>NW_020837952.1:48282051-48607273 GCF_003676395.1 Aethalodelphis obliquidens
GTGTGTGTGTGTGTGTGTGTGTGTGTGTGTGTGTGTGTGTGTGTGTGATAAGTGTCTAATAAGGAAAGCAACAAGTTAACATCTTTTAAACAGGCCTCCCCAAGAGTGGTTACTTTCAATAGCAATGGACTTCGTGGGGATGTGGTAGTAACAGGCTGAGGAACTGGGCTTTTAGGGCTGCTTCTAAGTAGGATGGAGACATAGGTGCCGCCCACTGGCATGTTTGGATGTCCCCTTTCGGATCTCTTGGCCAGTTTTGCTGCTTCCTCACCCAGCCTACCATCCATTGTCCCCTTATTGGCCCTTGTTTTGAGAAGCCCTGACACTGAGGCACCCGACTCTTTCCTCCTACTCAGGACCCTTCTGACCCTCTTCCCTCCCAGTTGAAACGTGGCCATCCTGTCTCCGTTTCCTCAGGGCCTGCTCATGGAGTCTAGCTAATCTGCTAATGCGATAATGGGAATGCATGTCTTTCTCCCTACCCCAGATAACATACTTGCATTTTATTTTTGCTCAGACACAGACAAGTGGGCAGCTTGTAGGAGCAGGGCCAACACTATTAGATAGCATCAAAGTTAGCAGCATTTCCCCCTTCTTGTTATTGTTTTTGCTTTAAAAAAGCAAAGGACAAGCCAACCAACAAATAAAACAGAAGCTGTTTTTCAAATTCAGGTCCACTTCATGGTTCGTTGTAGCTCTGGAATATTTTTCCCCCCATTGGACTCTTACATAGCAAGGCTTTCTCTTGCCTGTAGGTTGTACATCCTGTTTTTCTAGATGATTTGCATAAATGAGAAAAATGTGTTTAAAATATTCTCCCCTCCCTCACAACACAGACAAGATGCCCATTTCTTTCCATCTCCTTTGCAATAAGACCCTCCCAATGTAAACTGATACAGCCACTACGGAGAACACTATGGAGGTCCCTTAAAAAACTAACAATAGAGTTACCATATGATCCAGTGATTCCAATCCTGGTCATATATCTGGAAAAGATGAAAACTTTAATTTGAAAAGATACATGCACCCCAATGTTCACAGCCGCACTATTTACAACAGTCAAGACACGGAAGCAACCAAAGTGTTCATCCACAGATGAATGGATAAAGAGGATGTGGTACATATATACAATGGAATATTACTCAGCCACAAAAAGGAGTAAAATTGTGCCATTTGCAGAGACTGTCATACAGAGTGAAGTAAGCCAGAAAGAGAAAAACAAATATTGTATAATATCGCTATATGGGGAATCTAGAAGAATGATACAGATGAACTCATTTGCAAAGCAGAAATAGAGACACAGACATAGAAAATAAACATATGGATACCAAGGGGGGAAGGGGGGGAGTGGAATGAATTGGGAAATTGGAATTGACATATATACACTACTCATTAGATAACTAATGAGAACCTACTGTATAGCACAGGGAACTGTTCTCAATGCTCTGTGGTGACCTAAATGGGAAGGAAATCCTAAAAAGAGGGGATATATGTATATGTATAGCTGATTCACTTTGCTGTACAGCAGAAACTAACACAACATTATAAAGCAATTATACTCCAATAAAAATTAAAAAAAAAAAAAAGACGCTCCCAGAGGGGAAATGACAAGCATTGCAGTTCTCACAATCCAACTGCCCCGGCCCCACCCTGCTCTGAGAAATCTAGGGATGTCTGTGCAGGATAAAGTGTGGCCAGTTCTTTCTCATCAGAGCTCTGGCCCTTGTTCTTCTTTGGCTTCTTTCTGGCCAGGCAGCTGAGATGTGAGTCTAGAGAATTCCCTTTGCTCATTTTCCCAGAGCCACCCATGCCTTGTCTTCTTCCTCCTCCCATCTTTGTCCTCTGAGATGCAGGATGCCCTCCACTAAGGGGGTTATCTCATTTCCTCAGTCTCTAAGGAAGGAGAGGAAGAGCCCATCCCATGGAAGAGAATCAGAATCATTTCTGCTTTGACCTCTTACCCAAGCCACACTACACCTACTTCAGTAGCCCCAGTGTCAATCATTGTATGTTTGATCTGGGTGAGACTTCCTTCCCCTTTAGTGGGGAGCGTTGACCTTCCCCTAGAGGTTGATAAAAACAAGGTGAACACTCTACACTTCTCCTTTCTAGACAAGTGGCAGACATCACTAATCAACTGATTTTCCACTGAGCCTCGGGGAGGGCTGCACCCCAGCAGACATTATCAATCTATTGGAGTTTGCACTGGAGAGCAAACACATTTGCCATCCCTTGCATATTGATGCTTCTGTGTTCATGTAGGAGGGTGGGAATAGGAGCAGTTCTTGAGCTGCCTGTAACTAACAAGATGTGGAAACTGGGGAGGAAGGTAAAAAAAAAAGCTGTTTTCTTAGGTTTCATGTGAATCTAGCTTTAAGGCCAAAAGCTTACCTGTTCTGGGCCTGACTGTAGCATCTCCATTCACTTTTCCTGCTGAATAGGAAACACAAAGTGCAAGAAGTAACTACCCTTAGGGTAGCAGTAGACACGCTCTTTGGGGAGGAAGCAATAAGGGATGCATTACAGGGACGCAGGCAGCCAGAGGGTCCTGGAGGAGGAGGAGGGAGGGGGTCAGAGGCTGGGACTGGCGGGTCGAGCTGGAGGGATCCAGTTCCCTGGCAGCCCTGGCGGCCCACAGTGATCACGCAGAACAACACGTATTCTCCTCATCTGCTGCGGGTATTTAGACGCCACTGGAATGTCCTGGCAGGACTGTCTGTCCAGATCCATTCAAAATAGATTTTTGTGTCTTCGATGGGGAATTTTGGCCAGAATCCCTGTCGCCCCCAATTCGGTGAGACAATCTCCTTTCCCTTCAGCTTATTAGCTGCCTCTCTGTCAGCGTCTGGGCCTTCGCGTTCCCTCTTGAGCCAGTTCAAATGATCTGAAGCCGTCATAAGGATTGAGGTGGGTCCTCACAGCAAGGCTGAAGTGCCCAGATGCGTTTATTTAAAGCAGCAGCCTCTCCACAGGGTGGACACAGCCCAGTGCTGAGAAATTGTGTTCTCGGCCAGGATCTCCCCACTTTGCTAGAGAGCCAGGAAATGGCTAGGAATGTCCAGAGCCAGAGCAGAGGAAAAGAAGGAGTCAGAAGAGAGAAGCAGAGCCCATGTAGGAAACATCCTCTCAGGATTTACTGCAAGACCAGCGCCTCCAGTCAACGTGCCTTTCTGGAGGGCTGCTGCCTGGGAGCTTGCTGTGCCATCCGCAGCTGATGGAGCGTTGACACGTGCCAGGTGCTCCTGGGGGCTCGAGAGCTGAGGAATAGCGAATCCTTCCCTCCAGGAATTTACAACCAGACAGAAGAGATGACAAGTACAAACCTAATGAAAATTAAAATGTGGAGAAGACAGACAGCTAAGAGATGCTAAGAGGAATTCACGTTACGTGGAACTACAATCTTCTCTAAAGGCTCTAAGAACTAGATTTTGAGTAGTGTGTGTGTGTGTGTGTGTGTGTGTGTGTGTGTGTGTGTGTTCTCTGTGCTCTGGACAAAGGGCTCTCATTCTCAATCTTGGCTTCTTGGCTGTACATTGGGGTCAACTGATGAACTTTAAGAAATACTGATGCCAGGCTCTGACCCCAGAAATTCTGAAGCAGTTGAGTCTGACTCTAGGGGGGAATCCCATAGGGATGGGCAAGGTCAAGTTGTGTGATTGGCTGGCCTCTGGTGCTCATCTGATTTGATTGATAAGTTGGAAGAAGGGTGGTGGTATGGAGGCGAGTGCAGTTTCTGTGAGTCAGATGGGAGGTACCGTCTTTTCTCTGGGGGGAGGTAAGGAAGGAGCTGGTCTCTGGGTTGTGTTTTCATGGAAAACGGACCCACAGGAGGCAGGGTTTCGCAGTCCAAAGCAACACCTCCTTCTTCTTTAATATTAACGTGCACTCCTGGGAGGACTGTTCTCATTTTCCCTCACCCCCATTTTTCCATTCATTCTTCCCTTCTTCCCTGTTTCCCTTCCTTAAACCTTTATCTACAAACACTTACAAAGCATGTACCATGTCCTGGGCACAGTTATTGGGATCCAGCAATGAACAAGACAGATTAGTTTTTGATTTCAAGATCGGACAATTTGGCTGGTTCTTTAATCTCTGCCTGGCCCTTAAAGGTTGCAGCTGCTACCTTTGAGGCAAAGTATCATTCATTCATTCATTGATCCATCCATTCAACAAGATTTCTTGAACACCTACTCTGTGTCAGGCACTGTTCTAAGTGTGTGGATACAGCAATGAACAGACAGGACCTCGTGAAACTACCCGCTCTCATGGGGCTTCCATGCTACAGGGGGAGACAGATAATAAAGTAAGTTGGTAAATTATAGGGTGTGATGGATGATGATAGGCAATAGGAAGAAAAATAAAGAAGGAAAAGAGGAGGGGTGCTAGAGTTTGATTCTAAACAGGTGGTCAGGGACGTTCTCAGTAAGAAGATATTTACGTGAGGACTTGGAATCAGAGAGGCAGTGAGCCATGTAGGTACTTGGGGGAAGAGCATGAAAAGCAGAGGGAATAGCAAGGTCAAAGGCTCTGAAGGGGCATCCGCCCAGAATGTTTGAGGACCATCAGGGAGGCTGGTATGGAGGGAGGGAGGGATGGAGTGAGCAGGAGTGTGGAGGAGAGCAGGTCACGGGAGGACTCGTGGAAGGCGAGGTACTGCCTTCTGACACCACTGTGAGGACAGTGGCTTTGCCCATTGCAGGGCTTTGAGCAGAGAGCCGTATCTGACATGTCTTAAAAGGGTCATTTTTGGGTGCTGGTAGAGAACAGACTGGGGGTGTGGGCAAGGTGGGGGGCAGGAAGGAGGAAGCGGAAAGACCGGTGTGGAAGTTGTTGCTAGAATCCAGGTATGAGAAGAGCGTGGTGACTTGATCTAGGACATAGCTTGCACGGGGCAGTGGCAAATGGGATTCATATCCCTAGTTGTAGTCCTAGCTCAGCCACGAATAGTAGACAGATCTGCCCTAATATTTTCAGGAACAGGGGCAAGAGTACAAAATGGAGGTCCCCAAACTTTTAAATGGTTTAATCAAGCTTGAAAACTTAAATAAAATTACTTCGTTCTTCCTGCCTTGGCAATATACCTTCAAAATGACAAAATAAAAATTATTATGCTATGATCATGTTTCCCTGTAGCCACTGAGCGCCTGAAAATCCCACAGGGTCAGGGCTTTCTGCCTCCACTTTGGCTGTGAACTGTTTGGGATCACGTGTGATTGACCCATGTGAGCCGATCGGCAGGATGCATTCCCCTCCCTTACTTTCTATTGTTCTATAGATGCCTCTCTCTCTCCTTTTTTTTTTAAAATAAATGTGGGTTTGGGTCCAGGACCTACTTGCTGCCTTGGGATCAAACAGAGAGAACCAAGGTTACTTTCCTGAGTTTCAGGAATGGCAAACCTTTTTCTGGCCAGTAGTTCTGGTCTTTCTGTTGGGGAGAACCAGGTCCTGGTCCCATTGGGCGAGTTCTACTTTTTTAACAGCTTTATTGAGACATAATTTACATATCATAAAGCTAATATATTTAAAATATACATTTCGGTGAATTTTAGTATCAGCATATTCACAAAATTGTGCCTCCATTACCACTATCTACTTTTAGAATATTTTTATCACCCCCCAGAAGATGCTGTGCCCACTAGAAGTCACTTCCCTTTCTCCTCCTGCCCCCTGCAGCTCTAGGCAACCACTAATCTATTTTCTGTCTCTATAGCTTTGCCTATTGTGAACATTTCACATAAATGAAATCATTCAATATGTGGTCTTCTGCGACTGACTTCTTTCATTTTGCATAATGTTTTCAAGGTTCATCCGTGTTGTAGCATGTATCAATACTTCATCCTTTTTATGGCCGAATAATATTCCATTGTATGGATATACCACATTTTATTCACTCATTCGTCAATGGAGGGACGTCTGAGTTGTTTCTACTTTTTGACTGTTATGAATAATGCTGTTCTGATCATTTGTGAGCAAGGTTTTGAGTGTATAACATGTTTTCATTTCTCTTGGATATATATCTAGGAGTGCAATTGCTAGGTGATTTCTGAGGAGCTACCGAACTCTTTTGCGTAGCAGCTGCTCCATTTTATACTCCCACTGGCAATATATGAGGGTTTCTGTTTCTCTATATCCTCACCAACGTTTGTTATCATCTGTCTTCTTGACTGTAGCCATCCTAGTGGTTGTAAAGTGGTGTCTCATGGTTCTGAGTCACTTTTCCACGATGAGTAATGATGTTGAGCATCTTTTCATGTGCTTATTGGCCATTGGTAGATCTTCTGTGGAGAAATGTCTATTCATAGCCTTTGCCCAGTTTTTTTGTTGCCTTTTTCTTGTTGAGTTGTAAGAGTACTTGATATATTCCCGACACTAATTTCTTATCATGATTTGCAAATATTTTCTCCCATTCTGTGGGTTATCATTTCACATTCTTAATTTATTTATCTATTTTTATCTATTTTATTTATCTAATTTATTTATCTATTTTATCGAATAATTTATCTATTATTGACCTTCTAGTTTTTGCAATACTGTCTAGGCTCTGGTAGTTCTGATCCTTGCCAAGTCAGAGAACATTAGAGAATGGAACAAACATTTATTAAGTACCTTTCATGAGTTATTCATTCTAATTCCCACAATAGGCTGATAGTACACGTTGTTGGTCCCGTTTTACAATAATTAAACTGAAGCTCAGAAACATTAACGTACCTTGGTCAAAGCCCCTCCACTGACAGGAATGGAAAAGGAGATTGAAACCCATTGCCTTTTGATTCTAAATCCATGCCTTTTATTTTCTAGTTAGTTGGTCCCCTCCTATCACAATGAGTTGACATCAGATTCATCAGAATTATAAAAATAAAATACTGATAGCAAAGCAACAATTAAGGGCTTGGCCTGAAAGACCATTCACCTAACGTCACCTCCCTTGAAAGGAGTGGGAATTGTGTGTGTCTGGGAGGCTGGCCTGGGAATGAGACATCTCAACTGAAAGCCCATGAGTATTGTTGGTAAAAGCCATTGTTTGCTCTTCCTTTAGGGAGTGTTGGGACAGCCCCACATGGCAATTTATGATTCCACTCGGCATTGAAACCTAGGAGTTGGTAGTGGGGCCCCATGGCATGATGGGATACCCCTTATCACAGCAGATAAAGGAGCTTGAAATCACCAGCTGGCCTGGATTTCCTAGTGAGATTGGAAGGGCAGATATCGCTGGGAGGGGAAAGGGCTGCGGATAATGTCCTGGGAGAATGATTGGCTGTGGAAGGCAAGAGGGCCAGCGTTAAACAATCCTCTTCCTCTGGAAATGTTCTCTGGGCATTTGATAACGTAGCATTCCCAAGGCTGCAACGGTGTAGTTACATAGAGAGGGACTCTGCTGGAAATGAGGTCCTTTACTCCAGCTCAGAATTTCCTTTTTTCCCTCTGGAAAAATACCAGATGATCTTGTATATGCATAAGAAACCAGATCATCCAAGTAGGCTTTCCTGAAACTCCTAGGTCAGTTGGAAATGGACGGTGTTGGAGACGAGGATTCAGTAGCTGGTTTTCCTCTCTGCCCAAGGTGTCTTCCTTTGTTTCCAGTCATCTTTTACGTCTGGCACCATCAGCAAAGATCAGCAGAGCGGGTGGTGTGCACTGGCCAACAGTGTGCGTTTGGATAGTGGGGTGGCTTTTGAGGGAGGGTTAAAAAGCCTTCAAGTGGTCTCCAAATGCACGCTACATCTTTGCAGTCCTGGTCTCCTTAGAGATCTGTATAGGGGTGCCAGCGATGGTAGTTTGCTACATTCTGCGATAACTGAAGGAGTAGGGTTTGCCAAGCCTCGGGAGGCTCTGTTCAAATAAGCTACTCTAAATCACTAATCCTTTCAACAATGAAGAGGCGCGTAGTATAGCCCTGACATTGTGTTAGGTGCTCTGAAGCACAGTAGATCCAAAGACATGGCCCACACCCTCTGGGTGCTGAGTGTGTTGTGGGTAGGTGGTGCCGAAGAGGGGTAAGTAAATGGACCATTATAGCTCAGGCAGGAGATAAAGTGTTCTGTTCTCTGAGAAGGCAGGTCCAAATCCAGTTGGGAGGGTCAGGGGTGACATCCAGGAGAAATTGACTTTTTAATTTGAAGAGCAACTTTTAACGCATTTTCTAAACTCCGTGCTGTTTGTTCCTCTGGACAGAAATATCTGGGAATCGTTACACTCCTATATGTCTCGCTGGGTGTGCCAAGAACGCAAGCCTGACTTCTCTTTACCTGGGACAGATCTCAGAGTTGTGTTTGCAGTGCACACCCTTGAGGGAGGAAGTAACATCTCCCTCTAGGATAAATGGCAGGTGGGCTTGCCGCTTGCTATAAAAGTGGTAGATTCCCCGAAGCTCAGTGTCCCTCAGCTGTGATGCAGACTCACTGGATGTGAAGCATCCATCTGGGCCTTATTACGTTGCCACATGGAGCTTGGGTACCAGAGGAGCTGATGCAGACATGCTGCTACTCGTGCTGCTTGCTGTGCTGAGAGAAATAGCATCCTTTGTCTCTGACCCAGGAGTCTTGTGTCTTCTGCCAGCATCCATGAAACAGTAACATGCTAACTTATGAGCTTATAACATTCTAGGCCCAACAGTGCCCCTTTCACTATGTGAGGAAATGCTCTTTCCGTGCTATGCTTGGTTAAAAAGGAAGAAGAGAACCCTCGGGCAAGGTTGCTTGAACCCCCAAAGTGTCACAGACACATAACATTATAGCTCTATATCACTGGCACCATCATAGTTCTGGAGGGATCTGAATTGAAATGGAATAGATTATTCTAGAGCAGAAGTTTCCAAAGTTTTCTCATTTTGACAGTTGACCCATTTTTTTTTAAGTAATTTGTAAGAAACACCAATGTATATGAAGAACTCAGATAACCACCCTTTTAAGGATAAATTTGGGTTTGAAAGCTACTTATTTTTTTGTTATTAACATGTATTTCAGGAAAGAATATTCGTAATTCCATTTTGGTGAGAGTTGCCCTGCAAGGCCCCCTAGGTGTCTTTGCGCTAGTTTAAATACAAGGTATTTGGTGGAGGAGGGCTTTTGCCAGGGAAGGCGGCTACTTCTCTACTAGAGGCATCATAGAGAAGCATTTACCTTTATGGATTTGTCACATTCTGCTATCTGGCCTTCAGCTTTGTAGATTCAGAGACCTGATTTTTCAGCACCGTAGGCGTGACTTTCTAGGGCTGACTCACATGAACTGTGCTTAGAAGGCTGATGTCTAGACCAGCATCACTTTTGTTCAGACTAGACAAAGTTGACCTTCTACTTGGCCAACACAGTCCTACACCTAGGGCTTGGTGACAGGAGCGCATGAGAGTCACTGGGACGCCTTCCCCGCCATGTGCACAGCATTATGGTGGCCTATGGCACGGCAGCTCTGTTTAATGCCTGCATCCCCAGCTGGACTCAGAGCTTGTGAGGGAGGGACCACGTCCTATACATTCTTTTACCCACAGGGATTAGGACAGGGCTTTGCCTTCTTCTATGAACTAAGAAAAGGAAGAAAAAGAGAAAGAAAGAGAAAAAGAAAAAAAAAAGAGAAAGGGAGAAAGAGAAGATGGAAGGAGAAGAATGTCAAACAGTCACCTAAAAGGACAGAGCTTTTCTGATTTAGAAAACGTTTTTACATATATTGGCACATTAGATCCTGTATATCTGTGTGTGATCCTGGCAGTCTTGTGAGGCATATCAGACAAGTTGTTGTTATTTTATGGTTGGGAAACTGAGACTCAGAGAGGTTGTTTGACTAACTCAAGGTCACACAGTGCATAGATCGTAAAGGTGAAATCCAGCTATCTGCTCTTCTCTCTGTTTGTGATCTGTAGTTTGGCTTTGGGAAGCGAGTGCCATTCCTCATTAAAGCTTGCTTGAGGGAGCTGTCCCAGGGAGGAGGTGGACCTTACTGCGGTTGCTCTATTAGCTCAGCTCTGGATGGCTTCTCCTATTTAATAAGTCGTGTTAACTTTACTAGCACTTGTTCTTGGCTCTACTACATAGCAGTGGTTTAGGCAATGTGTTGGAAAAATGTGCTAATTGCAGGCTCTAATTTTCTTCCATCTTAAAATAAAAATACTTAGCATTTTAGTACTTGGAGAGAAGAATGACGGAACGGAGCTGGGGGACTCACAAAGGTTGGTGGCTAGCAGGGACTGGAGGGTGTGGGAGCAGAATGCGTAAGGGCAGAAAAATGGAAGTTTGCAGAAGGTCCTGGGTCTGGGGTCTATTTAGTGGGAGGGGTTTGTGTGCAGGGGTGTGCTGGAGGGAGGGGGAGAAGCAGGGGGGAAGATACCACCAATGATCCCTGTTACACAAGAGAGGATGTGACCGTTCATGTGACTTGTTGCTGTTTGCCAGTTGTAAGCGGTTAAGGTACAAGGTCATGAATTATTCTGTCATAAATAGAATTGTTCTCTCATTCAAGGAGTGTTTTGAGTACGTGTGTGTCCCAGGCACTGTATTCAATGCTGAGCAGACAGTGGGACCAAGGCAGATGTGACCCGTCCCCATGCAGCTGACAGTGGCGTCTCGGAATACTAGAGCTGGATGGAACCTTAAAGATAATCTCTTCAACCCTTTATTTCACCGTCATAGAAACTGAGGCCCAGAGACGGTGAATGAACTTGACTCCTATCCCTCAGCTATTTAGTGGCAGAGCCCAGATTAGAGCCCAAGTCTCTTGATCCTGGGCCCACTACTCACATCTTCTTTATGGCCACTAAAATACAGCATCTATTCAAGATGGGAGCCATAGATATATGGGAATATGTTAGGGTGTATTTTTTTTTTTTTTTTTTTTTTTTGCGGTACGCGGGCCTCTCACTGTTGTGGTCCCTCCCGTTGCGGAGCACAGGCTCCGGACACGCAGGCTCAGCGGCCATGGCTCACGGGCCCAGCCGCTCCGCGGCATGTGGGATCTTCCCGGCCCGGGGCACGAACCCGTGTCCCCTGCATCGGCAGGCGGACTCTCAACCACTGAGCCACCAGGGAAGCCCCAGTTAGGGTGTATTAGGGCAATGTTAGTGGCCATAGGGAAGAAGCCGCCAAATCTCAGGAGCTTAAACAATAGAAGTTGATCCCTCTGTCACGTTGAGTCCTTTCAGCTGCTGGAATCCACACAGGTGGATTCTGTCATCTTTAAACCATGGCTTCTAAGGCCATCTGGAAAGATCTAGATTTTACTAGAGGGAGGCTTCATGGGCCCAGGCCTAGAAGCGGTGCTCTCAATCCACTGGCTGACACTCAGTCACGTGGCAGCACCTCATGGCCAGAGTGGCTGGGAAATCCAGGTTAGTCACCCAGGAGGAGGAAGGACCTGTTTGGTGAGCAGGTAGCCAATCACCGCCATCTACTGATACATTATCTACAGATTTCATTGTTGGATAGGAAAGGGAAAGTTACAAAATATTTGTTACTGAAAGAGGACATTGGATCTGATAGAGTTGAGAATCGTCATGGTATGTGCAAATCCTTAGGGGGAGGTGTTCAGTGGTTACTCTCATTTTTTCCTTTCCCATGGTTTTCCAATCCATTCCTTACAAGACTTAACTTTGACCTGATGGAAAGCCCCTCAGATGATTAGAAGGGCATAACCATGGCTCCAAGGAAGAGGGAAAGAAGAAAGAAGTCTGCAGACAGGTTTTCAGCAAATGCTCCTTGTGCCTTGGGTGTGGGAGGTCCTGTACTGGGCAAAGCTGAATTCGATGCCATTGACAATTGTATTCCTTAATCAGTGAGCTCTGAGCCTTCATAAGCCCTCATGTTTGGATAGTGCCTCCTGGCTTACAAAGAGCTTTCTAGAACATTCTCTCACTTCAGCATCACATTGAGCCTCCCTCCGAGATGAAGTAGAGGAAGGAAGGGAAGGAAGTAGAGAGGGGAGGTGATTTCTAGCTGAGAGAGAGACCCAAAGAGGCCTCACTGGGGAGGTGGCATTTGAGATGGGCCATGAGGGAGGCATGGGAGAATAGAGGAGAACACTCCAGATGGAGACCACATCATGGGCAAAGGCCCAGAGATGTGAAAATGCTGGGTGTCTTGGGGACTGGGAGAGAAGGCCAGCCTGGAAAGCTCAACTGCACCCAGAATGCGGCATCCTTAAGACCATTATCCTCACTGCCCTCTTTGAAACACATTTCCACATCACCTGCTAGACGCCAGGCGTTTTGCTAGGTGTGCGAGATGCACACAAAAAATCACTTACAGCTTCAGCCCCTGCAGAGCTATGACCCCCTGAGGAGAAATGCCACACTCACAGAGCAACCTTTCACGAAATGTGTAGGAGCTACTTGTAAAGTGTGCACCTCTGTTTAACGTGTGTATGCTTTCCTGCTCAAATCAGAACAGCAGAGGCCTCCAGAGTTCCCTTCTCGCATGTACCTGGAGCTCTCCCTTGAAGAGTTGTCCCTTGAAGAGTTGTCCCTTGAAGACTAACCTATGATTAGTCTTTGAGGAGGCAGCATAACCCAAGGTTGAGAAACAGTCTCTGGAGTCTGAAGGGCTGGGCTGAAATCTGGGTTCCACCACTGATGACATATGACCTCTGGTGGAGTGTTTAGTCCTCCAGCCTCAGTAACTTGTCTATAAAATAGGGATGCAAATGCTACCTGACTGATTGGGTTGTCACGAGTATTAGTTGAGATGAGATGATGCAGGAGAATAGTGCCGTGCATGGGACACAATGAAGACTCAATAAATGCTAACAAGTACCAAGATGCTCTTGGCCATGGCTTTTGTAGCCTGCTGGGCAACGGTAGAGTCTCTGAGTGGGGAGAGCACTGAGGAACATGACCTTCCACGAATCCCGCTCAGGAAGCAAAGTTGCGCTGGTGGGCCAGGTCATTGCGGGGCCTTGGTAGAATTTCTTGGCTTGAAGGTGTCGAGATTTCTTAACAAGTCAGGTGCTTCTTGTAGACACACGCCACATACACACGCACCCGCTCTTCAGCAGTGCCTGGAATGAGGAAAGGATGTGTCGAATGTGTCACCACTCAGTGTTACATCCATTCTCGAGTGGTGGGTTTCCTGCAGCTAAACCAAGGCCAGTGTCAGGGCGAATGCTGGGGTAGGTGGGCCAGGAGCCCAGCTTTGTCGTAGATGATGCATTCCTCTGAAATACTCTGACCCCTTGAGGGCTTCCTTCAATTATACTGCCCTGTGTGAGTTTACACACCCTCACACACAATTGGCTTTCCTCTCTTAGGAGTTTGGAATATTTCGGGCGTTGCTAGTCAGCTGTGTTTATTAGATAGCCTTTGTTTTCCCCTTCTAAGATAGGAAGCTCATTAGAAACAAGCACAAACAATCACCCTTTAATTTAGAGTTCCCCTGAGAACAGGGGATAGGTCTTAAGGGGGTCATGTTCAGAGAGACGGCCCAGCTCAGAGGAGCTAAGCTGCCTGGTCAGGTTGCAGGCGATGCTGGGCTGAAAAAATAATTCTCCACATTCTGAAGATTTTGAAGTTCCCTAATGAATGCTTTCCCTCTATAATCCCAGTTCACAGGTGAGGAAGATCTAGGGCAAAACCTAAGACTGTAATCAGTCAGGATGGCCCTGGAGTCAGATGACATGGGCTCAGGTACTGGCTCAGCCGTTTCCTAACCATGTGACCTTGGGTGAGTTACTTAACCTCAGATTCTTCACGCTTACAATAGGGATGGTAAAAATACCCTCTTCATAGGATTATCATGAGGCTTAAGCGAAATCATGTCCCTGATTGTTAGTGGTTGTTATTCCCAGGGGCATTCATTCATTCCTTTACTCAGCTGATACTGATTTAGCACTTTGTACGTGCCGAGTGCTGTGCAAGGTGCAGGAGATGCATAACTGCTGGAACCCTTGTCCTTGCTCTTGAGGAGGCCACCTCTCAGGGATAGAGACACACATGTGCCTGGGTGATTATAAAACAATATGAAAAAGGTGTGTAATGGGCTTTGGGGACACCTGACTCTTGGTGGTGGTGGTGATGGTGGTCGTGGTAGTAGTGCTCGTGGTGGTGATGATGGTGACGTTCTGATAGCAGTGCTGTTGTTGGTGGCAGTGTGGTGGTGATGATGTTACTGGTAGGAATGATTGTAGAAATGATGGACATGGGGCATCACAGTGGACTCTGATTCTCCCACTTCTCAGCTGGGCGACTTTGTCAACTTACCTAAGCTGTCCAAGCTGTGGTCTCCTTATTTTTAAATGGGGCTAAAAATAACACTTATTATAGAGGCTGCTGTGAGAATGACATGAAATTAACACACGTCAAGTTCAGCCCAGTCCCTGCCCTCAAACTGGTACTTGATAAGTGATAGCGGTATGGTTCTAACTGCAATACAATTCACTCCAGAGAAGCGAAGGCATCACTGGGCCTCCTAACACCTCTGGGCAGAGCCCTGAAAGAGCTTTCATCTCATGTTCTCCCCACCGATCTTGCTCTTAAAGTCCGGGACAGCATTGGGTGGAGGCAGAAAAGGCGGATTTTCCGGGTTTTGCGATGATGTGAGAAGACAGTTCTCCAATGACCTGCTCATGGTCTGCACGCCAGCAGCACAGTTTCTTTGTCATTTATTGAACTTCTCCTTGAGACTCTTGGAAGCAGCCCTATTAAGGGAAGGCATTTGGGTGGGTATTGGATACCTGCTAGGTCTTTTCCTTGCATTATGATGCAGGGGCTTCCTCACCATTATCACCAGAGAGGTTAAGGGGCTTATTCACCATCACAAATATAAGGGGGCAGAATCAGAACTTGAACCCACTTGAACTTACCTCCAGCTACCACTGCCTTCCCTCCCTTTCCTTGTCTGCCCCCATGTTTTCTCCTTCCCTACTTCTTTGGGTAGATAGAACACCTTAAATTATTATCTGAGAACATTGTAGTTATCAGCTAACACCTTGGTTATCAGCTAGCGCCTCAACTATCAGCTAATGCCAAGAGCATGAACAGAACTAGTGCTCTGAAGACAGCCAGGATGTAGGCGCATTTCCCAGCCATGTAAGTGGGTGGGCACAGGAGATAAACGGCCCTCATTCATGGGCTGCCTCCTGGCTGGGTCTGTGCCAGTTCAGCCTCAATGGTGTCCTGTGTGCAAAGGGATCTTTGCACTGAGCATAATTAAACCTGAAACTAGAAAGCATAAAGGTGAGAGGCAGGGGCTACCCCACCGGGTGCAGATACACTGGGGTGCTGTCCAGAGGCACACATCGCTCTTTCCCTACAGCAGTTCCATCATCCCCAGCAAGGTTAGTCTGAGGGTGGAGGAACAATCGTATGGACATTTCCTAGCAGAGTGCCTGGCGTTTAGTAGGTGTGCGAAGCAGCATCCCAGTTCTGGTTAAAAATTGCTTACATTTGGCAGTGCCCTGCCCCCCTTCTCAAGGACCTTCCTCCTACAGTTTTTTTCTTTCCTGCATCCTCATTCACTATCTGTCTCTCTCTCTCATCATTCCTATCAGGATCTGACATGCTCCAGTGTCTCCCAGCTTTAAAAAGGCATTCCCTTTACCTGGCAACACCCTTCAGCTACCACGCCATTTCTCTGGTCCCTGTTAGAGAACGATTTCTTTAAAGAGGTCCATACTTGTTACCTTCACTTCCTTACCTCTCATTCATTCTTAAAAATGTTTGCATGTGTACTGTTACATATGTGCAAAAGAATATATGAATCAAAATAACTTATTTATAAGTACAGTGTTAGTTAAGTTAGGCTAAGCTATGCTGCAGTAACACACGAGCTCCAAACTTCAGTAGCTTAAAAGGCTGGATACAATGCTGTCTCTTGTCCCAGAGCAATGTGATTGGCCAGGAGCAGGGCTGGTGGGGGTGCTCTACTCCACGCAGCCATTCAGGGCCCCATCCTCCTCCAGTTTTAGGATGCAGCTGTCTTCAGTGTGTGTCCTTAAAGATAGCTGCAGAAGGGAAGGAAAAAACGTAGGATTACATGTGTGAGTTGTAATGAGCTCGTATCCCAGTGGCCAGAACACAGCCAAGTGGCTGGCAAATGCAGCCAAGTGGCTGGCAAATGTAGTTTAGCTGTATGTCATGGGAGGAAAATGTTTGGAGAACCCTAGTATTCTCTCTGCTGCTATAAGTTATGAAGTGAAAAGATAAAATGAACACCCATGAATCCACTACTCAACCTCAAAAAGGATTCTGTTGAAGCAACATGTGTGCTTATACCTGATCACAGCCCCCTGTTTTCTTACTTCAGGTAAACAGATTCCAGAAATTATTTTTTATCATAGCCTTGCCTATTTTTATATATTTGTCCCACACATATGTAACCCTAAGTGATATATTGCTTAGTTTTACTTGATTTTGCACTGCTTCAAATGGGATCAGACTATAGGTAGTCTTCTTCCATTTAATCTTTTTACTCAATGTCCCTAAGAGTCATACTAGGCGATGTACGTAGCTATAGTTTGTTTTATAGTTCATTTGCATGCTGTGTAATATTCGCTCAAGTCTGTTCCATGGTTCACTGATCTCTTTTCCTATTGATGGATATTTGGAGGAACTGGGAGAATGAGGTGTTACTTACTAAGATGAGAAAGGTTATTGTGATGGTTCACAATTTTGTGTCAATGTGACTAGGTGACAGTGCCCAGATATGTGGTCAAACATTATTCTGGTCGTTTCTGTGAGGGCGTTTTGGATGAGATTAACATTTAAATCGGCAGAGGGACCTTCAAGATGGCGGAGGAGTGAGACGTGGAGATCACCTTCCTCCTCACAAATACATCAAAAATACATCTAGGGCTTCACTGGTGGCGCAGTGGTTGAGGGTCCGCCTGCCGATGCAGGGGACGCGGGTTCGTGCCCTGGTCCGGGAGGATCCCACATGCCGCGGAGCGGCTGGGCCCGTGAGCCATGGCTGCTGAGCCTGCGCGTCCGGAGCCTGTGCTCCACAACGGGAGAGGCCACAACAGTGAGAGGCACGTACCGCAAAAAAACCCAAAAAACAAAAAACAAAACATCTACACGTGGAACAACTCCTACAGAACACCTACTGAACGCAGGCAGAAGACCTCAGACTTCCCAAAAGACAAGAAACTCCCCATATACCTGGGTAGGGCAAAAGAAAAAAGGAAAAACAGAGACAAAAGAATAGGCACGGACCTGCACCAGTGGGAGGGAGCTGTGAAGGAGGAAAGGTTTCCACACACTAGGAAGCCCCTTCACTGGCAGAGACGGGGTGGCAGGTGGGAAGCTTAGGAGCCACAGAGGAGAGTGCAGCAAAAAGGGTGCAGAGGGCAAAGCAGAGAGATTCCCACACAGAGGATCAGTGCCAACCAGCACACCAGCCCAAGAGGCTTGTCTGCTCACCCTCTGGGACGGGTGGGAGTGGGAGCTGAGGCTCGGGCTTCGGAGCTCAGATCCCAGGGAGAGGACTGGGGTTGGCTGTGTGAACACAGCCTGAAGGGGCCTAGTGCACCACAGCTAGCCGGGAGGGAGTCCATGAAAAAGTCTGGACCTGCCTAAGAGGCAAGAGACCATTGTTTCAGGGTGCACAAGGAGAGGGGATTCAGAGCACCGCCTTAAGAAGCTTCAGAGATGGGCATGAGCCGCGGCTATCAGCGTGGACACGAGAGACGGACCTGAGACGCTAAGGCTGCTGCTGCCGCCACCAAGAAGCCTGTGTGCAAGCACAGGTCACTATCCACACCTCCCCTCCTGGGAGCCTGTGCAGCCCGCCACTGCCAGGATCCTGGGATCCAGGGACAACTTCCCCGGGAGAACGCACGGCACGTCTCAGGCTGGTGCAATGTCATGTTGGCCTCTGCTGCCACAGGCTCGCCCCACACTCTGTACCCCTCCCTACCCCTGGCCTGAGTCAGCCAGAGCCCCCTAATCAGCTGCTACTTTAACCCCGTCCTGTCTGGGCAGGGAACAGACGCCCTCAGGCGACCTACATGCAGAGGCGGGGCCAAATCCAAAGCTGAACCCCAGGAGCTGTGAGAACAAAGAAGAGAAAGGGAAATCTCTCCCAGCAGCCTCAGGAGCAGCAGATTAAATCTCCACAATCAACTTGATGTACCCTGCATCTGTGGAATACCTGAATAGACAATGAATCATCCCAAAATTGAGTTGGTGGACCTTGAGGGCAACTGTAGACTTGGAGTTTGCTTTCTGAGTCTAATTTGTTTCTGGTTTTATGTTTATTTTAGTTTACTATTTAGAGCTTACTATCACTGGTAGATTTGTTTATTGATTTGGTTGCTCTCTTCCTTTTTTTAAAAATATTATATATATATATATTTTTTCCTTTTTCTCTTTTTGTGAGTGTGTATGTATATGCTTCTTTATGTGATTTTGTCTGTATAGCTTTGCTTTTACCATTTGTCCTAGAGTTCTGTCTGTCCGTTTTTTGGGGGTTTTTTTAGCATAATTTTTAGTGCTTGTTATCAGTGGTAGATTTGTGTTTTGGTTTGGATGCTCTCTCTCTTTCTTTTTTTAATTACTTTTTTATTTTTAATAATTAAAAAAATTTTATTTTAATAACTTTTTATTTTATTATTTGTTTTCTTTCCTTCTTTTTCTCCCTTTTCTTCTGAGCTGTGTGGCTGACAGGGTCTTGGTGCTCTGGCTGGGTGTAAAGCCTGAGCCTCTGAGGTGGGAGAGCTGAATTCAGGACATTGATCCACCAGAGACCTCCCGGCTCCACGTAATATCAAACAGAGAAAGCTCCCCCAGAGATCTCCATCTCAATGCTAAGACCCAGCTCCACTCAACAACTGGCAAGCTACAGTGCTGGACAGCCCATGCCAAACAACTAGCAAGACAGGAACACAACCCCACCCATTAGCAGAGAGGCTGCCTAAGATCATAATATGGTCACAGGCACCACAAAACACACCACCAGACACGGTCCTGCCTACCAGAAAGAGAAGATCCAGCCTCATCCACCAGAACACAGGCACCAATCTCCTCCACCAGGAAGCCTACACAACCCACTGAACCAACGTCAGCCACTGGGGGCAGACACCAAAAACTATGGGAACTACGAACCTGCAGACTGAGGAAAGGAGACCCCCAAACACAGTAAGTTAAGCAAAATGAGAAGACAGAGAAACACCCAGCAGGTGAAGGAGAAAGGTAAAAACCCACCAGACCAAACAAATGAAAAGGGAACAGGCAGTCTACCTGAAAAAGAATTCAGAGTAATGACAGTAAAGATATCCAAAATCTTGGAAATAGAATGAAGAAAATACAAGAAACGTTTAACAAGGACCTAGAAGAACTGAAGAGCAAACAATGATGAACAACACAATAAATGAAATTAAAAATTCTCTAGATGGAAGCAATAGCAGAATAACTGAGGCAGAAGAATGGATAAGTGACCTGGAAGATAAAAGAGTGGAAATAATTACTGCAGAGCAAAATAAAGAAAAAGGAATAAAAAGAATTGAGGACAGTCTCAGAGACCTCTGGGAAAACATTAAACACACCAACATTCGAATTATAGGGGTCCCAGAAGAAGAAGAGATAAAAAATGGGACTGAGAAAATATGTGAGGAGATTATAGTTGAAAACTTCCCTAATATGGGAAAAGAAATAGTCCATCAAGTCCAAGAAGCGCACAGAGTCCCATACAGGATAAATTCAAGGAGAAACACGCCAAGACACATATTAATCGAACTATCAAAAATTAAATACAAAGAAAAAATATTAAAAGCAGTAAGGGAAGAGCAACAAATAACATACACGGGAATCCCCATGAGGTTAACAGCTGATCTTTCAGCAGAAACTCTGCAAGCCAGAAGGGAGTGGCAGGACATATTTAAAGAGATGAAAGGGAAAAACCTACAACCGAGATTACTCTACCCAGCAAGGATCTCATTCAGATTCGACAGAGAAATTAAAACCTTTAGAGACAAGTAAAAGCTAAGAGAATTCAGCACCACCAAACCAGCTTTACAACTAATGCTAAAGGAACTTCTCTAAGTGGGAAACACAAGAGAAGGAAAAGACCTACAATAACAAACACAAAACAATTAAGAAAATGGTAATAGGAGCATACATATCTATAACTACCTTAAATGTAAATGGATTAAATGCTCCAAAAGACACAGACTGGCTGAATGGATACAAAAACAAGACCTATATATATTTGCTATCTACAAGAGACCAACTTCAGACCTAAGGACACATACAGATTGAAAGTGAGGTGGTGGAAAAAGATATTCCATGCAAATGCAAATCAAAAGAAAGCTGGAGTAGCAATTCTCATAATAGACAAAATAGACTTTAAACTAAAGACTATTACAAGAGACAAAGAAGGACACCACATAACGATCAAGGGATCAATCCAAGAAGAAGATATAACAATTGTAAATATTTATGCACCCAACATAGGAGCACCTCTATACATAAGGCAAATACTAACAGCCATAAAAGGGGAAATCGACAGTAACACAATCATAGTAGGGGACTTTAACACCCCACTTTCACCAATGGACAGATCATCCAAAATGAAAATAAGGAAACACAAGCTTTAAATTATACATTAGACAAGTTGGACTTAATTGATATTCATAGGACATTCCAACGAAAAACAACAGAATACACTTTCTTCTCAAGTGCTCATGGAACATTCTCCAGGATAGATCATATCTTGGTAAATTTAAGAAAATTGAAATTGTATCAATTATCTTTTATGACCACAATGCTATGAGACTAGATATCAATTACAGGAAAAAATCTGTAAAAAATACAAACACATGGAGGCTAAACAGTACACTACTAAATAACCAAGAGGTCACTGAAGAAATCAAAGAGGAAATTAAAAAACACCTAGAAACAAATGACAATGAAAACACGATGACCCAAAACCTATGGGATGCAGCAAAAGCAGTTCTAAGAGGGAAGTTTATAGCAATACAATCCTACCTCAAGAAACAAGAAACATCTCAAATAAAAAACCTAACCTTACACCTACAGCAATTAGAGAAGGAAGACCAAAAAACCCCCAAAGTTAGCAGAAAGAAAGAAATCATAAAGATCAGATAAGAAATAAATGAAAAAGAAATGAAGGAAACGATAGCAAAGATCATTAAAACTAAAAGCTGGTTCTTTGAGAAGATAAACAAAATTGATAAAATATTAGCCAGACTCATCAAGAAGAAAAGGCAGAAGACTCAAATCAATAGAATCATAAATGAAAAAGGAGAAGTAACAACTGACACTGCAGAAATACAAAGGATCATGAGTGATTACTACAAGCACCTATATGCCAATAAAATGGAAAACCTGGAAGTAATTGGGAAAACCAATTCCTTGGGAAAACCTGGACAAATTCTTAGCAGAGTACAACCTTCTGAGACTGAACCAGGTAGAAATAGAAAATATAAACAGACCAATCACAAGCACTGAAATTGAAATTGTGATTAAAAATCTCCCAACAAACAAAAACCCAGGACCAGATGGATTCACACGTGAATTCTATCAAACATTTAGAGGAGAGCTAACACCTATCCTTCTCAAACTCTTCCAAAATATAACAGAGGGAGGAACACTCCCAAACTCATTCTACGAAGCCACCATCACCCTGATACCAAAACCAGACAAAGATGTCACAAAAAAAGAAAACTACAGGCCAACATCACTGATGAACATAGATGCAAAAATCCTCAGCAAAATCCTAACAGAATCCAACAGCACATTAAAAGGATCATATACCACGATCAAGTGGGATCAGCTGTACATCCTATTGATTCTGTTTCTCTGGAGAACCCTGATTAATACAGCTGCATTTGGATTGTTTCCTAATTTTTTTTTCTGTATTGTGGACAATACTGGTGGGCACTTTCTTGTCCATCCTTCATATGCCTGTTTTAAGATTTTTCTCTAAGTGTTTTTCAAAGGTCTCATGGGTGTGAAACAGTAACTCATTGTTGAGTTTACATTTTTGTGATTACCAGTGTGTTTAAACATTTCCCCATGTGTTTATTATCCATGATAATTTCCTCCTCAGTGAAATGCCTGTTCAGAGCTTTTGCCCATATTTTCTCCTGTGATTTTTTTTTTGTCTTTTAAAAAATTGGTTTAACATTTATTTATTCTGAACATGATTTTCTGCTAAATTATAGATCATCATTTTATTTTCTTTAGGATGTCTTTTGATGTTCTGAAATTCTTAATTTAATAAAGCAGAATCCATCTTTATGGTTTGTTTCTTGTTTAGGAAGTCCTTCCCTACTTCTGCTTATGAAGATAGTCATCTATAACACACTGCTACATATAAAATAAATAGCAAGGACCTACTGTATAGCACAGGGAACTATATTCAATATCTTGTAATAACCTATAATGGAAAAGAATCTGAAAAAGAATATATATGTACAACTGAATCACTTTGCTGTATACCTGAAACATAAGTCAACTATACTTCAATAAATAAATAAATTTTAAAAGATAGTTGTCTGTATTTTCTTGTAAAAATATCAAAGTCTTCCCTTTCACATTTAAGTCCTTAATCCATCTTGAATTGACTTTTCTCTATGATGCGAGGTAGGGATAGAATTTTTGTATATGGATAAACGATTATCCCACCGCAATTTATTAAACAGTTCATCTTTACCCACTAAATAACAATGCCACTCTATTCCATATAAGTGTGGGTCTGTTTCTGGGCTTTCTATATTGTCTATCCCTGTGCCAATATCTTAATTACTGTAGCTGTATGAGTCTTAATATCAGAGAGCTAAGTGAGTGCTAAAATTAGATAAGAAAAGTTTCCTACTTTATCTTCTACTCTATTCTTGACCCATTAGTCTTCTGTATAAATTTTTGAATTAAGTATATCAAATTAAAAAAACATTGTGTGGAATTTTGATTGGAATTAAATATAGTCTATAGCTCACTTGGAGCAAATTGACGTTTGAAAAATTTGAGTCTTTTACTCCATAAGTATGTTTATCTCCATATATTTAAGCCTATTTCAACCAAGTTAAAACATTTTTTCCACAATAAGCTTCATATTTTTGTGAGGTATACCTTAGATACTTTACATTTTTCTTGCTATTAGTTAAGCAAGAAGTAAGCAAAAGTAGATAAAATAGTAAAATAAATCCAGTGCACTTATCACTCAGTTTCAGCAATTATGAATACATGACCAGTCTTGTTTCATGTATTAATATAACCTCACCTATTCCTCCTACTTCAGGATTATTTTAAAGAAAATCTGCCCAGTTATGTTATTTCATCTGTACATGTCACACATTTAAATTTACATTTTAAACTGTTTATTGCTAGTATGTAGAAATGCAAATGGATTTTGAAATTGACCTAAAATCTAGTAACCTTGCAATTCTCTCTCTATTATTCTCTCATCTCTCTTATTTATAGTGATGTGTCTGTAGATTCAACTGGGTCTTCTACATAGACAATCATATCATCTGCTAATACAGTTTTGTTTCTTTCTCATACATGTGCATTTTATTTATTTTTTTCTGTCTTATTACACCATGTGTTTCAGTTTAGTGTAGAAAATACCTTTGTGGTGATATTTTGTGGGGTGACAGCTTTGTCTTTTTCCTGATTTTAATGGGAATGATTCTAATACTTCAGCTTATTGTAGGTTGAATAGTTGTACTCTATGAGACTATGAAAGTTTGCTCTCTTTTTATCCTCTTTTGCTAAGAGTTTTAAAAAATTATGAATAGTTGAATTTCACCAAATTCTTCTTCTGTTTATACTGAAACGATTGTATGGTGCTCTGGACACTCCTTGTGCACCACTCAGATGCTCTCAGCCCTGACATTGTCTTACCGTAGTCACCATGGCAGTGACCAATTTTGTGTGAAGTCCAAGCAGCCTCCTGCAGGTGCATCCTGACAGCACCTCACCTCCGGGTCCTACTACATGCCTCATCCCTTCTCTGTTGATGCCTCAGTGGGAACCAGTATGGGGACCACTTGGCACTTACTAAGATTTATTCACTGAGAAAAAAGATTTGTTCTTCCCCTGTCTGGACAGTACCGAGATGCATTTCATGTGGCAATTCACATGACAGATGCAGCTCCGTGGGATTAAGTCACCCATGCCGTGGCCAGCTTGATAACTCATCTGTGTAGGTTTTCCCTCCCTTCTGGCTTTCCTTCCTTGTCCCTCTCTCCTGATCCCATACCTCAGATGAGTACTGACACTTTAGCCTTTATTTCAAGGGAATTCAGGTTAAGGATGTGGTCTTTCTCCTTTAGTCTATTCACATGTTGAATTACATTTATAAAGTTTCTGATGTTAAATTACCATGCATTTCTTTGCATAGACTAGCCTGGTCACAAAGTGTTTCTTTTTAAAAAAAAAAAAATACTGCTGGAGTCAGTTTGCTACCATTTCATCTAGAAATTTCACATCTGTATTCATGAATAAGATTGGTATGTATATATATATATTTCTAAACTCTCCTTGTCTGGTTTTGGTATCAGTATTATATTAACATCATAAAATGAGTTGTACAGTGTTCTCTTTTTGTGTTCCAGGGTAAAGATATTTGAAGGTATGAATGGTCTGTTTTTGAAAGTTTGTGAAAGTTTGTAAAATGCACCTGTAAAGTCGTCTGGTCCTGATGTTTCTTTTCAGAAGGATTTATATTACTGATTAAATTTCTTAAATGGTTATAAGATTATAGAGGGTTTCTATTTCTCTTTGAGTCAGTTTTGGTCACCTTTTCTAGGAATTTATATTTTTAATCTATGCTTTCAAATTTATTAACGTTAAACTTCAATTTAATTTAAATTTATTAACATTAAATTTACACTTATCATTTTAAGTCTCTGTGGTAGTGTTATATCCCCCTTCATTCCAAATATTGCTTATTTTTATTTTTTATTTTTTTGATTAGTCTCACTACTGGTTTATCTGTGTCTTTCGTCTTTTCAAAGAGGAAACTTTCAGCTTTGTTAATCCTTTCTACAATGCTCTTGTTTATACTATGTGGTCATTAGACTTTTGTTCTCCTTATAACTTTTTCAGCTGGTTGGTCAGCTCATTAATTTTAAGCTTTTCATCTTTCCTTATACAAGTGTTTAAGGGTACTATAAAATTTCCCTTGAAGCACTGCTTTCACTTTACCCCATAAGATTTGTTATGCCTTATTACTGTTATGATTTAATTCTATGTATTTTTAAATTTTCATTTTTGTTTCTCTTTTCCCCATGAGTAATTTATATATTTATTTTAGAATTCCCAGTGTGTTTTAAAAATTATCTTTCTGTTATTGATGCCTAACTTAATTGCATTGTAATTAGAGAATATCTTCTATATAACACTCATTTGGAAGTTGTGGAGACTTATTCTTTAACATACTGCATGGCAATTAAAAAAGAAATGTTCCATGTTTTTGAGACACACATTTTCTAGTTATTGGAAGCAGGTTTTTAAATATGTGCTTAAACCAAACTTGTCAATGAATTATTCAAATCTGCATTTTTTTACTTTTTTGTTTGCTGGATCAATGAATCACTGTAAGGGTAGATTTGTCAATTTCTCCCTGTAGTGTCGTTAACTTTTGATCTCTATAATTTGAGGTTAGTTTTTTAAATGTATACAAGTTTAGTATTATTATATCACACTGGTTAATCTGACTTAGAAATCTGCCCTTCCCTACTGTACTTACACCGTATATTATAATGGCCTAATTTGTATCTATTTCTCCCATGGACTGTAAGTCTTGGGAGTTCAGGCAACAAATCTGTCTTGTTCATCTAGCATAGTGTTCACTCAATAATTGTCAAATGAACGGATGCATGAATTGACCATGATTCTTCTGATACGGCAAACGATTAATACTGAGTTATATATACCAGGATCTCTTGTTTTATGCCCAGTCCTAAATATGTGTCATGATGTCAGATTTGCAAGCTAGATCTCAGATCTCCATATCTCAGTTTAGTGGTCCTCCTCATTTTACAAAGGGCTAATCTGCTGAGGAATCCTGCTGGTTTTAGTATTTTGATGGCAGCTCTGTTTCCACTTGGTTGAGAATCATTCTTCCAACCCTTTTTTCATTCTGAGATTTCCAACAAGGTCAGCAGGTTGTTTCCTTCCCTCGAGGCCATATCCAAGTGCTGATGGAGCAAAGCGGGGAAGTGCCTCTAGTAGGGTACTAGGAAAGCTCTCTTCTCATTTGTGTCTGGAGGATCTGAGATTAGGTTGGGAATTTTTAATAAAAGAATCCAAAGGACTTTATTTAGCTTTAAGAGAATAAAGCCTTAAAGCTGTTTTTGTTGCCAAGAGGATTGACTAAATGAAAGCTCCTCCCTCAGGCCCAATGGTAGATTTGGGGAAATGGGCAACTATTTTAAATCAATCAAACAAAACATTTTTGAGCCCCTACTCCATACCACACATTATGCTAAGCATAATGGTTGCAAAGAGGCAGAAGACTCTTCAAGGAACTGCAGGTCTTTGCGGGGCAACAGGCCATGTACAGTTGCCAGCAATTTCAGTGAACCTCACAAACCTGGCCTGCGAGTAGCATCTGAGGGTCCCTGGGCTGCCAGGGCCTGAGCAGTCTCAAGAAAAACAGTTATTTTTTCCTTTTGGTGACGTAACTCATTTATATTCATTATCTCTTTTGTTCTTCACAACAACCCTTGCTGTTAACTTTTGTTGTTCCCATTTTGTAGGTTAACAACCTATAGGCTCTGAAGGGGGCTCTGCCATGAGGGCTTGACTCCAACCTGTTCAATAAGTAATAAAAATAAATCACATTTCCTAAGTTCCTACTAGGTTGCAGGTACTCTTCTAGCTTTTTCAATGCATCATTTCCTTTAATTCTAAAAAATAACCCTGTGAATGTTGGTACCATTTAATCCCCTTTTGCAGATGATAAAATTGATGCATGGAGAGAGTAAGAAGATGGTGCAAGGCTACCAGGTGTCAGAGGTGGGATATGAACCCCCAGAGTCAGGCTCTGGAACGTTTATACTTTAACTTAATCATAAACAACATGATTTAGTCCAGTAATCTTGGACTTGAAAACCTAAGACTCCACTTTGAGTCCCAAATCTGCCTCTGATCTCCTGGCTCCTCAAAGTGTGGTCCATGGAGCAGCAGCAGCAGCAGCACCTGGGAGCTGAGAGAAATGCAGAATGTGGGCTCCACTCTAGACCTCCTGGGTCAGAATTTTTTTTTTTTTTGTCTTTCTCTTAAACTTTTTTTTTTTTTTTTTTTTTTGCGGTACACGGGCTTCTCACTGCTGTGGCCTCTCCCATTGCGGAGCACGGGCTCCGGACGCGCAGGCTCAGCGGCCATGGCTCACGGACCCAGCCACTCTGCGGCATGCGGGATCTTCCCGGACCGGGGCACGAACCCGTGTCCCCTGCACCGGCAGGTGGACTCTCAACCGCTGCACCACCAGGGAAGCCCCTTTTTCTTAAACTTTTAATTTTATACTGGAGCATAGTTGATTAACAATGTTGTGTTAGTTTCAGGTGTACAACAAAGTGATTCAGTTATACATATACATGTATGTATGCTTTTTCAAATTCTTTCCCCAATTAGGTTGTTACAGAGTATTGAGCAGAGTTCCCTGTGCTATACCGTAGGTCCTTGTTGGTTATCCATTTTAAATATAGCAGTGTGTACATGTCAATCCCAAACAGAATCTTTATTTTACCTACATCTCTGGATAATTCGCCTGCTCATTGCCTAACATCAAATCACTGTCTTATCAGCTCGGCCCAAAAAAGATCCCACAGGATTTTTCTCAGCCTCAGTTTCTCCAGCTGTAAAATGAGGACAGCATCTGTGTCTGCTCCCTCCCAGGGCTGCTGTGCAGATCAAAAGGCAGGAGGTCTGTGGAAGGCATTGTGAATTGCACAGTGTTCCACAAAGGTCAAAACCAAACAGTGAACCAGAGCATTAAAGCTTTAGAGACGATTTGACAAACAGATAATGCCTTTTATCCCCATGGCCTGGCTGGGCAGGAACTCACAGTGCTGTGTGTCATGCAAAATAACCAGACAGAAGAAATGCCTTTTACAAGCAGTTCCTGGAAATTTCGAGCTTTATCAAGGAATTTGGTTTCTCCAGTTCACTGCCTCGTGAAAATAGCTGCGCCTTAATAAGGCCCAGATGTTGACAGAGTTACTCACCTTCCCCATTGCATGGATGCGTTTCATACTGAATTTCACCTAAGGAATTTTAGACTTTAAAGATAATAATCAAAAACACTGCGAGCTTCCCTTTGGGATTCTTGCTGATTTGAGAGATCAAAGATGTCCCAATAACACAATGAATGTAGACAGAAAGTAGTTTTCTTTCTTTGCTAAGGAAAAGATGAATTCAGCGAAACAATGACCATTTTCACACTTTTAGCCATTTTCCCCAGATCTGCTCAAAGCTGGTTCTATTCTCACATATTTTTTAAAATCCCCCCCCACCCCGCCCATTGCCCTTCTCCTCCTCAGGCTCTTGGTAAACGTGGTCGGTGTGCTAACAAAATTAGCTTCTGTTTCAAATACAATTAAACGGATGCCCTTGCTGGTTAATTCTTGGCATACCTAAAAAATACTTCCTCTGCGTCTAGGAAAAGTATGAGATATTTAAATTCCATACAGTGAATGATTCCCAAGGCTATCTCACATGGAGTTTCGTGGGATGGGAATTTGGCCCAGAAGAAAGGCGCCCTCCATGGTGGCCCCTCGCTTTTTCCAGAGGCAGCCTGATTTGCCTTTCTGCGAGGGGCTGAGAAATAACATAACTCTTGACTTTCGAGAGAGCCCCGCACTCTTGCAGACCGACATCTATAGAGCAGGCTGTTTTCATTACACACGCACTGGAATGCATGTGATCTGCTGCAGGTCTCCAGGGATTGTACAAACCCCAAAGCAGGAATGGCAGAAATTTGACTTTTAGAGCCCCGCTGCCACTCTTCAATTTGCTCAGTGTTTTCCTCCCCTTCCCTAAAGAAACTACGGAGGGAAATCATCTCAAAACTGTTTTAAAGGGCCAGACATCGAGGATGTTACCTCACTGAGGCTACTCTTCCCCAGGCAAGGGTATCTTGTGGACATGGCCATTTCCACCAAGACAGAGGCATGAAAATGGGAAGCTTATCTTTTGGGCTAGCAATTGAGTCTGGGCAGTTACTCAACTCTTCGGAGACTGTTTCCTTGCTGTGAAAATGGCCAGCCGCGTCTCCAAGGGTTCTTCGTCAGATTACGTGAGCTTATGCTACTGAAAATCTGTGGATTTCTCTAAAAAGATATTGTTTCCTTCTGCTCAGGAAGCCACCACTGTCAAGCTTTATCTTGAGTTCTATTATTTTTAAAATATTTAAGATGGAAAATACAGAATTGGTCTACTTTAGGCACAGGCTGGGTGACGCTGAGAACCCGGATCTACACCAGAAGCTGCTCTCTGGGAGTTTCAGAGAGCAAATATGTACTGGGCTCCTGCTAGGTGCTTCAGTTACAAGAGTGAATGAGACAGATCTGGTCCCTGGGGTTAAGGGACCAAGGTTAGTGGAGGAAAACAAATAAGCAAACCAGCAATTAGAAAACAGGGTGATAAATGCCACAATGGGAGAAGCACAGGTGCTAAGGACACCTGCTGAGACCTGAAAGGTGGGGGAAGCTTTCTCAGAGGTAGTGATATTGAAGATGTGATCCCGATGACAAATGAAACAGACTAGGGGACACGTGCAAAATCCTGGACATGAGACCAAGCAGGACTTGTTCTGGGAAGTGAAAAAAAGGTAGCAAAGGAAGAGCAGGGCCTGAGCAGAGGGGATTGTGGAGCAAATGAGGCCGAGGTGAGGGCAGGCCCCATCACAGAGGGTGTATAAACCAGTTTAGGGAGTTTGGATAGACCTGAAAGAGATTGGGAGCTACTGCAGAATATAAAGCAGCGGAGTAACGTGATAAGCTTTGTATTTTTGTCAGCGGCTTCTTCTGTGAGCCCTTAAGGGCTTCCTGCTCCCGCCTCTGCTCTCATTCCCCTGGGTGGCAGCTGCCTCCTTCTTAATTCGTATGCCTTTCGAGGGCAGGGACTGGGTCTACTCCCCTCGAAACCCTCAGCCGCCAACAGAGTACCTCAATAAATACCTTCTGAGCCATTTAAATGAAGGAGAAAGAGAAAAAGAACAGCAAACAGCTCAGAGAAGAGTGCCAGGCAGGAGTCCGAGCTCTCAGCTAATATGAAGTCATTAAATCTTTACAACAATCCTATGAAGTAGGTATCATTTTTGCCTCTATTTGTAGATCCGGAACCAAGGCACAGAGAGGGGAGATCACTTGCCCAAGGTCACACAGTAGTAAATAGCTGATCTGGGAGTTGACCTCAGGTTGTCTGGCTGTATTTCTGAATTTCTTCCCTGATGGAAGAAATTCTCGCCAGGTTGCTAGTTGCTAACCTAGATGAGAGGCAAGGAGCCTCACATGATTTTCTGCATCACTTATCTGCCATGCCCTCCTCCCCACCCAACTGAGGGGGCCGCTTGCACAGACTGGGGGTACCACAGGAGAGAAGGGAGCCACAGGACTTGGCGCTGTTAGCAAGGCCTCTTCCTCTGATAAGCTAAATAGAATTAAAGGCTTTGGAGGATGACAGTGCAAGAAGCTCCATGCCAAGTTCTGAAATGCTGAGCAAAGCATTTACAGAGAGAGCATTTGATAGGCATTTGTATCATTTATGTTGATATTATGCTAAAAGAGTTCCCGGGTCTTCTGTTCTACCAAAAGTGCTCTTTTCATTTTGGCTGTATTTAATGGCATAGCTACACTTTTTATCCTGAGTGGAGGTGAGGGAGTGGGACCAGGCCGGAGTGGTGTTGGAGGCTGTGGTGATGAGGGTGGAGGTGATGATGGTATGACAGATTGCCAGGTGCTGGTGGTCCAGCTGCGTCATTGGTTAGTGGGATAGCAAACTTCAACCTTTATCTAATTTTGCTATGGATTTTGTGAACTTGATTTCCAACTACATCTTAAAGTCATATTCTCAATGATCATCTGCTGTTACTAACTATGCCATTGATTACAGTCATTCATATCCACAAAATATTACTCGAAAAAATGACTGGAAAGCTGTCGCTTTGGGAGAATGTGCTTGGGGATTGGCTTTCTTATTGAACATCTACGTTTCTGTTTCTTCGTGTTCAATCTGATCTCAATCACCTCGGCATGATTACACAGAATAAACGCGATAATGTGTGTGAAAGGTCACAGGAATAATAATAACAGTGACTGTTCAGCATCTACTCAGTGATAAATCCGGAAAGTTCTCATACATTACTGATAATTCTAAAAACAATCCAGCTGGCATTGTTTGGTATGATCGATTTTCACTTTGATTCAGAAAGGATTTACAGGCTTATATCTGTATTACATAAAACGGGGTTGGTTTAAAAATTAGGTACAAAACAAATAAGAACATAGAGTAAAATGAAGCCAGCAAAAAAAGGCTGAAAAGGCAAGCACAAAGACCTTGTATTTCAGGGGCCACGATTTGGGCACTTAACTTTCTAACAACCATTTGGAAAGAGAAACTGGGTCATACAGTGCAACTTCCTTCAGAGAAAAGCCTGATGTTACGTGGTTGATCAGAAGTCCTACGGGTGACCTGATGGCCACCCTCCCAGTGACTGGGGAGCCAGGTTTGAATCCACAGCCTCTCTACCTGCAACACCTGTGCTTGTCTCACTGCCTTGTGTTCCTTCTCGGTCCTTCGCTCTGTGAAGGCAGCAGTGGATGTTACCGACAGAGACCAAACTAGGGCTGATTCTAACGTTCTTTTAAAAATAGGACCCCCTACCCAGCTTGCACACGTATTGCAAGCAATCTGAAATCTGTAAGAGGCTGGGTTGCTTAGGATTTGTTCTCCAGCTTGTGTAAGATACACGTACCCACCCATCCCTATGGCTGTGGGCTTTGTGGTTGCCTTTAACAGTCTCTCTCCTCTCCCCTTACCGTGCCCCCTTCCCAGTGACCAGCTGCTGGAGAGGCTCAGGGCAGGGAGAGAGTGTGGAGGGTGAGGCCATGTGAGGAGGGGGGAAAAGGGGCCCGGGTGGGGGAGTGAGTGGGACTTTCCCGACTGTTCATTCCGAGGGATTTAGATGCTTAAGTGCCTTTCACACTAATCCCTGGAAATCCTAACACTTGTGGAATGAGGAATTTCTCACTTAGGAGAGAAGACTGGAACCTGATTATTACCCTTCTGTGGGATTCATGAAGACACACGCTACATGATGCCTTAGCAGATAAGAAAGTGAACCCAGAGGTGGGAGACTCCGAGCTCTGTGCTCCACCGTCTCCTTGTTTAGAATTCTTTCTCTGAGATACGATATGATCTCCAGGTTCTATTTATCACTGTCAGCTCGAGATGGGGGAAAATGCTTGTGTTCTCTCTGCTGATTTAAATTTTATCCCTCTTTTCTGATGCCTCGGCCTCCCTTGTTTAAGACATATCCATTGAGAGGTTAGTGGCTTGTGCTTGGATGATAACGAGACAGTGGTATTTGCCAGGGAGTTACTGTGTGTCAGGACTGTGCTGATTGCTGTATCTGATCACCTGCTTTGCTCATCATAACAGGTAATATTATTATCTCCAAGTGCACATAAAGAGAGCAGGATATAGGGAGGTTAAAGAAACTATGTGACGTTACACGGCTTAGATGTAGTGTGGCTGAGATCTGTGCCCAAGACTGTTGGATTCGAGAACTCACAGGCTGAACCACTAGTTTTTGTAGCCTCCTTCCAACATAAAAATAGCCAATAGGTGCAGGACAGGAGTCAGGGCACTGAGTAGGAAGGTGGTTCTGCCATAGACAGCTGGGAGACCCATGGTAAGGATGCCACTTCCCTAGGACTCAGACTCCTTGACGTTCAGGATGCACAGTTGGTTTAGATATTCTTTAAGGTAACGTCTAACCATGAGAGTTGGTGGTTCTAGAATAATGTCTCCTCTCTGATCAAGAGCTGGAAAAAATTACTGTCCTTTTTTTATAGGCCTGGCTCCTTATAGCCAAAGAAGGAGACTTTGGCTTTGAGGTTAGGACCCTAATCTCATTTAGGAGGTTAATGTTCAGCATAAAGTTTTCAGGCTTTGGAACCTTTGGACCAAGATTCAAATCCTGGCTCTACCATGAGTTTTCTGCAAGTCACTCTATCTCTGTGAGCATCGGCTTCCTGGTCTGTAGGATGAGAATAATAGACCCTTTCCTACAGAGGATCCGTGCATACCTCAACCATAATGGTGAGCCCATAGTATTACACCATCCTTGAGAACAGGACCATGCCTTATTTATTTATGCCAGACATGAAATTGGGGTTAAACTGATTTCAAGAGGATAGAAAAAAGGCAATCTGGCTTTCTCTGAACAACCAGGGTATGTTTCTCCTTTGCTGGAGGTAGGTAAGGTACGTTTCCCAGCCCCATCATCTCCCATTAGCCAGTGTTTTGCCTTCACCCAAGAATATCACCCCTCACTTCAGAGGACTGTATCATCTCCTGCTACTCCAAGTGGGTCACGCTCCAGTGAAAGCACATAGTGCACAGTGTCTCTGGCTTTGATCATGGGGAAGGATTTGGGGTGGGCTGGGTTTTCTTCTTTGGCCTCACACCAAGTGGCCACTTTGTTCCTACCTCTTCCCCCTTCCACCTGTGCATGCACACTGGCTTATGTTGGTAGGGTTTTGTCTCTGGATTCCCCATACTGAGATGTCATCTTGGAAGATGACTAGCTCTGGAGTCAGACACACCCTGGTTGCATCCTGCCTGTGACTGACTTTCTTTCTGGGCCTCAGTGTCCTCAACTATAAAAAAGGATAATGATAGTACTTGCCTTCTAGGGCTCTTGTGACAACTAAATGAGGCCTAGTAAAAGACAAGGGCTCAATAAATGTTAGCTGTTAAGGGGCTTCTCTGGCAACGGAGTCGTTAAGAATCTGCCTGCCAATGCAGGGGACACGGGTTTGAGCCCTGGTCCGGGAAGATCCCACATGCCTCGAAGCAAGTAAGCCTGTGTGCCACAGCTACTGAGCCTGCGCTCTAGAGCCCGTGAGCCACAACTACTGAGCCCACGTGCCACAAATACTGAAGCCTGCATGCCTAGAGCCTGTGCTCTGCACCAAGAGAAGCCACCACAATGAGAAACCTGCGCACCGCAGCAAAGAGTAGTCCCCGCTCGCCACAACTAGAGAAGGCTCACGTGCGGCAACGAAGATCCAATGCAGCCAAAAATAAATAAATGAATAACTTTATATTAAAAAAAATTTTAGGTGTTTTTACTTTTGTTTCGGCTCTACTCTGCCTGTCACTGGGGACTTGGCGGGCACTAAGTAGACAGAATAATGGGGAGAAAAGGAATCAAAGCTGTGGGTTTCCTTTAAGCTGTGCCAGTCTTTCTGACCTATAGCTGAATTTGAAGTTAAACTTAGAAATTTGAGCTCTGTAAATACATCCATGACTTTTAACTAGAACCATTGGTATTTCAGATCTGGAACAGACTAAATGATCATATACTCTGATCTCTTCCTTTTGGAGTTGGGGGAAATGAGTGACAGAACATCCCTCCTCCCCTACTGAAAAACAGTGGTTTAAATAAGATAGAAGTTTGTTTGTTTTCACATAAGTATCAGTAGCCCAGGGCTGAAATGTAGCTCATGATAATCAGTGAAACTAGGCTCCTTCAAGCTTGTTACTCTCTCATCCTCAATACAAGACTTCTACTTTGTGGTCCAAGATGGCTGCTCCAGCTCCAGCTATCACAACTTTAATCCAAACCCCAGGGAGAAGGAAAAGGAAAAAGAATGGCACAAACATTCCACTTAAGTATACATCATGGAAGTTATACAAGTCATATCATAATGATTTATACATATAAGAATTTATATACATAAGGATCACACAAATCATATTCACTTACATCCCATTGGTTAAACTTTGTCTTATGTCTGTATCTAGCTGCAAGTGGGCTTGGGGGAGTGTAGTATTTATTCTGGTGGCTACGTAGCCAGCCAATATTTGGGGGATTCTATTGTGGAGGAATAAAGGGAGAATGCATCTCTGGGGACAACCAGCATGCTCTGTCACACTAAGGTAGCACACCTACTTTCCTGTAATGTTGAAATACAGATGCGTTGCCCCCCTCAACCCGTGTTCTCTCCATAGCATCACAAATTTAGATTACATTTCTCTTAGGTTTTTAATAAAGTTTCCTAAAAAATTCTGGTCGCAAGGGGCAGCAGCTGGCAAGTTCCAGACTCAGATGGGCTGGCAAGAGTACAGACAGAGAGTGGGTGAGAATAAAGTGTGGGACAGAACCCGGGCAGAAGTGATACAAATGCCTTCTGTCTGACCGGGTCCCTCATGTCGAGGAGACCCTTGTCTGCACTTGGAGCATGGCAGAGGCGCCATACTGCAACAGGGAGACATGAGATAATATAGTGCTGGGAGAAAAGGACAAGAACTTCTGGGACGATCAGACACTTGTAAAAATGCCATCTATTCTGTAAATGTAAAATGATTTACTGCTAAGATCGGTAAGTGGCTCCAAATTCAGCAGGCAGCAGGAGCTGTCCCAGTCTCTTAAAAACAGCAGCCCAGAACTCTGGGAAAAGCCATACGAAGAGGATCTGGACCCAGAGTTAATAAAGGGTAGAAATGTGGAGCCTTCAATTTGTTTGGGTCACTGAGACTTGATAAGGACATGAGAGTGAGAGAGAGGGGTGAGTGCGTGCATGTTTGTGCGTGGGGCGGGGGAGGAAGAAATGTGTGTGTGTGTAGAATAAAGGGATAGATAGACGTGGGGAGGGGAAGCAGAAATAAAGATGGGAGAGTGAGTATGAGAGAGGAAGGTATGAGGGAGGATAGAAAAAAGGGTGTTTGAGAAAGGATAGAAAAGAAAGACGGATAGAAAGAAAGAAGGAAGGAAGGAAATAAAAAGGGAGAGAAGGAGAGAGGGAAAGAAAGAAGGAAAGAAAAAGCAGAAAAAAACGGAAGGAAGGAAAGAGGGAAGGAAGGGAGAGAGGTGTGTTTACCTGTGCGTGCATATCAGAAAACAGTGTTGGTAGACAAGGTACTGTGAGCCTCCGCTATCACTTAAGATAAAAACCCGGCCCTCCCCCTCCCAAGACTTCTACTTTGGTAGAAAGTCTACTTCTGCTTTGGTGTATTTTCCAATACGCCAGCTCTAATATTCACACCTTCAGGTCCCAGGAAGAAGTGAGGACTCACTGCTGTTTCTCTTCCATTTCCAGTCTCCTGAGCATGGTCCTAATTCTACATCATTCTCATCTCACCCAACCTCCACCCCAGTGGGGTCCTGGAGCCTCTTGGGAAACTTCAGAATTGTTTTGCTCATGTCATTGGCCGTGCTTTGGCCAAGGAGACCAGGGGCTTCAGTCCGCCATGTGTTTTCAGTGTGCTGGCTGCCTGAGAACACATCTGTCAACCTTAACATCAGAGAACAAAAGCTTGGGTTTGACATGAAAAGGACAGCAGAAGAGCAGCCCTGACCTGACTGCCATGTGGCATTCCTAAGCGTGCACAGATTCGGCCTGGAAGATATGCACAGTACTTGAAAGAAGTCTTTTATCCAGGCAAGAGGGGATAAACACATCTGTATGGCATTGATTTTTTTTTTTTTCCCTACTTTCTTTCTGGGATTTGGAGCTGGGCTGGGGGAAGGAACAATGAAAACATTTGAAACATCTGACACTGAGTTGGGTTTGTGGGTAGGCAGCGTTTGGGGGGAAATGAAAGGTGAAATGCCAAATTTAGTTTGGCTCTTCTTTCCTTCTGGCGCCATTTTTCTCTCTTCTGTTCCACCCGTATTTTCCTTTTAGCACCGGTGGGGGGGTGGATCATGTAACATTCCTACTTAGCACATACATAGCTTGCCTTGTCTTGAAAGGGAAACATACACTGACAACGGAAACCTCACAACCTCCCGAGTGGGAGACAACCTTAGGATTCTGGCTTCCAGGATATTTATTTTGGTTACTGTTTGGTGTACTGAACACCAACCAGGATCCCTTGACTCACAGCTGAAATGGGATCAGGATCCAAAGGCAGGACGTCTCTGCTGGAAACACAAAAGTTGTAGCTATACAAGAGCAAACAACAATATTTAAGAAGAAACGAGTCATTTGTACAGTATATCCAATGAACCTTTCTTAGTTTCATTACTTTTAGTTTTCAAAAATAGGATGTTGTGAGATATAAATTAAAATATAATATACAGGTGAAAAAAAGCCTAATATACTAGAACTTAGCAAAGGCTGAGTAACATATTTTCTTATTTCCTGCCAGTGTATCTTCAGCTAGACTGTAAGCTTCTAGAGTGTGTATATATTAATTTGGGGGATTTCCATAATATTTAACTTTATTGCTTTGTAAGCTTAAACATTTAAAATTCCTTACTAAATGTGCTTTGGTTGATTATAATAAAGTTTTTTTTCTCTTTTAAGATAATTTTAGGGTGTCTGTTTTGGGAAATCATCTTTGAACTCTTAAAGTCTTTTTTTAAAATAACAGTTTAAGATATAATTCACATTCCATAAAGTTTGCCCTTTCAAAGTGTACATTTCAGTGGTTTTTAGTATATGCACAGAGTTGTGCATCCATTACCATGATCTAATTCCAAAATATTTCATCAACCCAAATAGAAACCCTGTACCCATTACCACTCACTTCTCCATGCCCTTTACCTCCCCTTGCAAGTCTGGGCAACCACCACTTTATTTTTGTTTCTATAGATTTGCCTATTGTGGACATTTCATATAAATGGAATCATACAATATGTGGTCTTTTGTGACTGGCTTCTTTCATTTACCATCTTTTCAGGGCTTATCCAGGTAGCAGTACCTCATTCCTTTTCATAGCTGAATAACATTCCATTGTATGGATATACCACATTTTGATTATTCATTCATCAGTCAACCTGATGAACATTTGGGGGTGTTTCTGCTTTTTGGTTATTATGGATAATTCTTCTATGTACATTCAGGTACTGGTTTTCTGTGGACATGTTTTCAGTTCTTTTGGACGTATACCCAGGAGTGGAATTGCTAGGTCTTATGATTACTCAGTGTTTAACTTTTTGAGGAACTGCCAATCTGTTTTCCAAAGTGGCTGCACTATATATTGCTGCCGGCAACATGAGAGTTCCAATTTTTCCACATCTTTGCCAATATTTGTTATTGTCTTTCTTATTTTTGTTGTTATATCCATCCTAGCGGGTGTGAAGTGGTATCTCGTTGTGGTCTTGATTTGCATTTCCCTGATGACTAATAATTTTGAGCATCTTTTTGTATGCTTATTGTTTACTTGTATATCTTCTCTGGAGAAATGCCTCTTCAAATTCTTTGCCCATTTTTAAATTGAATAATCTTTTTATTGTTGAATTGTGATTTAAAACATATTCTCTACTATTTTTTTTAACATCTTTATTGGAGTATAATTGCTTTACAACGGTGTGTTAGTTTCTGCTTTATAACAAAGTGAATCAGTAATACATATACATATGTCCCCATATCTCTTCCCTCTTGTGTTTCCCTCCCTCCCACCCTCCATATCCCACCCCTCTAGGTGGTCACAAAGCACCGAGCTGATCTCCCTGTGCTATGCGGCTGCTTCCCACTAGCTATCTGTTTTACGTTTGGTAGTGTATATATGTCCATGCCACTCTCTCACTTTGTCCCAGCTTACCCTTCCCCCTCCCCGTATCCTCAAGTCCATTCTCTAGTAGGTCTTCATCTTTATTCCCATCTTGCCCCTAGGTTCTTCATGACCATTTTTTTGTTTGTTTTAGATTCCATATATATGTATCAGCATACGGTATTTGTTTTTCTCTTTCTGACTTACTTCACTCTGAATGACAGTCTCTAAGTCCATCCACCTCACTACAAAGAACTTAGTCACCATCGTCCTCAGTGGTGAAAAACTGAAACCATTTCCACTAAGATCAGGAACAAGACAAGGTTGCCCACTCTCACCACGCTTATTCAACATAGTTTTGGAAGTTTTAGCCACAGCAATCAGAGAAGAAAAAGAAATAAAAGGAATCCAAATTGGAAAAGAAGAAGTAAAGCTGTCACTGTTTGCAGATGACATGATACTATACATAGAGAATCCTAAAGATGCTACCAGAAAACTAGTCGAGCTAATCAATGAATTTGGTAAAGTAGCAGGATACAAAATTAATGCACAGAAATCTCTTGCATTCCTATACACTAATGATGAAAAATCTGAAAGTGAAATTAAGAAAACACTCCCATTTACCATTGCCACAAAAAGAATAAAATATCTAGGAATAAACCTACCCAAGGAGACAAAAGACCTGCATGCAGAAAATTATAAGACACTGATGAAAGAAATTAAAGATGATATAAATAGATGGAGAGATATACCATGTTCTCTACTATTTTTTGAAAGAGTTTGTGAAGGAATGGTATTAATTCCTCACATGTTTGGTAGAATTCTCCTGTCATGCTATCTGTGCCTGGACTTTTCACTGTGGGACTTTTTGATGATTAACATAATCTCCTGTTATATGTAAATTCAGGTTTTCTATTTCTTCTTGAGTCAGTTTCTGTAGTTGTGTCTTTCTAGGGATTTTTCCATTTCATTTATGTTATTTAATTTGCTGGCAAACAATTGTTTATGTTATTACCTTAGAATTTCTTTTATTTCTGTAAGGTAGGTAATGATGTCCCCTCTTTCATTCCTGATTTCAGTAATTTGACTATTCCCTCTCTGTCTTGGTCAGTCTAGTTAACGGTCAATCATTTCTGTTGATCTTTTCAAAGAAACAACTTTTGGTTTCACTGTTTTTCTCTATTGTTTTCTATTCTCTGTTTCAGTTATTTCCACTCTAATTTTTATTATTTTTTTCCTTCTGCTTGTTTTGGGTTTAGTTGGCTCTTCCTTTGCTAGTTTCATAAGGTGGAAAGTTAGGTTATTGATTTAAGATCTTTCCTCTTCTCTTTAACATACATATTGATAGCTATAAGTTTCCTTCTCAACATTGTTTTGTCTGCATTCCATAAATTTTGGCATACTGTGTTTTGTTTTTATTCATTTCAGAGTATTTTCTAATTTCCCTTTGATTTCTTTTTTGAGCCAAGTTTTGGCTAGGAATACATTGTTCCACAACCACATATTTGTCAATTTCCCAAATTTACTTCTCTTGTTGATTTCTAATTTCTGTGTATTGTGGTTAGATAGCATACTTCATATAATTTCAATTTTTTTAATTTATTGAGGCTTGTTTTGTGGCCTAACATATAGCTTATCCTGGAGAATATTCCATGTGCACTGAAAAAAAATATGTATGTATTTTGCTGTTGGCTAGAGTGTTCAATAGATGTCTGTTAGGTCTAGTTGGTTTTTAATATTGTTCAAATCTTCTATTTGTTAATATTCTGCCCATTATTGAAATGGATCCACCAAAAATGGATAACTTATCCATTATATAAAAGGGGGATATTAAAGTCTCCAATTATTATTGTTGAATTGTCAATTTCTCCCTTCAATTCTGTTTTTGCTTCGTGTATTTTAAGGTTCTCTTGTTAGATGCACATATGTTTATAATTATTTTATCTTTCTAATGGATTGTCCCTTTAATCACTGTAAAATGTTTCTCTTTGTCCCTAGTAAAAATTTTTGTCTTTGAGTCTATTTTGTCTGATAGAACATAAATACTCCAGCTTTCTTTTGGATATTGATTGCATGGTATTTCTTTTTTCCATCATTTTACATCAACCTATTTGTGTTGTTAAATCTAAAGTGTGTCTCTCATATAATTAGATAACTTTCCCCCATCCATTCTGCCACCTCTGACTTTTTATTGGATTCTGTTGTCCATTTAAATTTAATGTAACTATTACCCCTGACTTTTTAAAGTGTCATTTCTCAATGTTCCCCCCCACCCCGTTCTTGTCTCTCTTATTACATTTTAAAAACATTTTTATAAAATAGATACTGTCTCCTTGAGTTCAGTGGCATGTTCATCTTTGTACCCCCAGTGGCTATTACCATGCCTTATAGGTATTATCTTAATGTTTGATGAATAAGTGAAGTTTAAGAACTAAATAATTTAATGAAACTGGTTGAGAATTTTCCATAAAGGTATGACTCAGAAGGATAGAAAGTTTTTCTGATACGACATTTACTTCATAACCTTTTAATAAAAATGCGTTGTTTACCACTAATGCATAATCATATTGGGGAAACTGAGGCAATATCCCATAATTGTAAATGTGTTGCCAGTATGAATCAGGCACCACTGTGGGGCAAGAATCAAGAGAATCAAGGCTCCACAGAACTGACCTGACTCAACTACTCAGTTTCAGGGGGAGAAGCTGGAATAGCGAGAGCAGATTCCTGGCTGGGTCTGTGTCCAAGAGAGCAAGAGACAAGTGGGGATGTGAGACAAGCCCTGTTGCTATTTCAGTGTGGCGATCTTATCTCCTGATACATGCAGCACAATGGATGTCAGGATTCACTGGTGTCACCAGTTACTTCTCTTCTCAGGTAGATAATACAAGAGTGGAGAGAGGAACTGGATGAAATCACTCTATACTGAAGTTCCCTCGTACTTCAAAACTCTTTTTAGAAAATCTCCAAACTCAAACTGGCTTGAGCAAAGCGTTTATCAATCCAGGTAACTGAAAAGCTCAAGAATTCTCTAGGAGCTTGGTTGACGCCATGAGAATTGAATTTCTCTTCATCTCTCTACTTTCGGCATGATGGAGTCAATCTCAGGCTCTTCGTGGAGGCCCTTGGCACTCTAGGCTCACATAGTCCCAGATTTAAGTCCTGCAGAAAAGAGGATGTGTTTCTTTCTTGGAAGTCCCAGCAAAAGAATCATTGTATTTCAATTACTCTGATTGGGTCTCATTTCCACTCCTAAACCAATCACTATGCCCAGAGCCATATAATGACCTGAGTAGCCACCTCTGGATCTGGCATGACATCAGCTCCATCCTACATGCATATGAGCTAAATGGGAGACAGGTGGCTATAGAGAGGACTATTAGGGTACCATTCAAGGAAAATAATAAAAATGGAAAAGACGGATGTTCACTTTACTCTCCCTCAATGGAAGTGTAAGAACCGTGATGATTTTCCCACAAACATTGTTGAGGTTTGTGTTGTCCAGTATGAAAGCTATTAATCACATATGGCGGTTGAACACTTTAGATGGGGCTAGTTCAAACTGAGATATAAAATATACATTGAGTTTCAGACTTGGTTAGAAAAAATCTTATTTATAATTTCCTTATATTGTTTACATGTTGAAATAATTTTGAATATATTGGGTTAAATAAAATATATTAAAATGAAATTCACCTGTTTATTTTTATTTTTGTAGTATAGCAACTAGAAAACCATAGAAAACCATAGAAAAGTTACATTTGTAGCTCCCATTATATTTCTATTGGACAGTGCTCTTCTAGATGTTTCTAGATTCTTTATTCTACTTCCATATTAGATGGCATTTCTCTTGAGATCGGGGACTGTGTCGTATTTGTTATTTCTTTAGTAGAGGGCCTTGCATATACTATGTGCTTAATAAATATTGTAGAATAAATAAGTGTTGTCTGTGTTAAATAATTACCCATTTTCAATAGAATGAATGCAAATTTCCTTAACAATCTGACTCCAACATTGTATTCCAAAATTTATTTCCTATAGTAGGTTGGACCACATCTCTTGGGCAATGTTATGTTCAAACAGGCCTCTGTCCTCTTCCTTCCCAGTCTAGCCTGCAGAGACAATGCAGCCCAAGACACAGAAGAAAGAGGTAGATAAGAGGGCTTGTGGCAGTAAAATATGCTGTCATATTAAGAGCTGTTCATCTCTTGATGTTTAAAGCCATAGCTAGAGAACCCTCATTCTCTGAAGCCCTCCAGATTTTTAGGGAATGACTCGGGCATTCCCCCCACCCTGCGAGTCTTGGACTTAATTCAATTTGGACTTCCTGAAACCTTTCCTAAGATTCCCAGAGTTCATAAATACCCTTGTCCCCTCTTTGGCTTAAACTAGTTCACCTGAATTTTGGTCAGTTGTCTTAAAGAAGAAGGCTCATAGGAACACAGCCCTCCCAGGACTATGCGTGGTAAGTGCTGATTGAACAAACTAAAGGTTCTGTGGTCTTAGTCCAGAGAGCAAGACAGAGCAGGAACTAGGACCCAGGTCCTTTGGCAATGTGATCAGTGCTCTTTCTTCCCATCTATACTGGGCCACAAAAAAGAAATACTGAGGAAGTGCTGTGCACTCTTTATAAAAGGTGATATCTGGTTTCCTTCTTCAGGCAGTTTTCCTGTAGAGGAAAAATGGAATAGATTGTGGGTACAGGGCCATGGCGTCTGTACTTGTTCCATGAGCTTTGAGCTGTTCTCTTAGTCCCCCAGAAAACAATGTACACGTTAATGTTTGCTGCTATGTTTTCCCTCTTTTCAGGAAAAGTAGGAATAGTACCATACTATTCTTCCTAGAGGGACAGTATCTCCCAGGCTCAGGCCTGTAGTGCTCTGTAGAGCTGATTCTGGCTATGTTGCAGAGGTCGGCAAGCACACCTGTAGTCTGAAAGCCGAGAGCCCTCATGATGCACATCCAATACTAAAAAGCCCAGAGTTACTGAGTTCAGGCATAGCTGGAGCCAGGTGTGCACGTGTTTTTTATCAGGAAGTGACTTCTCTACATCTCTGTCTCTTTCTTGGTATTGACTTCTTTCTTAGGTTGGGGGGCTTTACTCTTGAGGTGATGCCTGGCAGCTCTAGATTTATAGATTCACAATTGAATGACTCTTCCTTGATCACGCCAGCAACATTTCTAGGATTAGCTCCTATTGGACATACTTGTGTTACATTTCCACTGTTGAGCTATTTCTTTGGTTCATTGTTTGCTAACCTATTCAACCAAAATACATTGACCGCTTTCCATGTTGCAGCAGCATTTTAAGGTACTGGGGATATAACATTAAAAAGACATACAAGATCCCTGCATTCATTCCAGATGTGGGAGATACACACACACACACACACACACACCCCACAGAAAAATGAATAAACAGTAAGAAAAGACATCAGGTAAGAGCTGTGTAGAAAATTAAAATAGGGAGATACGATTAAAAGTGATTGAGTTTCTACTTCAGATTGGGTGGCGAGGACAGGTCACCCATCACCATCGCCAAGTGGCACCTGATTGGTAATATGGTGTTGCCCCCTGTATCATGGAGATAGGGCAGCATTCCCATCCAAACCAAGTGCCAGAGAGAGACAGAGAGAGAGAGAGAGAGAGAGAGAGTGCTAGCTTCTCAGGAAAAACTGGAGTGCTATTTCCAGAATCAGAGGGAATGAATGCTAGGTAGGGAAAATCATAGTTGTAGACTACAGGAATCTTTTTATCGAAAGATTAATAAAGCAATTTTTATGAGGGTACTTCAAATATTAAAATTAATGAATTCAGCAGTATTTTCTTAGGTTGAATTTGTTTTGCAAGGTCAATGTCATCACAGTAAGCACTGTGAAGTCAGGCTGTGAGAACAAAGTTTTGATGAGCCTCATGTGAGATGTATCTTGAGCTGCATCAAATGTAATTCAAATCCTTTTCTCTGTCGCTAGTCCTCTGCGAGGGGGACGGAAGGGCACATTTGCCAGTTCCTTCCAAGGACTAGTCCATTTGAACTGATCCTACAGCAAACAACTGTTTGAAGGAAAAAACACCCAACCGTGAAAGAATAAAAACATGTTCAGCTGTATGGTAGACACGTCCATATAGAAAAGAAACTGTTCTACCCCCAAAGGCAATGGCATCCACAGAGATTTTGCTCTTGAAGGCCCTGGGCATAAGCAAACAGGCTGTTCAGCTCACTTGTCTAAATTAGATGTATTCATCGGATTCCTATCTTTCTCCAAGATGTTCTTGCATTACTTTTGCATATCTAAAAGCATCATTGATATGGTTTTATAAAAAAAAAAAAAAAAGGAAAAAGAAACCACAGACAACACCCTCCCCCCCAAAATGGATTAGCCAATCCCAAAGGAGAGATCAGATTTTGGGCAGATTCGTAACCTGACACATTCAGAGTCCTCCACTCACGATTCCACCTTCGTTCTCACACTTTTTCTCCTTCACTGCTAGCCAATGTACTGTTGGCTTCAGCTTGAACAAGTTCTCCACTCTCCCTTGTATATTCTGTGTCAATTCAGCCTCCACATTTTTATTTATGTTGTGATACCACTGGATTCCTTCTCTAGTTCTCTCCAAATCCCATCTATCCTTCAAGGGTCTACTGAAAGTCAAGGAAATCCTCCCAGACCAGCCCACTGGATTTCCATAATGCTTTGTTTCTCTCAACAATTTGGATTTGTTATCTAAATCGCAGACAGGAAAAATGAGGTGACATGTCTATGATCTAACTCCATTCTTTTCGAGACGGAGCAGCTTTGGCTAAAAACACCTTGATTTGTCCATTAAGGGGATTGACAGACCCCAAAGGGATGGGTTTTGGCGGGCTCACAGGCAGATAGAAAGATGGCTCAGATGCTCTGCCTGAGAATAAAAGAGAGGCATTTGTTTTCTGCTTCTGAGAGGAGGTGTGGTTAGAGAAGAGATGAGAGGTGATGGGAAGGAATGGGGAAAAGAGGGAGGAACCTGTGAGATCAGTAAAGGTGGCACCTTTGAGCGAGGAAGAGCAGCTTCCTTGTAGCAGGTGACAAGGGCTTTTTAAAAAGGGGTGTATCTTGTGTTCCTCCTAATGTTGTTTGTGCTGTGTTGTTGTAATCCTTTTCCCTGGCTTCCTCCAAATCTTTAGAAAAGTCTGCCATTCTCATAAGAGCTTTGAGTGAGCAGGCTTTGGAGGAAATGGAAGTAAGAGCTGAGTTTTATATCGGGTTGATGTGAAAGTATGGGTAAAGGGAAGCAAGAAACTGGACCCAGTGACTACACAGTGACTCTGTAGAAATCTTTGGGAAGAATCTTTGAAGAGTTCTACCCAATCATAACCATATCTCAAGGGCTCACATTGGGACTCCCCTGATTACAGCTTCTGTACAGTGAAGCATCCCAACAACTTGGTAATCCCCAAACCACCTGCACAGGAATCTCTTGTCCCAAGGTTCTTCTCCTTTAGGAAGCTACTTATTTTCTCCCCCTCATTCTTTCTCACTTTCTGAGAACGTCTCCTTCCTCCTCTCTCCCCTCTTTGGCCTCATCCTGTCTTATTTAGAGCAATTTGGCCTCTACCATCCTTCAGTCTACTCTCTCTGTCAGCATGACAAAGACCTGGTAATGGACCAAATGATCAAAAGATCATTCTTTCAGGGGTAGTGGGAAGTAGGGTACACAAGAGGTAGACTGCAAATCTTATCAGAACCCCTAATATTTAAATTCTATGAGAGTAGAGACCACATCGCTTTTATGAGTCCTTATTCAAGGAATCCTAGATGACCTTCAGCAAGTCACATGACATCTATAGGAGGAGGAGGGAGGGAATGGGATTGACATTTATAGAGCCTCTGTCACGTGCCAGGCATAGAACAAGGCACTTCACATGTAACATCTACAGTATACTCAATGCCTACCATGCATCCAGTATTATACATAAGTTCCAGTATTCTACATAAGAATTGAATAAATTCTCACTGCTGGACTTTGTTTTAGGAATTTTGCAATATGGTGGCCATACTCATAATCGTCTTATAATGTAGATATTGTGAGCACCATTACACAGATGAGGCTCTAAGAATCATTACCTCTGCTCAAGCTTCCACAGGTAGAATGGCAGAAACAGAACTTTGTCCTGGTATTTTTTTTTTTTTTGCGGTACGCGGGCGTCTCACTGTTGTGGCCTCTCCTGTTGCGGAGCACAGGCTCCGGATGCGCAGGCTCAGCAGCCATGGCTCACGGGCCCAGCCGCTCTGCGGCATGTGGGATCCTCCCGGACCGGGGCACGAACCCGCGTCCACTGCATCGGCAGGCGGACTCTCAACCACTGCACCACCAGAGAAGCCCTGTCCTGGTATTTTTGACTCCACGGCCATGATCTTTTTTCCTCCACCATAAAATGTGAAGACAAGATATGTCAGGGCCAGGAATGAGGAAGCCTGTGCTCATAACTAATGTACTGTGGAGTAGGAGGGTACAGGATGGGTATAGGGTGACACACTCTGCTCCAGCAGGGTTTCTCTGGAGGAATGCCAGGAACATTTTATGGCTCGATAATTCTTCATTATGTGGGAATGTTCTGTGCATTGCAGGATATTTTATATCCTTAGTGCTTGCCCACTGAATGCCAGCAGTGCCCTTTCTCTTTGGACGCGCAAAGATAAGTGCTCTCAGACATTTCCAAATGTCCTTAAGAGTGTGTACTGCCCCATCTACTCTAAGAGCCACTATAGACCAAGCTGCCTCCCAAAGTGATTTCCTAGATCCCTTTAGCTTCACTATTCAATAATTCTGAGTAGAAACAAATGAATGAATGTACAAAGAAGAGACGGTCAGGAATGATCCCAAGTACTGGCTGCTCTAATGAAGGCAGGTTTGAATGGGATGTTCCTGTGGCCTCGGAGTACTGAGATCACAGGGGCCTCAGAATGATACCCAAGTGGGAGTGTGATGTATGACCCAGGCGTGAGATGAAATCACCCGGAAGGCAGACTTCATGTAGTCTGTAGTTTATCTCTAACCAGATCCCTTCCTGGTGCTTTCAAGACTGTTAAATGAAGACTCTACTTGCTTAGTGGCAGCCCAGAGTGAGAGCAGAGGAAGGAGAGGAGGTACATCAGCCTCAGTATAGTAAAGCGGAATCCCATCGCTCTCGACGCTAATGCAAACCAGCTGCTGGCCGGCCCCAGCTTGCGATAGAACAGGCGGAATTCTTGGACACTGAGTTATTCTTAGAAGCGTATGCACAGCTCCCCTGGCAGCGCTCACTGTGAACTGGCTGCTGCCAGCCCCTGTCGGGATGCCGTGCCAGCAGACCCAAGAGTGATTGTTCTTGCTTATGAAAAATAACTTCGGGATTTTAATTTCAAATTACCTACAGAGCTGGTGGGGCCTGGATGTGGAGAATGATGGTAAGGGCAAAGAGTGGAGCAGGACAGAGGAGGACATGAGGGACGGAAGAGCATCATTCACTAGTTCAATGAATATTCGAGTGTCTACTGCATGCAGATACTGGGGTTCTCATCACATCCGGACTTTCATTTGATCTGGGTGGAGGTAGATGGATGTTGTCTAGACCTTGAGAGTGGGCACTCCCGTGAGTTTTTAGATTGTTCACTGAGTGCCAGGCTCTTTACATAGAAGATCTCATTCAGTCTTTACAGGGACAGGGAGAGGTGGGTATCATTTCTCCTACTTGACAGGAAACTAAATGTTGGAGAAGGAATCTGCCCAAGGCTCCACAGCTATCAAGTGGCAGGGTCAGGATTTGAACTCAGGCCAGCCAACTCCTCCCTTCATGGCTATGTTGAGAGCCAACTCTAGCTGGATGTTAGGCCTCGTGAAATAAAGGGACTGAATCTCAGTCTTCGATTCTCTGGGTTGCACTGTCTATGGGAGAAACAGGCATATGACAAGGAATGATAACAGGATTTGTAAAGCAGGAGATCAGAGCTCCTGATGAACACCGCTGGGATGCGTCCGGGACAGCACTGAGGAGGGAACGGTTGAGTCTCACGTGGCTCCTTCAGGGATGAGAATGGGGAAGGGGCGCTTCCAGCAGAGGACCAGTGTGTGTGGTGCCGCATAGTTGGCAAACACGGGTCTCTCAGTGGGGCTGCAGGGCAGGGTGTACTGAAGATATGGAAGACGAGATGGCTGAAGGTGAGAAGGATCTGACCTGGAAGGGTCTTTTAGGACAGACCAAAGAGCTGGAACTTCGACCTGGAGGAACTGAAAACTCCTGTATCCATTTGTTTAATGATTCGTTTATTCAACATATATTTATCGAGCACCCACTTTACACTGGGCACTCTATTTAAAAAGTTTTAAGCAGGAAACAGGTGCATGCTTTTAGAAAAAGAAAAAGTACCTGTATGGAAAATTATTTAGGGGCCGCCGTAGTTGGCCAGCTGAAAGATGATTCCAACATGACCCATGGTAGAAGCTGGGAGTTTAGGGGCATACCTAACAACACAAAAGACCTTTTCACTTGACAAACACAGCCTGCAAAACACATTGATGAATGCATGCCCTCAGCACTAGAAGTGCTTGCGGGTGTGGGCTGCACTCCAGGACACCCACTCATTTATGTCTGTGCCCATCAGTTGAATTGTGCGTCTACCAAGGATCATTTGTGTTTGGTACCGAATCTATTTATGCCAGGCTTAGTTGTTAATTACTTAATGAAACATTGGCCAAAAAAAAGTGTGTAAAAAGGAGAAATGTTTCTATCAATGCTGGGTTGAAAGCTTTGAAAAGACTTAAGAGAATTGCTAAAAAAAAAAATTGCTATGGAATTGGGTGTGGTTGAGACAATGAAAGGACTGGGAAAATCATAAAATTCTACCAAGATTCTGCACTCAGACTGCTTTACAAGGGTCTTTAAGGTCTCTCTCTACTTCAAAGAAACTGACGCTGGGAACTGCAGATGATGCATTATGGGTGTGGTTTATGTAAGAAAGATGACAAGAAGCTCCAGTGAGCTGACCCGTTAGCAAAGAAAAGTCTTGGCTCCAGATCAAAAGAATGGTGAATGAATGTGCATTTATGTGCTTTAAGTTAAAATTAAACAGGTTTGAAGTATTATGGATCATTTTTAGCTTTAAGAAACGTTTTTATTGAAGCATAACATACATAGAGAAAAGTGCACAGATCTAGGAGTAAGTGGGATGTATTTTTACAAAGTGAACACCCAGCGTATCCAGCAACCAGATCAGGAAATAGAATTCTCCAGCACCCCAGAGTCTTTCCTCATGCCTTATCCCAATCATTACATACTTCCACCTCAGATGGGACCACTGCCCTGACTTCTATAAGCATTGATTACTTGTGCCTATCATATAAATCAAGCAGAATGTTTTTGTTTTCTGTTTGGGGCTTGATTTCTTTTGTTTGGCATTATGTTTGTGAAATCCATCCATGTTGTTTAGCATAGCAGTAATTTGGTCAGTCTCGTTGTGTAGCGTTCTGTGAGCTATGTAGTGGTACACAGTAGGCACTCAAAAATGGCAGCTGAAAAGAGATGTAAGTGACTGCTAGCAAAATAGAACACCTGGATAGCTGTTGATCATCTGAGTTCAAATGGTGCTTCGGAAAAATGTCTGTTCAGGTCCTCTGCCCATCTTTTTTTTTCTTTTTTTTGCGATACGCGGGCCTCTCACTGTTGCGGCCTCTCCCGTTGTGGAGCACAGGCTCCGGACGCGCAGGCTCAGTGGCCATGGCTCACGGGCCCAGCTGCTCCGCGGCACGTGGGATCCGCCCGAACCGGGGCACGAACCCGTGTCCCCTGCATCGGCAGGCGGACTCTCAACCACTGCGCCACCAGGGAAGCCCCTCTGCCCATCTTTTAATTGGGTTGTTTGTTTTTTTGGACTTCAACTTGTATGAATTGCTTATATTGATATATTTTGGATATAAACCCATTATCAGACATATCATTTGCAAATATCTTCTCCCATTCAGTAGGTGGCTTTTTTGTTTTGTTGATAGTTTCCTTCACTGTGCAAAGGCTTTTTAGTTTGATGCAGTCCCATTTGTTTATTTTTGCTTTTGTTTCACTTGCCTGAGGAGACATATCCCCCAAAAATATTGATTGCTAAGTCAAATAGTGTACTACCTACGTTTTCTTCTAGAATTTTTATGGTTTTGCATCTTACATTTAAGTCTTTAATCCATTTGAGTTTATTTTTGTATATGGTGTGAGAAAGTAGTCCAGTATGATTCCTTTGCATATAGCTGTCCAGTTTTCCCAGCACCACTTATTGAAGAGACTGTCTTCTCCCCATTGTATATTCTTGCCTCCTTTGTCAGAGATTAATTGACCACACAAGTGTGGGGTCATTTTTGGGGCTCTCTATTCTGTTCCATTGATCTATGTGTTTGATTTTGTGCCAGTACCGTACTGCTTTGTAGTATAGTTTGAAACCAGGCAGCATGACTCCTCTAACTTTGTTCTTTCTCAAGATTGCTTTAGCTACTTGGTGTCTTCTGTGTTTCCATACAAATTTTAGGATTATTTGTTCTAGTTCTGTGAAAAATGCCATTGGTATTTTGATAGGGATTGCACTGAATCTGTAGATTGCCTTGGGTAGTGTGGTGATTTTAACAGTACTAATTCTTGCAATCCATGAGCATGATATAGCTTTCCACATGTTTGTGTTGTCTTCAGTTTCTTTCATTAGTGTCTTATAGTTTTCTGAGTATAAGTCTTTTATCTCCTTAGTTAGATTTATTCCTTGGTATTTTATTCTTTTTGATGCAGTTGAAAATGGGATAGGTTTCTTAACTTCTCTTTCAGATAATTCATTGTTAGTGTATAGAAATGTAACAGATTCCTGTATGTTAATTTTGTATCCTAAAACTTTACTGAATTTATCAATGAGTTATAATAGTTTTTGGTGGCATCTTTGGAATTTTCTATATAGTCTCATGTTGTCTGCAAACAGTGACAGTTTTACTTCTTCTTTGCCAATATGGATTCCTTTAGTTTCTTTTTCTTGTCTGATTGCTGTGGCTAGGACTTTCAATACTATGTTGAATAAAGTGGTGAGAGTGGGCATCCTTGTCTTGTTCCTGATCTTAGAGGAAATGCTTTCAGTTTTTCATCATTGAGTATGATATTGGCTGTAGGTTTGTCATGTGTGGCTGGCCTTTATTGTGTTGAGGTGTTGTTCCCTCTATACCCACTTTATCATAAATGGATGTTGAATTTCATCGAAAGTTTCTCTGCATTTATTAAGATGATCATATGATTTTTTCTTCTTCAATTTGTTAATATGTGTATCACATTGACTGACTTGTGAATATTGAAGCGTCCTTGCATTCCTGAGGTAAATCCCTCTTGATCATGATGTATGATCCTTTTAATGTATTATTGAATTCAGTTTGCTAATATTTTGTTGAGAAGGTTTGCATCTATGTTCACCAATGATATTGGCCTGTCATTTTCTTTTTCTTTTTTATGGTGTCTTTGTCTGGTTTTGGCATCCCGGTGATGCTGGCTTTGTAAAATGAGTTCAGAAGTGTTCCTTCCTCTGCAGTTTTTTTGGAATAGTTTGAGAAGGATAGGTGTTAACTCTTCTTTAAATGTTTCGTAGAATTAACCTGTGAAGCCATTTGATTCTGGACTTTTGTTTGTTGGGAGTTGTTTTATTACAGATTCAACTTCATTAATGGTGACTGGTCTATTCATATTTTCTATTTCTTCTTGAGTCAGTCTTGGGAGAGGACATTTCTAGGAATTTGTCCACTTTTTCTAGGTTTCCATTTTACTGGCATATAATTATTTTAATAATCTCTAATGATCCTCTGTATTTCTGTGGTGTCAGTTGTAACTTCTTTTTCATTTCTGATTTTATTTGGGCCCTCTTTCTTTTTACTTGATGAATCTGGCTAAATGTTTATCAATTTTGTTTATCTTTTCAAAGAACCACCTTTTAGTTTCATTGATCTTTTCTATTTTTTTTAGCCTCTATTTCATTTATTTCTGCTCTGTTCTTAATGGTTTCTTTCCCTGTACTAACTTTGAGTTTTGTTTCTTCTTCTTTTTCTAGTTCCTTCAGGTATAAGGTGAGGTTGTTTATTTGATATTATTCTCGTTTCCTTAGTTAGGCTTGTATCGCTATAAACTTCCCTCTTAGAACTGCTTTTGGTGCATCCCATAAATTTTTGGATCATTATGTTTTCGTTTTTATTTGTCTCCATGTATCTTTTGATTTCTTGTTTGACTTCTTCAATGATCCATTGCTTGTTTATTAGTGTATTGTTTAGCCTTCACATGTATGTTCTTTGCAGTTTTTTTCTTGTAGTTTATCTCTAGTCTCATAGTGTTGTGGTTGGAAAAGATGTTTGATATGATTTCAATTTTCTTAAATTTACTGAGACATGTTTTGTGTCCTAGCATGTGATCTATCCTGGAGAATGTTCCTTGTGTACTTGAAAAGAATGTGTATTCTGCTGCTTTTGAATGGAATGTTCTATATTTATCTGTCAAGTCCATTTGCTCTAATGTGTTACTTAAGGCCATTGTTTCTTATTGATTTTCTGTCTGGATGATCTGTCCCTTGGTATAAATGTAAGTCCTCTACTATTATTGTGTTAGTAGCAATTTTTCCTTTCATGTCTGTTAATAATTGCTTTATGTATTTAGGTACTCCTATGTTGGATATTTACAACTGTTATATCTTCTTCTTGGATTGATCCCTTGATTATGTAATGCCCTTTTTTTGTCTCTTATTACAGTCTTTGTTTTCAAGTCTATTTTTTCTGATATAAATATTTCTCTGTTTATGATTGTAAGAATATTCTTCTGTGTTATCTTCTAAAGTCTTTATTGATTTACCTTTCATATTCAGATCTATAATACACCTGGAATTGATTTTTTTGTGTAGTGTGAGGTAGGGTCAAGGCGTTTTATTGTTTTCCATGTGGATATCCAATTGACCAACCCCCATTTATGGAGAAGACCATCCTTTCCTCACTCCAGACATTTTCTTTTTCTTTCTTTCTTTTTTTTTTTTTTGAATCTCTGTTGAATTCTGTGAGTCTATTTGTCTATCCTTTTACCAGTACCACACTCCCTTAATTACCATTGCTGTAAGTCTTGGTATCTAGTACTGTAAATCCTCCATTTTCTTCTTATCCTTCGAGATTATCTTGGCTCTTCTTTTTCCATACAAATATTAGAACAGCAAACTAATCATCACACACACACACACACAAACACACACACCCCTATAAAAATAGATGCATTTATTTATTTAGGTCTTGTAAAATTTCTCCCAATAATGCTTTTCAGTTTTTGTGTAAAAGTCTTATACATATTTTGTTTTAATTTAAGTAGTTAATATTTTTGATATTGTATAGGTGACTTTAACATTTTAATTTGTAATTGTTTACTGATAGTGTATCAAAGTATTACTTTAAAAATATATTGATATTATATCTACTATTTCTAGCTTCCCTTATTAATTTAATTATTTGTCTGGAGAATCTTTTGGCTTTTCTATGTACAAAATTATATTATCTTGTCAATAGGGCAGTGTTTTTTGTTCCTTTTCAGTCCCTATACCTTTTATTTATTTCTCTTTCCTTTTTACACTGGCTATGACTTCCAATACAATGTTGACTAAAATGCTGATAGTAAACATTCTTTTCTCATTTTTGATCTCAGGTAGAAACTTTAAACATTCCATTGTTAAGTACTTTTGTAGCTTTTAAAATATATATACATATCAGATTTTAAAAGTTCCATTACAGGCCTAGCCTGCTAAGATTTTTTTAAAAACTCACAGATGGATGTAGGCTTTATAAAAGCCTTTTATTCATTTTCTCCTATATTATACTGATGTGGTGAATTACATTGACTGATTAATTTTGAATGTAAAACTAACGTTGCATTACCGGAATAAACCCAACTTGGTTGTCATATATTATTCTTTTTATATATGGTTAGGTAATATTTGGTTACCATTTTTCCACCTATGTTTATGAGAGAGATTGACCTGTAATTTTCAACTCTTATAAGGTCCTCATCAGGTTTAGTTTTCAAGGTTATTCTGGCATTATGAGTTGGGAAGTGTTTTCTCTTTTGCTTGCATTTGGAAGAGATTGTTTAAGATTAGTGTTATTTCTTCTTTAAATATTTAGAAGAATTCACCAGTGAAGTCATCTGGGCCTGGAAATTTCTTTGGGAAGGTTTTAGATTACAGATTTAATTTTTAAATTAGATATAGTACTATTTCAGGCAAACTCCAGGATTCTTTGATATTCCTGAAAATACACAGTTAAACAAAAATGCACTAAAGGTATCAAGATTAGTGCATAGGTCACCCAGTCCATACAGCTTAGTGGTTAAGAACATGAACTCTGGCACTCTTCTGGTCCTCTTTAAAAATGAATTGTAAATGCAAACAAAACAAAAATCCTTGTTTATTCAGCTTTAGTATTAGAATCCCAACAGTCAAGAGGCAAGTCATTCCAGGGTTAAAATCTGCAGCACATTTCTGTTTGGCTTCTTAACCTTTTGCCCTGGGCAAATGCTTTGAGGGGAGAAGAGTGCTGGGCTCCCTTTCTCCATGCTTCTTTTCTCTAAGGGATCTTGGTCCTTCAATTCTTGGCTGCCTTGGAAGCCCTAAAATGCAGTTTTTATCTCCCTAGCTCTGTGAGGTTCTTGAAAGCTTTCCTGGCATCTCTGCCCTTAACAATTGTCCTCTGCCTGGATACCTTGCAGATGCCACTAGGGGAAAAAAGAGGAGAATGTTGGCTCACCTCCCTGGGGCTCCTTTCTCTCCAGGATCTTGATTTATCATGTACTGGCTGCCTCAGTAACTCTCTGATGCCTTCAAACAGATTTATTTTTGTATTTTAATGGGCTTTTCTACTTTTTCTTGGCATAAATGTTGATCTCCTGCAAGCTACTCAATATAAGTAGAATTAGACATTTGAAGGTATCTCTTTTATTATTATTAACTTCTCATGATCTGACTTTTTGACTTTACCAACTGACTAAGGGTTTTGGTTAATAAGAGATCTACTACTATGATGATGATATTAATAGTAATAACAGCTTAACATCCATTGTTAAGTCACTAGGTGTAAGACTCTATGTTAAAGTATTTCTATGTGCTCTCTCATTTTATTCCCCTAAGAACCCTGGAGGTAGGTGCTATTATCCTTATTCTCTGGAGCAGAAAACTGAACTCAGAGTAACCTGCTTATACTCACAAAGCTAATGAATGATCATGATAAAATATGGGACAATGCTACCTGATACCTGGGGCCACTCCCTTACACAGTCTTCAAAAGATAGAATGTATTTACCTTATAGTTGATATACTTGGGTTACAGGGACATGAGGGTAATTGAGGCAGGTGGGACTGTTTGGAAGTCTGGAATGGGGTGCAGGAAAGCCAGACTGGAAGGGTGAAGGGGCAGGCTCCTGCCATGTGGGGGATTGACTTATTGCCTAGAGAAAAGGGAGATTCTAGTTTCAAAAACCCTATTTCCCTCAATCTGAAATTTGCTATTTCATATGTTTTCTGTTCTTATGAAAAGGGGATGCATCTTACAATAGATGTCAAAAGAAACTTGCCAACTCTCCGGCACTGGGATCAGCTCTAACAAAGCTGTCATCTCAGCACGTGTGCAACCTTCCTCTACTCATCTGATAGTCACTTCAGTTGAGTTATTGGTTTTGGTAGCACCTTATAAGGAGGAATATTATTTTCTGTTGCCTACTTCATGAAGCTCCTTCAAAAAAGTTACATTAGGATTAAGCATTGAAACACGAACTTGCTGAATTCACAGGTTTTCCATCATATGTCAGAAAATGCCATTAATGCAGATGGAATTGCCAAATATTTTGGGATGCAGAATAGATTTTTCAAAGACAACAGCAATTGGTGTGACTGATGCATGTGTCATGAAGGACACCGAGTGCCCAACATCTAGCTGTCAAAATCTTCTGGCTGACTTTCAAGAGAAGCTATTGAACTTCCAGAAAGGTAAACTGCAATTAAGGAAAAAACAGAACAATTCTTTAACCAAATCGGAAATGCATACAAACTTCACTGTTCTTTGATATGCCTGGAAGTTACTCTGTTCCTCGAAAAGGTTTCCCCAAAGGTCAAGATCAAAGATTTGATTGTGAGAAATTACAGCCTATTTGTTAAAATGCAGATCTAGCCCATACTGTCTGGGTTTAAACCTTTGCTCTGTCTTTCAATCGCTAGGGAACTGGGGGCACTCCTCTCTGCCTCTATGTTCTCAGCTGTACGTGGGGATAACAACAGCCCTGACCTAACAGAGTTGCCATGAGGAGTAAATGAGTTAGTCAACATGAACACTAGGAAGGACGTTTGGCAAATGTTAGCTATTAGGATAAGCAGCACATCATTCCCGATATTACACCCGATGTGCCTGACTATCCAGGCCAAAAATAATTCAGAAAAATATTTAGATTCTGAATTTAAGGAGGGCTTTGGGGCTGATTTTGAATGTGATAGTGATGAAGCAAGGAGTATTGAAATATATGGATAAATGTGTGCTGTTGTCAGCCACGAAACGTTCTACTTGTTGTTATTGTTTTTTGCTTACACTTAATGTAGTGTCTCTTTTTTTCACCAGAGCTGATGTTAAATTACAATGTCAATAACTGAAATCTGTAAATCATTCTCCATTCACCGGCCCTTAGTCCATGCTGGGCCTCTTACAGTCACCTCTTAGCTGGTCTCCCCATGTATTCTTTTGGCTTTCGGCCATCTTTGTTATGCACCAGTGACAGACACCTCTGATAAATGCAAACTGGATTATGTTGCTCTCTGGGGGAAAGCATCCAATGGGTCCCCACTGCTTTCAGAAGAAAACCGCAAATCCTTCACCTGGTCCACAGAATCTCCCCCCATATGCCACCTTTCTGGTCTGCGTACCTGTGCTGCTGATTTACTCTTCTCGCCCACCTGTCAATCCCTCCCAAGGGCCAAGCTCATCTTGCTCAGACCTCTGCTGTCCCCTCCCTCTGCCTGAAGGAGGCTAACTTATGCAGAATTGAGTGAGGTGTCACTTCCTTAGAGAAATCTTCTCTGATGCCAGGTTTCAATCAGAGCTCATGTTACAATCTCCCCCACTTTTTTTTTATTGTACTGATCGCAGTTTGTTATTCTTTCTTCCTTTGGGTAATTATTTGCTTAATGCCTCTCCCTCCACTCACTCATGAGTTCCACAAGGGCGAGGATAGTGCTATGTTTAACGTGTTAAACCCCTGGTGACTGGTTCTCTCTCTCTAAGTATCTATATATGTATGTATAGGTAGATGGATGGACATAGATGGATATTTCTTATTAAAATACAATATAAAGTTCACAAACTGAACATGTACAACTTGACACATTTTTACAAATAGATGCTCTCATGTTACCAGCTCCCAAATCGAGAACCAGAACATTATGAACACCCAGTAGTCTCTCTTCTGTTCCTTCTGGTCATTCCCTCAAGGCAATTACTCTTTGCACTCTTATCATTGTGGATTACCTTTGCCTGTTTTTGAACTTTGTATAAGTGAAGTTGTAGGCATGTACTCTTAAATCTGGCTTCTTTTGCTCAGAAGTGTGAGTGTGAGATTTATCCATGTCACGTGTGTCCTAGAACCCTTTTCACTGCTGTATTACAATCTATTGTCTGAATATACCAACATTTATCTATCCGTTGTGCTATTGATAGACAGATGGGTTGTTGCCAGTTTGGGGGTATAACCATGCTGCTACGAACATTCTTTTGCCTGTCCTCTGGCAGACATACGCGCTGATTTCTCCTGGGTATGTAACCAGGAGTGCTGTTGTGGCCACTGCAGCAATTTGGCAACAATGGATTTGACAAAACATATGTTTTCTCATATGTTTATCATATGTTTTGTCAAATACATAGCTGCCAGATTTTAAAAAATGCAAGAATTAATGTAGTATTGGAGGAGCCCTCACCTCTGCTTCTGATGAGGATTCTGCCAGAGTTCCGGACTTGACTCTAGTCTCTTTTTCACTAAGAGTTTATGGACCGTGAAGATTCACAAAGATGCATGGATACAAATTGGCTGTCATAAAGCTTGGAAGGAATTTACAGGGAGAGGGGTATCCAGAGGTGCAAGGTCTCTTTGCTGGTGCCCCGCTGAGAATTGCTGATCTCAGCCCTGAAAAGTCTTCCGGGCTGGGACCTGTCCAGCCTGCTCCACCCATCTACCCACCTCCTCCCCTTCTTCAGCCCCTGCCTTTCTGTCCGTTCTCACTTTCTGGAGGGAATGGGTTCCACGGATGAGTTTGCAAACCTCTCCATCATTTGTCTCCCAGGACTGAAGGTTCTCCCCAGACCCTGCTACACTCACATCAGTAGGGTTAGAAGGTTATAGAACCATTCGTAAGGGGGCTGATCGTTAGCGGGGGGGACTGGGCTCATTCAGAAATAGGATTTGAGTAGTGGCAGAAAGAGCTTTGTGCTCCAGCCTATATCCCCCTTTGGTGTGACGGTGACAAACTCCACTCTGTCTTCTCTCCCCTTTGGTTAAGCAGCAGCCCTGCTGACACACCCAACCCTGGCTGCAAAGGTGTCACTAGCACCAGAGCATGTGGATCCTAACTGCTTGGGGACACACTCAGGGTCCAGAGGAGGCAGCAAACCTTTCTCCCCTTCTCAGATGGCTTTTTTAGGCAATGCTGAATCGCCCTTTCCTAGGTGTCTGCAGTCCCTTCTCCTTTACTTTTCTTCTCTCCTCTTGGTTCCACGCTTCTTCTGGGATCCTGCCTTTATGTTGGGCATCTCAGGCTGGAAGTAACATTTTCAGCATCCTCTGCCTCCTTCCCCACCCACCCCACTCGTGTGTGTGTGTGTGTGTGTGTGTGTGTGTGTGTGTGTGTGTAAGAGGAGATTACTGTAGGAATTGGCTCATGCTTATGGAGACCACGAAGTCCCACAATCTACTGTCTACAAGCTAGAGAACAGGGAAAGCTGGTGATATGATTTAGTCTGAGTCTGAAGGCCTGAGAAACAGGGGAGCAGATGGGGTAACTCCTAGTCCAAGGTCAAAAGCCTGATAACCAGGAGCTCCGATGTCTGAAGACAGGAAAAGATGGACCTTCTATTCAGCTCAAGAAGAGAGATAGGGAATTTGCCCTTCCTTCACCTTTTTGTTACATTCTGGGCCCCAGCAGATTGGATGATGTCTCATTGTTGAGGGCAGATGTTGTTACTCAGTCTACAGATCCAGATGCTTAATCTCTTCCAGAAATACCCTCATGGACACACCAGAGAAATAATTTGACCAGCTATCTGGGCATCCCTGACTCAGTCAAGTTGAGACATAAGATTAACCATCTGAGTAGGTAAGGACCTTTTCCCTGGGCTCTCACTACTTCCAAGAAGACGTGAGATAAAGCCTTAAGGATCTCCTATTCAAGCAGATTTCTGCCCCTAAAGCACTAGTTTGATCCATTATTATCCTAAAACACTCCTCCCCACCAAACTTGAGGATTGGCTGGAATGGGTAGGAGAGTCAGAGGACTAACATTGGCAATTTCTTTTAATAATTAAAAAATTTTAAGTCTGATTTATTGAGTTGTACTATATACCCAGTACAATGGGACCAGTACCCTTTTTGGACCTATAGGGTGATGAATTATGACAAATATAGACAGTTGTATAACCGCCACCATCATTGAAATACAGAGCATTTCCATCTCTGTGAAAAGTGCCCTGGGGTCCCAGCACAGACAGACCCCTCCCCAAGCCCATGGAAGGGTCTGCATTTAACAGTGCAAATGCCCCCTGCGATGGCCACAGTAGTGGGTCCTGAACGTTTGACTGTGGGGATAGATCTCATTCTTCCAGATGAGAGGCCCTGGGGGAGGGCCGGTTGAGGATGGAGTGGCTGGTGCCCAACATATAACTGAGCCCCTGGAATGAAGTTCTGATTGGGGTGTCAGGAGACTGAGATCAGGGTCCGAAGGAGAAACTGGGGGTGAACCAGAGCTGGGTGTGGATGGGGGCGGGTCACAGCGGGTGCAAAACCAGAGAACAAACTGTAAGAACCCAGCGTACAACATGGAGTCCAGTGGGTTCTTCAGGCTGTGTCCTTACTGGTCAAAGTGTCAGCAGGGTCGCCTGACTGGAGGAATATGGGCTGGGCTCATGAAAGAGGGGACAAAGGAGGCGGGTCTGTGTGGCACTGCAGACCTGCTGATTTCAGGCACTGCGTGTGCGTGTGCATGTGTGTATGTCTGTAGCTGGAGACCACGGCAAGGCGCTTGTCCATCTAGAGACATCTTAGCTGACCCACATTCTCAGTCGGGTGGGGAAGCTTGGAGCCTCCTCTCCTTGTGCACGTGGGACACCCCCTCCACCTTGACTGCAGCCCTTGCTGCAGCCTGAGAAGCATGCGCCGGGGGCTGACATCCTAGCCGCGAGCTCAGCTCACGTGTCCCCCCGGCTGGGGCAACCTCACATTCTTAGACGCTCTATGTCATGGAAAGAAAGGTGAAGGCTCCGTCTGCCTTGCTCTGCTCTCCCCAAACATTACCACTCCAGCAACAAAAGGGGGGCCTGGCGGTGAGAGACTTTCTTTCTCCTCTTGGAGGGTGGGGAGAGTCTTTCAGATCCCAGAGTCCATGGTGATATTAAGTTAGAGGAATTTTTCAAATCATCGTCCCGCAGAAGCATCTGTGAACCACCCTGCTGCACATGGTCCTTGTAGAGACAGTCCGAGGAGAGGGGTGCACTTTCTTCCTATAGCTGTTTGCTTTAATGGATGAACACATTCAAACATCCAGCCCCTGCGTGTGCCATGTGTGAGAGAGAGAGCAGGGGGCACAACAGGCAAGGCCTCTGCCCGTGGGAGCTCACAGCCTCGCAGGAGTGGGCTCCCATGTGGTGCAAGGCTGGGGGAGGCTCTGGGAGGGGCTCCAGTGGCCAGGACTGGTCACTGCTTCCACGGTCTCAATTCATGATTTCTCTGCACCTGCGCCCTTTACAAAATAATCGTCTTAGCCTGTTCGGGCTGAAGAAACAGAAATGCCATGACTTGAGTGGCTTGTAAGCAGCAAACATTTCTCTATTTCAGTTCTGGAGGCTGGGAGACCAAGGTCATGATGCTTCAGGTTGGGTGTCTGGTGAGGTCACTCTTCCTGGTTCACGGGCAGAAGGGGCTAGGAGGTCTGTGGGGGCCTTTTTCTATAAGAGTGTGAATCCCATTCATGAGGGCTCTACCCTCATGACCTAAGCCCCATTGCCTAAAAGCATCACCTTGGGGGCTAGGTTTCAACATATGAATTTGGGGTGGGGCGGGGGGACACAAACGTTAAGGCTTTGCCGTACTTGCATCACGAGGCGCAGTCTGCTTGCTTGGACCTGGGCTGACCTGTAACTTGCTTTGGCCGACAGAAGGGGAAGAGGGGAAGGAGGCTGTACCTGTTGGGAGCCCAGGCCTGCAGAGGCTGTGTGTGCACAGCCCTTCTCTTTCTTAGCACCCCGCTTCTGTGCTGTGAAGTGGCTTGGCCTCATCTGCCGAGGGATGAGAGTCCACGTGGAGAAGAGCTCATTTGTCCAAGTTGAAGCCATTCTAGACCAGTCGACGGCCAGCTGCTTCCAGAACACGTGCAAGTCCAGCCCGGATCAGCAGCACCACCTCCGCTAACCACAGCTGACCAGAGACTCAGCCAGGAGCCGCAGGGCCATCCAGCCCGCCTGTAGACACAGGCGGCACTCTTCCTGGAAGACCAGTCTCACCTCCCTTCACTTTCCTCCAAAGGGTCAAGCTTCCTGAAATACCTCACCTCCAGAAATTCTGCCAAAAGCCCCACGATGACAACCTGTCCCCAAAATAAAGCGTGTCTTTTACTTTCCGGTTAGGAATACTGCTAACAGCTAGCATTACTGGGCTCTCACCATGTACCAGGCATTGTTTCAAGTGCTTTCTGTATATGAATCCATTTGCCCCGCGCAGCAGCCCCACGAGTGCCCATGTCAGAGGCTGGCTGTACATGCTGGCCCTGGAGTCACATGTTCTGCCTGTGAGTCCTGACTCTGCCGTGTACTGGCTATGTGGTCTTTTGCAAGTTACTTCCCCTCTTTGCGCCTCAGCGCCCTACGGATAATGAGAGCATCTACCTCAGAGGGTTGTCATGAGGAATAAATGAATTAACTCACGGCAGTCTTTAGAACAATGCCTGAATGTCTGACGCAGAGAGAATGCAATAGGAGTGTTAGTATTATCACTCTCATTTTTTAAAATGAATTAACCGAGGTGCTGAGAGGTTAAGGAACCTTCCCAGGGTTCCACAGCTAGGCAATAACTGTGATGCTCTTTCTACAGCATATCACAGTAGAAATCTTGTCTTGATTGGTACTCACAGCAGCCTGATGAGGCAAATAGTCTCCATCATTATACGGGTGAGGCACCTGAGGCTCAGAGAGGGGAAGTATCTTGCTCAAGGTCACACAGCTGACTTGAGGTAAAGCTGGCTGTCTTGTCTGGCATAGTTTCTTTATGCCATTGGGACAACCCCACACCTCTCCACAAAGCTGCTTTTAGGCCAGCCTAGCATAATGGCAGAACCCCTGATCACAGCCTTACACCTGAGCCCTTACCTATCGCCTGGCATCCTGGCAATCCTCTGGTTACTCTTTTCTCATCTCTGTCTCTCCTCACTCTGAGATGCTAATGTTGACCCCCACTTGCCTGGCAGCAGCATTTCACCTCCTCCCTGCCTTCTCCCTGCCTGGCTCCACAGAGGAGCCCCTTGGTGTAGCTCACATGGGCCACAGCCCCGCAGGGTCACCTACAGTCTTGGTCCTGTGACTCTAGTTCCAACTCTCTCTCCCCTTCACCAAGCAAGGGCTCACTGGTTGGCTCTCCCATGCCATTTCTGAGTGACTGGAAGTGGCTGCCTAGAGTTCTGTGCTAAGAAGGATTCTGAGGCCATGTGGCAAAAAGTGCTGTGATTGATTTGTTATGTCTGCCGTGCAAGAAACAGAGTGGCAGTATGTGTGGTATGTGTATTTGCCATTGATACCCAATCCTGCATTAGTTTATTGTGAGATATGGAATGTCTGTTTTTACGTATACCCTTCCTCTAAATCTAAGCATTATTGTCACATCTTCCAGGAATCCTTCCTTGGTTACCTGAGTCCAGCGAAATCCCCTGCTTCTGTGCTCCCATAGCAGTGTAGGTGTCCTCTCCTCTCGCACTTAATCATGTAGGACTATCACCGTCTGGCTGCTTGTCTGTGTTTACCATTAACCTGGAGCTCTGTGAGCAGAGACCATAACTAGTTGCTTCACTGTGGTACTCCCAGCACCTCAGAAAGGTGCATGGCAAACACAAAGAGTTAAATAAATATGCAATGGTTGAACACATGCATGAGTGAAGGAATATGGTACTGACTTTGGCGTGACTTTCCGTGCCTCAGTCTGAGGCTTGGTTTCTTACTGAGTGAGGCTTTCTGTGTTCATCGTTGGCCAGAGCAAGACTCCTGACTTTCTGGAAGCATAGAAAGCACCTTGTGCCCGAAAAGGCCCCCTTGTAGCAGCTCCTCCTCCTTTCCACCCTCCAACCTCAAGCCATCATCTGTTTGAGGCAGCAAGAACCAGTGCAGCGATATTTATAGCATTTCACAAACCGTTTTACAGGAAGAACTACACAGCCACATCTCTACCATGGTTATTTATTTTCCTCATACCACTTACAAGGGGCTAGTTGTGGAAGGAGCTGATCTGCTGGACTCCTCTGTAGCTGGCGAAAGGGTGGGGCTGCTGAGAAAGACTTGAGGAAGAGAGAGATGCAAGGCACGTCTCCCATCTCTCAGAGGGGAGGGGAGGGAAGTGGGTGGTGGGGAGAGTGGGGAAGGATGCAGGAATGTCCAGATAGGGATTTGGTGGAGTGGTTAAGAGATTAGTGTGTCTGAGCTTTCATTCATTGGTTCCCTTGTTCACCCACTTGACACATCTTCCTTGGGCACCCACTATATGCTGGGTACATGCTAAGCACTCCTGTTACCGTGGGGAAGAAAGTGAGCATCATCTCTTTCCCATGCAGCTTACGCTCCATCCGGGTGGACATCACTACATAAGGATAAATGTGGTGAGAATGCTCCCAGGAGGGTTTGAGTGGGTGGGCTGAGTGCAGGGGAATGCAGGGGATGGAGGGAATGCAGGGGATGCAGGAATGGAGGCGAGGCAGCAGTTGTGGTCAGCTCAGCACCCTTTTCTCCATTTTCCAGTCTAGCATCCTGCTTCCCTTTAGGGGAAGAATCTCTCCCCACCCTTGTGGAGTCGTGGTGAGTTAAATCAAAGTGCCTGCCCCTCCTCAGCCACTCAGATCCTCTATCTCTTGGGACTTTGAATTTTGAACTCAGTGATGCAAAAAATATAACTCAGCAGTTGGGGAGCATTCATACCAGTGGCAGAGTTCTGCTGAGGCTGTGAGCCCTTTCTGCTGTTTAGACCCACAGAACTCTCCTGGTCTCTGTGATTGAGAATGAATTGCCAGGTTTTCCTTGGATTCTGTGAATGATCTGATAAACTTCAAAGAACTTCCTTTCTTGTGTAAGCTAGCCACAGTCAACTTTTGTTGCTTGCCACCAATGACCTCTAATTACTTCAGCTGCCCTCATGGGCCCTCCTCAGATACTTCCTGGTGTCAAGGTCAATGGCTCTGACAATGCTGACCCAGAGTAGGGCCTCTAGACATTCTTATTACTTCTCTCCACGTGTTTTGATAATCCCATACACTCCTCCTATTTTCTTTTTCTGAATTGTGCTTTAGTGCAAGGATTAGCAAAATTTTTCTGCAGAGGGCCAGATAGTACATATTTGAGTTTGTGAGAGGTACATGGTGTTTTAGTTTTCTATGCTGAGTAATAACTTATCACAAACATAGCAGCTTTGAGCAACACACATTTATTATCTCACGGTTTCAGTTGACCAGGCTCTGGGCATGGCTTAGCTGGGCCCTCTGCTGAGGGTCTCATAAGGCTGTAGTCAAGTGAGAGGTTGAGCTGCATTCTCATCTGGGAGCTCAACTTGGGAAGAAGCTACACCCAACTTCACGTGGTTGTTGGCAGAATTAAGTTCCTTGTGGTTGTAGGACGAAGGCCCTCAGCTCCTAAGACCACCTGCAGTTCTCTAATATGTGGCCCTCTCCATAGGCAATTCACATCATTGCTGTTTGCTTCTTCAAGGCCAGTAAGAGAGTTTCTCTCTCTCCAGCCTGTTTAGACAGAGTCTTACACAAAGTAACATAACTAACGGAGCAATATCCCATCACCTTGGTCTTATAATGTAATCCAATCAAGGGAGTGGCATCCCATCACCTTTGCTGTAATCGATTGGTTGGAAGCAAATCACAGGTTGTACCCACACTCAAGGGGAGGGGACTGTACAGGGTATAACTCATTGCGGGGGGTGGGGGGTGTCATCTTTGGGTGTCTTGACTTTGTAACATCTGTTAAACTCTGCCTTTGTAGTGCAGAAGCAGCCATAGACAATATGTAAACAAATGAGCATACCTATGTTCCAATAAAACTTTATTTACAAAAACAACCTGAGGGCCAGTTTTGTAGTCTGATGAGCCCTGATTTTTAGAGTAATATCGGTGGCCTTCACCAAGAGATCTTTTTAATAAGAATATTATTCACTACTTCATTTAGCATTCTTTTTATGATGGCTTGGAATAAATTTCTTTCTGATATTGTGTTTTTCTTGAGTAACTGTCTGGTTTTAATCTCATGTACACTATGATTTGTAAAAAAAAGTTATTGAAGTCAAATATAATGGCAAAAAATATGCTGAACACTGATTTTTAAATTTGATCAGATTTCATTCTTCACTTTGTTTGCTAGGAATCTCAGAGCCAAAGAGATTGGCTGGAATGCCTCCCCCTCCTCTTCATCTGTCTACCTCCTTTTCACCATTCTTCAATATCTCCTCCAAGAAGGTTTTCCTAATCTTGCTCCACCCCAGACTGCGTTGGGAGCCTCTCCTTCATGCATCCATAATGCCCTGTGCTTACTTCTTTCACTGAACTTAGCATTTTATGGCTCTCCCCACTCAGCTGTGAGATCCTCAAGGGCAAATGATCATGGATTTAAAAAAACAAAACAAACTGTTTTATATAGTGACTAGAATACTTCGGGCGTTGAGCAAAATTTTAGCGAAATCATAAACAAATCAATGAGTCCCAGTGGAAAAGGTGAGTAGTTGAACTGTTCTAGGGCCAGGGTTTTGCTGGACAAAAGTAGCCCATCTGGGCGAGGAAACTGAAATTGCCAAGAGGGTTGAAGTGGTGGATGATGGGGCGTGTGCTGGATGGGAAGAAAGTGAAGGTAGGAAGGGCTGGTAGCGTGAACGCGGAGGAAACGAGGATCAGAGGGCTCTGCGGCTTTGAAGGACAGCTGTGGTGAGAGTAGTGCCAGGGCTGGTGGTTCTTAAGTACAACCACCCATACCAAGTGTAAAGGACTCCACGGTGTGCATTTTCTATATTTGTTCCCTCCTCGTTCCTAGTTCCGTTTAACGTTCTAATCTTGATTTCTCTTCTTTCACACTGACATAATTCACGTCTTCTTGCTGCATTGTGTGTGTCTAAATCCTAAATCATCTCTGTATAAGGTGGGGAAAATGCTTTACAAATGAATAAAGAATTGTCCTTTAGTATGTATGGTGCACTGAAATGTGAATAACCTCTATATTCAAATTAGGGTGAATAATAATTCAGTGGAGGGACATTCAAGTTCTCCTCTTATTGATATTAAACATGAGAAGAGAGTTGAAAAAATTCTTCTCCAGGGAACATTGTTGGTTTCTTCTTATTTATTCTAAGCTTTGGTTTGGAGGAGAAGATTAATACCAGCTTATGGACAGTGCAGGCTGCCCTGGGCTGCACCTGGGTAGGGCTGGGCTGAGGCAGGGATATTGGCTCTGTGTTTCTGGACCCATGAGATCACGAGCTATATCCTACAAGGGTACCATTGTACCTGGCGCCTCACTGGTGATTTCACTGCTGGGTCGTCTCCCTCCAAGATTTCTTGCAGCCCGGGGAAGGCAGCTGTAGAATGGTTCTTCAGTGAAATCACTGGGCCCAAACAGCAGCTGTCAGCCTCGCTCTGCACACCCAGGTCCCAGCCTCATCTCCTGGGGTGGAGATACTGAAGGACAAGCAGGCTGCCTTAGTCAGCATCTGTGACACTGGCCTCCTGGCCCAAGAGGCCTGAGGTAACTTAGCTCATATGACCTTCCAGAGAAACCTGGCCCTTCCCGTGTAACTGGATCATGAGACCAGCTTTCTGAGGCCCAAGGACTTTGGCTTCTCTTCTTCCAAGCCATGAATGTCCCAGAATCGTGGGATTTTTTTCAGGGTGGGGGGTGACGTGTGCATGGCTGAAATGTCTCCGTAAATGTCTAGCCCAGTGCTTGGCACATGGTATGAATGGACCGAAATCGAGCTAATTTAGGGGAGCATATATCACACACAGTTCCTGCGAATAGTAGTTTCTTTTATCCAGTAAATATTTACTGATTGGCCTAGAGAGGCAGGATAGCATAATGGTTAGTAGCAAGAGCTCTGGAGCCAGGCTGCCTGGTTCAAATCTTACCTCTGACACCAGTTAGGCGTGAGACCCCGGACATATTTACCTGGCCTCTCTGTGTTTCCTTATATGTAAAATGGGGATTAATACAGATGTTGAATCTTTGTTATGTCCCTGTTTTCTCTCTTGGTTTGCTCTCCCTGGGAGAAGCTAGCTGACATGTCATGAAGACACTCAAGCAACCTAACGAACACATGCATATGGTGGAAAATCTGAGGCCTCCTGCCAACAGCTATGCAAGTGAACCAACTTGGAGGTGGGTCCTCCAGCCCCAGTCAAGCCTTCAGATAACTGCAGCCCATGCCAACATCTGGACCATAACCTCATGAGAGACCCTGAGCTAGAATCACACAGTTAATGTGCTCCTGGCTTCCTGATTCTTGGAAACTGCATGAGATAATAAGTGTTGGTTGTTTTAAGCCACCGAATTTTGGGGGTAACAATATGCATTATGTAATTAGATATGCAATGATTACTAATATGCATTATGTAATTAGATAAGCAATGATTACTAATATGGACTTTTTTTTTAATGTACAAGACAGACATGGTTTCTGCCATCATGGAGGTTAAATTCTAGTGAAGCATAGAAATGAGAAAGCTAACAACTATATTGCAGTGTGAGAAGTGCTATGGGGATAGCACAGGGTGTGATGGGAGTATCTAGAAGGGGTACTGGATATGGCTTGAAGGTGATGGCCACTGGGGGAGGGGGCTACCTACAGCCAGTAACATCTAAGTTGCATCTTGAAGGATGAGCAGAGTTAGTCAAGCAGGCAAAAGAAATGGGGAAGGGCATTTCAGGAGAAGGAACAGCATGTACAAAGACCTGAAGGTGAGAGATGGCAAGTGGGGGCAGGGGTTGGAAAGGGGCCAGATGACATTGGCTTTTGGGCTCCATGATAACAGAGTTTGGACTTTGAAGGGTTTTAGGCAGGATAGATAAGATTTGCATTTTAGAACTATCAATCTGACTATGCATGGAGAATAGATTGGAGTAGGACTAGAAAAAAAATTGGAACCTAACCATTTATTTCTACTTATTTGTTCTATGATGATATTATATTACATTACCATACATGTGTATACTTAAAAATAGAGGTCACTCTACTGAATATACTTGCTTTATTTAAAATAATATTATGTGGTGAGTATCTTCTCATGTTATTACTAAATACAGTCTAATATGATGGCGTGGTGTATTTGAATGTACTACAACTGATTTAACCTCTCTCCTATTGATGGATAGTTAGATTTTTTTTTTATTTTTCACTATTATACATACTACTAGGGTTGATGTGAGAAGGGTCTCCAAGAATCTTGCACAGCGAGTGTTATTTTCTGGTTGTCTTGAGTAAGGAATTGAGCTGTATGTAGGGGCAGGAGTATGTAGCAGAAGCGGTAGATGGAGCCCTAAATACCTAGTATATTGGTGACATCATCTCTGGTATTTTCTGAGACATTCCTGATTTGGAACATTCCGCCTCATTGGGGCCATATATCCTGAGATTTTGTTTGGAAAATATTATCACCCCTCCATGCCATGAACTTCACGCTTCAGCAACACTGACTGGCTTCCCACGTCCCACACCTGCTCTACTGTTCTCACTTCCCTGCCTTTGCTTATGCAGAGCCCTCTGCCTGGAATGCCTCCCCCTCCCCTTCATCTGTCTACCTCCTTTTCACCATTCTTCAATATCTCCTCCAAGAAGGTTTTCCTAATCTTGCTCCATCCCAGACTGCATTGGGATCCTCTCCTTCATGCATCCATAATGCCCTGTGCTTACTTCTTTCACTGAACTTAGCATTTTATGGCTCTCCCCACTCAGCTGTGAGATCCTCAAGGGCAAATGATCATGGATTTAAAAAAACAAAACAAACGCTTTTATATAGTGACTGGAATACTTCGGGCATTGAGCAAAATTTTAGTGAAATCATAAACAAATCAATGAGTCCCAGTGGAAAAGGTGAGTAGTTGAACTGTTCTAGGGCCAGGGTTTTGCTGGACAAAAGTAGCCCATCTGGGCGAGGAAACTGAAATTGCCAAGAGGGTTGAAGTGGTGGATGATGGGACGTGTGCTGGATGGGAAGAATGTGAAGGTAGGAAGGGCGGGTAGCGTGAACGCGGAGGAAACGAGGATCAGAGGGCTCTGTGGCTTTGAAGGACAGCTGTGGTGAGAGTAATGCCAGGGCTGGACTGACAGGTAGTGGTTCTTAAACTCAGCTGTGCATGAACATCATCTAGGGAACTTGTTAAAAGTGTAGATTTCTGAGTACCTCTCTTAGTAATTCTAAACCAGTAGGTCTGAGGTGGGGTCTGGGATCTACATATTTAACAGGCACCCCAAGAAGTTCTCATTCAAGGGGTCTGTGCACCACCACCCTTGGATAATTTCTGGAATGTGAGGCTTTGGGCAAAAAGTGAGTTGTCTGATTTTTAGATTTCAGGGGTGGGGCCATCCCTTCTGAAGCCGAGGTTCAGGTGCAGACACAGGAATGTGTGATGGGAGCTGGAATGCAGTGGTTGTAGCTGGAGACTAAGATCAAGGAATGGAATAGATCATCCACGCGACAGTCACCGGGAGGGTGGAAGGGCTTAGGGGGATGAAGGACTCAGCACCGCGTGCCAAAGCCTTCCATGAATGAAGGGGAGTTCCCAGGGGGGTGGGAGATGATCTCCACGTTGGGGTGGAAATTTTACAAACTAATAATCACAGTTCTTGGCTGTGAATGCCAGCCTGTGCTGTGGTAAGTAGCCTGATTGTAGCTGAAAGGAAGAGAGAGGGCTAGGTCGGAACCGTAACGACGTTTAAAATATATCCCAACCCTGTCTGCCTCTCCGTTGCCACCACTCCCACTCCCGTCCGCACCACTGTCTCCCCTCCCCGGCAGCTGTAGCAGCCTCCTAACTGGTCTTGCTGCTTGCATTCTGCCCCTTCTAGCCCACTGTTTGCATACAACCGAAGAGATTGCGCTGACTGTCAAATCCATCACAGCCCTCTCCGACTTTAAACACTTACATGGCTTCTGGTTACACTTGGAAAAAGATCCTCACTCCTTCCCACAGCCCCAGTGGTTCTTGAGGCCAGGTCCCCACCTCTCGTTCTAGCCCTCTCTGGTCCAAACACCTTCCACTCCCCCGTCACGTCTCTGTGTTGCTGGAACAGACCGAGTTCTTCCCCACCCCACGGTCTTCGCGCTGGCCATTCCGCTGGCCTGAAATGCTCTCTCCCATCTTGCCATGTCTTGCTTCTCCCCTTATTCAGAGTCCCCATGACCACACAACCTAGAGCCAACTCCTCTCCTACCCCCCAGTTGCTGCCACACAGCACTGCTATATTTTCCTCAGCGTGCAAACCACAATGGGAAGTTACGTGATTTACATATTCACGTGTTTGTGGTCTGTCTTTCTGCAACAGGAATGTCAACTCCATGGGAGAAGCCTTCTGTCTGCTTTGTTTGATTCTGTATCCTCAGCACTGAGAACAGTGCCAGGCACATAGTAGGTGTTCAGTAAGGATTTGCTGACTGAATAAAAATCAGCAATGGAAGTAGAATTGGGTCTAAATGAAAATGTAAGTCAGTGGAGAAGAGGTGAGTCTAGTAATGACGTTACATGCAACAGCATATTTTTAATCCACCTGCTCTTAGTAGAAACCCATGTTCTCTTCCAATAAAACCGGACTTAAAGGAAAAATTCATTAAAAAGATTGGAAGGCTTGATTCAGGATGGGAAGGCCTTATGGCACACGTCTCCAATCAGGTCTCCCTCAGGGAAGTTAGAGGGGAGGGAGGTAGCATTTGGTGGACACCTACCAGGGGCCCAGGCTGTGCTCGGGCCATGAAAATAATACATGGCACTTATTGTGGGTTTACTGGGTGGTACCATCCCTGTGACACACGTGATATCCCTTCTGTCAATTAATCCTCGCAATGACCCTAGTGTTGGCACTGTCGTGGACCCCATAGTACAAAAGAGGAACCAAGGTCCCAGGATGAGCACTTGCCTGAAGAACCACAGCTCGAAATGACTGGAGCTCAGATTCCAATCCTGTTCTCTTTGATTTCAAAGCTCGACATCATACAACCTTACGTGTGACTTACATGACTGCCGTTAATCGCATGTTCACAAGGGCCAGGCCCAGGGCTAAGGCTTTAGGTAAAGGCGTGTTTATCAACCAGGACTGGAATCCAAATTCTCTGCTGCTTCTCACCTCAGGCCACACGGCCTGTTGAATAGCTTGGTCATTCTCTGCCTTTGGTTTCTGGTTTGTTCTCCCGGGAGCAGAGATCAATACAGTCATGTGACTGACTCATCCGTTACCAGCAAAATAAAGGCTCAGGAAGGTTTTTGCCAGTTTGTGAGGTGTGATGTTTGTTGCTTGGCATTGGAATACTATGTGCCATTTGCAAGGATACTTCACATGTTTATTGCGTGCCCAGTAGTTGCCTGACGTTCCCAGTGGAGTGTCGGGGTTATTCTGTGGGTCCTGGAGTCACAGGGGGGTTCAAATCCTGGCATTATCACTTATTAGCTCTGAGAAAAGGCTGTTCGAAACCTCTCTTTCCCTATTTCTGTGTGTGCAGAAAACAGAAGTGGCCTGTGTCATAGCTGGTGCTTGGCTGTGATCAGGCGCTTGGCATGGTACCTGTAAGGAGCTCTCAGTACACGTTAGCTATTGGTGATATTTTCATCATCATTATTGCATCGCGTTTGAGGGCTGTCCTGGGCCAGACTGTAGGAGAGGCCTGGGGACAGGGTGATGGGGAGGTGATTGTGTTCCCTACATTGGGAGGCTTTAGATGACTAAGACCAAGGATCTTGACCGCTCATGCTTTCTACGTCTATAAAAGAGCAATGGCTATCCTCTTGCTTGGGTGTAAAATTTAAATGAAAACACCTACAAGGATAAAGATAAATAATGGCTAATATTTAAGAACACCTAATATGTTGCAGGCAGTATTCTAAGACTTTAACATGCATTAACTCCGGAAGTCCACACAACAAACACTCTGAAGTTGGTGCTGTTATGATCTGCATTTTAAAGATGAGGGACTGGAGGTGAGAGTGTGTCTGAGATATCACAGGGATTAATTAAATATTTCTTAGATGTTGAAACCTTTTAGAGGAAGAAACTTTTTATTACCCTGCCCACCTCCCGGTACAGAATAGGTGCTCAGTACATTGTTATTTTTGAAAAAGTGACACAGATCAGAGGTTGCCATCCCTTTACTGTGAACGGCCTCATAGCCACTATGTTGGATTTTGTGTTCTATACACAAAATATGTTGGGTTTTAAGTTCTGCTGTACCTTCTCAACTCTTCTGTTGTAATGCAGAGGCAACCACAGATCTATAGAAATAAATGAGCATGGCAGTGTTTTCATCAAATTGTTTCTAAAAGCAGGTGGCAGGACAGATTTGGCTGTGGGCTGCAGTTTGCCCCACCCTGATCTAGATGCTGATGCTGATAAATGGTACCATTTATTCAATGCACCCTCTGTGCTAGGCTGTTCAAAGTACCTTCATGCTCTGTCTCCTGAGACACCAGTGAGAAAGGTAGGCTCACTGGGTTTAAGTAACCTGTCCAAGTCTGCCAGACTGCAGAGCCCAGACTAAGGAGATGATGTAAAGGATTTTGGAACATGATCCAGATGAAAGTGTAAGTCTAGATCCTTACTACTCAAAGTCTGGTCTGTGGACCAGCAGCCTTGATATCAACTGGGAGCTCATTCAAAATGCAGGATGTTGCAAAACAGAAATAGAGTTACAGATGTAGAAAATAAACTTACAGTTACTGGGGGAGGGAGGGGGGAAAGCATAAACTGGAAGATTGGGATTGACATATACACACTACTATATATAAAATAGATAATCAACAAGGACCTACTGTATAGCACAGGGAACTCTCCTCAATACTCTGTAATGGCCTATATGGGAAAAGAATCTAAAAAAGAGTGGATATAACAGACTCACTTTGCTGTACACTGAAACTAACACAACAATGTAAATCAACTCTACTCCAATAAAAATTTTAAAAATAGGGCTTCCCTGGTGGCACAGTTGTTGAGAGTCCGCCTGTCAATGCAGGGGACACGGGTTCATGGGTTCATGCCCCGGTCCAGGAAGATCCCACATGCCCCGGAGCGGCTGGGCCCGTGAGCCATGGCCGCTGAGCCTGCGCATCTGGAGCCTGTGCTCCGCAACGGGAGAGACCACAACAGTGAGAGGCCCGTGTACCGCAAAAATAAATAAATAAATAAATAAAAATAAATAAAATAAAATAAAATAAAAAAACAAAATGCAGGATGTCGGCTTCCACCCCTACCTCAACCTACTGAATCAGAACCTTCATTTTCCCAAGCCTCTCAAGTGATTGTCATGCATGTCAAAATTTGAGAAGCAAAACAAGACAAAGATGCAAACACTGTTCAATATCCTCAAATTTTTAGCTTTTGTGAGTAATAAAGCAAATCATAATATGGTTAAGCTTTGCATTCATCCTGCAGGCACCCGTGTAAACCGGCTGTCAGCATATTGCTGCGAGAATAAGTGGAAGAAACACCTGTGACGAAAGGTACATTTAGATGCCAAATAGAAGCTGTACTGTCTAACAGTCTTTGGAAGCTACTCCGAAAATGTAGCCAATGATTTAACGATCTTTAAGGTAAAGGCATTAGAAATCTGCAAGTGAGCTGGTCAGTTTTGCCAAATGGGGTTAGAACTTGGCTGTCTACACAGAGAAGAAAACCCGGGTTTAAATTTTCTCAGAAGCTCCGAACAAGAGCCAAGCGTATAGATGATCTGTTCGGCTTTTTCCTTGTGATGGAGACAGACGCGGTAGCCCCTGCATGGCCTCCGCTCGCTCTGGTTTAATGTGATTGACAATCAGGTCAGCACACAAAGGGCAGTGAGGAACCACTCGGCTAACAAGCTCCTTGCCCTCCAGTCTCTAGAAGAATGTTGACTGACAAGGACACAATTAAAAAGGGATTGATTTATTGAGCTGGAATGCTCTGGCTCCCCTAATCTCAGCATCTCCCTGTTTCGTGTAATCACCATTTCCAAACAAGAGTCAGCCTCTGCAAATGAAACCCTCGTGGTCACCGGGGAGCCAAAGATGCTCTTAGTTACCGAAGGTAGCTCAGCCCCAGATGCCCATAAAGAGAAACCGCGTGAAAGAAGTCCTCTCCTTCACCAAGGCCTGGATAAGGATCTGGAGTTCAGCAGGGAAGGATGATCTAAACAAAAAGTAAGCAGTGGTCCTGAAAACTGCTAACCTTGGCCCCAGGAGGGAACTGGGTTAAGAAGGGTAGATGGGCAAGGAGCTCTATTTTTGTCTTTTACATAGTAAAAGTGTAAATTTCTGTTAGAAATCACAGGGTCATCAAATATCTGGAATGTTGATGGGGATGCCAGTGAGGTTCAAGGGAAGAAGAGAGTCCGTGGATTGGAATTCACTGTCCTTTTGAACTGTTTCATTGAACCGATGCAGTTGAATCTCAGTTATGTGTATGCAAATAATTATTTCTAATTGTTGGGACTTGAGGGTCACCCCATAAATAGCACCTCTCTTTTCCACTGGAGTTATGAACTGGTTGAGAAGTAAAACAAAAGTCTTGGCAGCTGGAGAATGAAATACAGCACCATCTTTGTTACTGATGAAGCGGGAAATGTAAGCTTATATCTGTGTGTTCTATGGACGGGTAAATTTCTTGCTGCTGAGCCCCAAACTTAAAATAAAAATATCACTCTTTCTCCCCTGGGGGTCAGTGAATGAGAGGACAGAGAGAAACCAGGAGTGGAGTGGGACCTCCCCCACGTGGAAGGAATACTCTTGAGTGAGGAAGAAGGGCTGATGAGAAAACAGACTGAGAGGGTTGTGTAACTTGCCCAGTTCACAGAGCTAGGAGGTGGGAGGATTGCAGGGCACACCCAGCTTTCTCTGGCTCTGAAGCCTGAAATGTGAAGTAGTTCTTCTCTATTTGTTGAATAAAGTGAATGGATGAATGAAGGAGGTGACATTTGAGGGTAACAGGTTGGGAAGTGCAGTCAGGATGGGATGGCCTGTGCATCGTTGTAGATACTTTCTTCCAGCTCAGGGTCTGGCACTGGGGATGGTTCACCTAGATGTCCTGCCTGCCAGGCCAGGCCAGGCCAAGTGTCCAGGCAGGTGGGCTCTGGAGCCGGTCCTGCTGGCACAGTGGCCCGATGTCAGGTGCACGAGGAAAAGCCGGTGTCTGCTGGTCCGTTTGGCCATCCCCATCCGCATTGCGTGGTCTCTGATTTCGTTCTGCATCGCCAGGGGATCTGCAGATTGGCCTTCCAGATGGCTAAGGGGAAAAAGCCCCACCCTCCAAGGGGACTGGGATAAACCCATCTCTGCCCGAGCTAGAAATCTGACTCACAGATTAGGGAAAAGCATGGCCAACCAAGGCTGACATTCAACTTCCCCTCTCCTGGTGGGGATTTCATAGTCCCCTGTGCATCTGGTCACCACATTTCCGACATCCTTCTACTCCTGGGTATTAAACATAAAACAGAGCCCCTGATACCTCATTTTCTCTCACTTGTTCTTCACACCTTGTCATTTATTTGCAATCCTTGGAGCAGCCGGAGTTCCCTTTATCAGCATGTCCTCCCTCCAGGAGGGGCCCCCTTCCCTCCCCAGGGGTCTGTTTCCTGCTCATCAGCTTTGCCACCTCAGCCTGTCCCCTCCTTTGCTGTCACGCCAGCCCTGGCATGGACTTCTGTGATCTTAATCTCTTTCTTTGGAAACTTCTGTCACTTCCAATCTTCCCCAGTTTTCTCCCTCCACCTCAGCCGTTGCCCCCAGGCCCCCTTCACCTTCTCAGCTTTCTCTTCAAAGACGTTGTGTGTCTTTTTCTCCTTATTTGGTCCAGTGTGACCTGACAGGGTCGCTGAAGCAGCATACTGGGGATAGAAATATGTACTTAGTTCTCCACAGATTTTCTTTTCCTTCCTTTTTGAATGGGGCATTTGCAATCAATTTATGTCATTTAGCTGAAAGGTTAAGAATTTTCCACTTAAAAATCAACTTCCCCAAATGAAAACAATTTTTGGTGCTTTTTTCCATTGTAGTCAGGTCCCCACATGCCCCTGGGCACAGAGACTGTTCTGGAAAGGGCTTCCTGAGGAATGCCTGTGGAGTGAGTACCGCTTCTATTCAGGCCTTGTGGACATCGATTTCACGGAGCGGGCAGGAGATCTTGTTCTTTTGTCTTCTTTAGGATTCACTGTCAGAGACGTGATGTCACCATGAGATGCTTCCAATGGTACCACGGGTGGACATGAGACTAAGGGTCACCCGTACTGACCCCTTCCAGGATAGGTTTCTATGGAAACAAATGTGAACAGAATAGAACAAGGCAAAGCAACCCTGAATTATTTGCTAAGACCCTGACTCCAAACCTTGTTACAAACCTCAGTAGACCCAGGCTCCTGTGAAGACTTCCTTTTCTTAAGTGGCACCAAGTATGGAATCTAAAATACGATACAAATCAACATATTTACGAAACAGAAACAGGCTCACAGACATAGAGAACAGACTTGTGGTTGCCAAGGGGGAGGGGACGTGGGGGAGGGAAGGAATGGTAATTTGGGATTAGCAGAGGCAAACTATTATACATAGGATGGATAAACAACAAGGTCCTACTGTATAGCACAGGGAACTATATTCAATATCCTGTGACAAACCATAACGGAAAAGAATATGAAAAAGAATATATATAACTGAATCACTTTGCTGAACAGAAGAAACTAACACAACACTGTAAATCAACTATACTTCAAGAAAATTTTTTAAAAGTGGCACCAAGGTGTCTAGAGGGGTTGCTGTTCATATTCCCACCCTGATCCCTGTTACCAGGCTGGTGCACCCAGATCCCAGCTGCTCTGGATGCTGCCTGCTAAGGGCTCCCAGCTTCCCCTTCTCTAGAGGTTTGCCTTCATTCCCAGAGTTTCTTTACTTGGGAGGATACAAGCTCCCCCATTCACCTCCTGTAGCCTGCATCCAATGAGTAACCACTGGAGGATATAAGAGGGCAGCCCCCATTTCAAAGTGGGATTAATGCTGAGGTACAGTTCACACTCCAGAGCTCCCTGCGGGGTCAGGCTTCAGCTAGATCCCAGCTGAGACCGTATCCTGGCTTAAGTCCTCCCCTCCCGATCCTGCTTTCCTCACTTCCTCAGGAAGTCACGTGTGCCCAAATCCTTGTCTCAGGCTCTGCTTCCAGGGAACCAGATATAAAACAGATTACCACACCACACTGGCAAAAGGGTTTACCCCATCAACGCCCACACCTGAATCTGGGGTCTTACTGTGTCAGGGCAAGGGACGGTCGCACTCATGGGGAGAAGTGGGGAGACCATAGTACAGATGCTTGCCCTGGTGCCAGAGCAGAACTGGTCTAGACGGCTTGACACAGGCTTGTTGGGACTGGGACGGTGGAGGGAGTGGCAGGCCTGTATCAGCCCCCACTGGCAGGATCAAGAGAGAAAGTATTCCCAAATGGGTTGGAGGGTATCCAAGAGAAAGAGATGGCCTTCTCTGAGGGTGGTTGAGTTCTAGGTTCCTAACCAGCTGCTGAGAGATGGAGCACAGTGGTCCTTAGGTCCTTGCAACTATAGAAGCAAGGGAGATGCAGAAAAGACCCCACTGTTTGGTCTTGAGCTTTTAGGCAGGCCCAGCGAAAGCTCTGTTTCACCTCTTTCAGGGGTAAGAAGGGAGGGGGTGGAGATGGGGTGGGTGAGAAGGGATCAAGGGGTAGGTATGTTAGGATGAGCAGAGAAAGGTGAAGAGAATTGCTGCTCTCCTCCCCAAGACCCACATTTACCTACATCTCTCTCTCCTTTGTCTTACTTCTTGGACTTCACGTCCTTCCTACCCCTCCTCACTGTGAAGTCTCAGCCCACCTTTCGCTTCTCTCAGCTTCACTCCCACCTTCCTGCCTGCCCAAATTCTTGGTGTCCATTCAACAAATATTTACAAAGTGCCCACCAGGCATCAGGCACTTTTCTAGATCTGGGAAGTCACCAGAAACAGCTGTCCTTAGTCATGGCCAGTGTGGGAAGACACCCAGGAAACGTGCAGTCAGCTGGAGGGTAAATTCAGCTAGAGGAGTGCCGCGGAGTCAACACAAGGAGAGGATCATGTGGGTAATTGTTCTGGCTGGGAGTCTCGTCTGCCCTGTGGAGCTGCAGGTGCTTCGAGGGAGGAGGTCTCAGATGATAGTTCCTCCAAGATGTGGGACCCAGCACCTCACTCATAAGAACTCACCACACACGTGTTCATTTCTGGACTACACTTGGGCTTTTCGCCTTCAGACCAGACTTGGGTTTCTCCCCCTGATTTGTGTGCATCGGGTCAGATGTGGCCCCCAAGCGCCTGCGCTGGAGTCTCGAGTTGCTCACTGGGGTGGGACCTACAACGCGTCTTGACGTTCACAACCTCAGTTCCTTCTGTGTGAGACAGGGGAGGTGAGCACGCCCACTTTCACAGGGTTATGGAGGGCAGAATGAGACCATCTGCAGGAAGTGCTCCCTCAAGGGATGGTGTTGGTTGATGGGTCAAGTCTTCATCCAGCACCACCAGTGGGACCAGCCCCAGGAGGAGGCAGAAAGAACTGGGGACCCAAGGCTCTTGCAGCTTGGATAGCTTTGAGGCGGTCTTGGCCATTGCTTTTGTGCTTGATTGAGGTCCTGAGGATAGGTTTTTAGGGAGTGGAGAGGTAAATGGCAGGAGAAGGGGTCTCTGCCCTAGCCTTCCCACTGCCCCAGACCCGGAGCTCATCTTTTCTCTCCTCAAACTGATACCCTCCAGCTGTCCCTATATTGCTCCTTCCTTAGGCTTGAAATCCCAGTTTCATCCTGGTTTTTTTTCTTTCTCTCATCCTACTCCTCTGCTCAGAATGCAAGTCTCCCACATCCTGTGGTTCATTTTCCCCAACTCCCCTCACTTCGTTTCCTTTGCCCTTGCCCTGCTTCCAGCCCCGGATCCTCCTTTCACATTTCTGGTGGCTGGTGTAACTTCCTCCTGGGTATCTCCCACCACCGTTTCTGCTCATTACGACCCATGAGTCACGCTTGGAGATCCCACTCCCTAAAAGAAAAAGAGTTCCTACTCCTCGTGCTGGCATCTGGAGCTCTCTCCTCCATGACTGCCTCTACTCTCCCACCTCAATACCCAAAGAGCCAAACTTGCGCACTCACTGCTCCCCAAACAAATGCCGTATTTCCCCTGCCTCTGAGCGTTTGTTCCTGCAGCTCCCGCTGTCGAGGCTGCCACATTTGCCCGGTCCTTCAAAGCCGGGTTCAGACGTAGCCTCTGATGCCATGACTGGTCGGGAATTCGCCCTCACCCCGCATATTCATACCCCTTATCTCACACCTTTCGTAGGACACTCATATCCTGCGGCTGCTCCAGGAATTCGTGCACTCTTGTGCTACTGAGGAAGTAGCACACTTGTTGGTGGGGTGTATCCTTCCCTACTGTCAGGTATTGATTCCTGTATTACATCCCACATGGGACACATGAGATTTCCTCTGGTGACAAATGAGGCTCAGATTAAATCACTTGCCCAAGTTCATGCAGGTCCTGATGGAGAGAGGTGGGATACAAACCCACAGTATTTCTTAATGCAAACACGGCGTTCTCAGCAACTATGCTATCGTGCCTCCAGGTAGACGTTTGCTGATTGAACTGGGTTGAATAGCACTAAGGGACCGTGGCTGGTTGAGTGCCAAGTGCCCAGTACGGAAAGGGTCGCTGTAGGAATAGAATGGACCTCCTGCTTAACTACTGGTGCTGCCGTGGGGCTGTCAGGTGGCCCTGCCACCGGATCGAGCCAGCAGCTGCCAGTGGGGCGTCCCCGCTGGGCAGCCCGAGATGGATGCGACCTCATAGGAAAATTGATTGAGGATGAACTGTGCCAGAAGCAGCCCGTCCGTCACCAAACCCCTCTTGGGTCATATTTCAAAGCCTGGCTCAGGGCCACTGGCTGGGGCGCACGGCTGTGAGATCATGGCTGAGCCATCTGACTCTCCAAATTATAAGGACCAACTTGGGAGTTTTATCGCATTTCTGCCGCCCAGGCATGAAGTCAGCTGGACGGCGCGTGACAGGGAGTGTTCCTCTTGTAATTAATCGGGGTGTGCGTTTTTTTTCATCTTCTGCCTAAATTCAGCGTGCTGTGAGCGTGCGCGCTCCTTTGGCGCTACCCTGCGCAGTAGCGGAGGTGAGTCACGGCTGTAAAATCTGGAAAGCTTGTGGGGGGATGCAGGTGGAGGAGCAGAGAAATAGACATTATTGTTATCATCTTTCAGGCGTGCTCGACTTAATTACTGCACTTTCAGCAGCTGCATTGTGCCTTCCTAACACCGAGCCAGAAGTGATGGTTTGAGCGGGGAAAGGATCCGTTCTCTGTTGGGGCAGAGGCCCCGGAGGCCTTTGGCTCTTTTGAGGGAGGATGGGGCAGGTTGGATGCCCAGCACTGCCGCTAGGCAGCTGGAACCCGTGTGGATTTGCTCTGAGACCCTTGGGTGCGAGCAGCCACACGGTTTTTCTTTATTTTTCTAAAGCAAATAAATCTGGCTTGGTCCCCCACCTGCCAGGGCTGGCAGGAAACCCATTCTTAGTTAATGTCTTTTTAGGGGGAGCAGTGGTGAAGGATTCTTTCTCTCCTCCTTGGGAACGTAAGGAAACCCTGGCAAGTGTTCAGCAAGATTGAGGGGCAAGTTTGCCGTGTTGGGTCCACGGTTGAGAAATTCTGGCTCATGGTCTGCAAGCACCATTTCGAAGGGAGCCTCCCATCTTCCTCCATCCCAAGCCTGGTCGGGGGTCTCGGCAGAGGCTCCCGAGGCACGTGGCCTCACGTTTTCCCTGGGCACACCCCTCAGTTATGCCCCCATCCCGGGCTGCAGGTCTCCACCCTCAGGGACTTGCAAACCATTTTCTCTTTCCCAGTCTCAGAGAAGACGCATAACCCCTCAGGCTAGGCCACCTCTCCTCTGTCTTCCTACCCTTAAAACAGTTCCCCTCAGACAGCACGGTTCTCTCATCTCTTTAAGGCTTTCTTTTCTTTTTTTAATTAAAAAAATTTTTTTTGCGGAGCACAGGCTCTAGGCGCGCAGGCTTCAGTAGTTGTGGCATGCGATCTCAGTAGTTGTGGTGCACTGGCTCAGTTGCTCCACAGCATGCAGGATCTTCCCGGACCAGGGCTCGAACTGGTGTCTGCAACAAGAGAAGCCACTGCAATGAGAAGCCCACGCACTGCAAGAAGAGTAGCCTCCACTCACCACAACTAGAGAAAGCCCGCGCACAGAAATGAAGGCCCAAAGTGGCCAAAAATAAGTAAATTAATAAATAATTAATTTAAAAAATTTTAAATTTAATTTTCATTTTATATTGGAGCACAGTGGTTTTACAATGTTGTGTTAGTTTCAGGTGTGCAGCAAAGTGATTCAGTTATACATCCATTCTTTTTCAGATTCTTTTCCCATATAGGTTATTACAGAGTATTGAGTAGAATTCCCTGTGCTATACAGTAGGTCCTTGTTGATTATCTATTTTATGTATAGTAGTGTGTATATGTTAATCCCTACCCCCTAATTTATCCCCTCCCACCTTTCCCCTTTGGTAACCATAAGTTCTTTAAGCCTTTCTTAAAAGACAAACAAACCAACCAACCTGCCAGAAAAGCAGAAAACCGAACCAAAGTAAACAGACAGAAATTGTTACATCTTTTTCCCCTTGGCTATTTGTTCAGACAAAGAGAAAAATGACCTTTTCATTCTTTGAGTCTTCCAGCAAGAACAAGATAGAACCACTTCTCCATGAGTTTGTCACACTCCAGCTCTGTGATCTCGGGCAAGTTACCTAAACTCTGAGGCTCAGTTTCTCTTTTAAAAGGTGGGATACACGGCTCCTTGTAGCAGGGATATTGTGAGGATTAAGTGACGTAAGTCAGGCATTTAGTGTAGAACTTGGCATGGAGTTGGCTCTCAAAGCATGGCTGTTGCTGGAAGACAGTGAGCTCTGTGATGGCGCCTGGGGCTTCCCCATCCTGGAGGACGGGGGCTGTAGTTCGCTGATCTCAGTATCCTTGGCAATTGCGCCATACCTGGCACCCGGGAGGCATGCGCCAATGTTTGGTTAAGTGAATGGTTGTAAACAGCAAGGATTTCGGAGGGGCTGAGAGTGACAAGCTTCCTTTACCGACCCCAAACAACTGGCATTCCTGTTGCACGTCCACAGTACACACACATATGCATCCTGGGTGTGTGTGATGTGTGACACAGTGATGGCAAGACAGAACCACACAAGGGAACTGCAGGTTGGGTCCTCTGACTCTGGTTACTAACATCTTGACTGGAATAGGTCAGGGGCCGGGACTCATTTGGGACATATGCTATATTTAACAAGAGTATCTTTCCCCATTGCCCAACTTTTCCTAAGGCTCACTTCTGGGGCTCTCCCTTCCACATACCCTTGGCTTCAGTCCTAGGTTGTTGAAAAAATTGGAGTACGCTACAAGGAAAATTTGACGGGGCTCAGGTAAATCTCAGGTCACAGGCAGGTGGCTTTCTTCTGGGTGATCAGTGGACAACGTGCATGCACCACAGGGACACAAGTAGCTAAGGTGGCTCCTCTGTCCTGTCTACTTGGGATGCTCACTTACACGGTGGCCTATGTTCTGCAGGCATTGTCCTTCCGGGCATAGCCCAGAGACTCCAGTGCCTCCCCTTTCTTGACTGAGCTTTGGTCCTTTTCATTTCTTTGCTCCCCACTCCATCCCCATCTCCTGCAATGTCAGTCCTGAGATCTAGCCATTCTGTTACAAAGCAGGTGACCCTCACGTAGGGGAAGGCCTGCCTTTTCTCCCATCTTCTTTCCAGTTTTATGGCTATAGCTTAAACTCTGCATTCTTCTTCCCTTAGGTCTTCCTTTTTGGACACTGAGAACCTGTGCATTGCTGATAGTAAACTGATGGGTTAGGCTGGCCCTGTTTCTGAGAATCCCCCAAGGTTTCTGAATCTCTTTTTTCCACTCGTGTCTCTGCGTTTCTTCTTTGATGGTTGCTTCCTCCATTCCCAGCGGGAAGAGAAGAATCCAGGGGACCCATCGGAGAGGTAGGACTAGAACACCTCAGTGGTGGAGATCCTTGGAACTCTCTGGAGGTGGGGACCTCAGGAGGCCTCCAGCCCCTTGCTCAGCACTCATGAAATCTCAGCAGCTGATCCAAGGGACACTGGCCTCTCCCCTCCACTGCTAGGAAGCCTCCTCTTTTAGGGCCACATTTTGACTTCTGTGAGCGTGAGCCACTCTTGCCTTTTTTGGGTTCCTTCCTCCATAAAAACGTACGAAAATAATTTAATGGATGTTCAGGGGCCATAAAGATGATTTTTTTCTCATGTGGGAAACAAATGAAAACATTTTGTTCATCCTTACAAGTTCCTATTTTTTTGGTTTGAATTTTAAAGGAATGAAAATATTTTTGTGGGTTCCTGAAAGTGTGGAGGGCCCTAGGCACTGTGCCTCCCTGACTGGTGGAGAAGTTGGCCTGGTCCTCAGGGATAAAAAGGAGACATCAAAGGGCCAGTCGGAACCTGCTTGGGGGTTCCAATTTCTTGATGCCTGGTCTCTAGATGCAACTTTATTTACTTGAGACCCAGATGAGTGTGGAGTGGCCTGTGGCAAAGCAGCAGTTGGTGTAGGGTGAGTCCAGAAGCTTGTGGAAGCTTCAGTCCTGCATCTGCAGTTTCCTGTCTGCACTTCCCTCCTTTCCTTTGTTGAGCTATGGAAGACCAAAGACTGCCAGAAACCACCAGAAACTTGCAGAGAAGCATGGTACAGATTCCCCCTCAGAACCTCTAGTGGGAAGCAATCCTGCTGACACCTCAGTTTCCGACTTGCAGCCTCCAGAACTGTGAGAGAATAAATAAATAAATTTCTGTTGTTTCAAATTAGTTTGTGATAATTTCTTATGGCAGCCCTAAGAAACAAATACATCCCCTAAAATGCAAACAAGCAAATAAACAAAAACAATGCAAAAAAAAAAAAACCCAAACCCCCCACATAAAAACAAAACAAACAAAACCCCAAACCAAAACCAAAAGTAGTGATTTATCCCTTCTTCCTTCACTGAGAGACATTAATGAGTATTGAAAAATCACCTGGAGGATCAGGTCCCCCAGGTGAAGCTGTGTAGACTGTTCCCACCTGGCCAAGGGGGTCCAGCCCACCCTAAGCCATGCTGCTCACAGGGCCACATCCACTCAGGGGCACTGTACAGGGCACCTCTACTGGTGAGTGGGTTGAAGTAAAGATTCCCAGGTTCCAAGCCTCAGATTCTACTTCTGTACTTTGGATGTATGTCTTGGAAATCTACTTTTTTTTTTTTTTTTTTTTGCGGTACGCGGGCCTCTCACTGTTGTGGCCTCTCCCACTGCGGAGCACAGGCTCCGGACACGCAGGCTCAGTGGCCATGGCTCACGGGCCCAGCCGCTCCGCGGCATGTGGGATCTTCCCGGACCAGGGCATGAACCCGTGTCCCCTGCATTGGCAGGCGGACTCCCAACCACTGTGCCACCAGGGAATCCCCTGGAAATCTACATTTTAACAAACCGCCCAGGTAATTAATTCATGGCCAAAGAGTGTACTTAATAAAACATAGGTTGGAGGAGTGGGGTAGGTAAAATTTTAAAATAGGAAAACCATGTCTTGGACTTCCTCAACTAGGAGGTCTTAATCTTTCTGTGCCGTTGATCTTTCAGCAATTTGTTGAAGATTATAGACCCTCCCTCAGAATAGAATATAGTTCCTAACTGAATAAAACAGAATACATAGGATTACAGGGAAAGCCAATTATATTGAAATACGCAATAAGAATATTAAAAAACCCAAACTTCTAAATTTAGTACTATAAGTGTTTCCTTATTGACATACTACGTACAAGAATTAGCAGTGAGTCTGATAACTGTTGTAATTTCAAGGTGGTGATGAGTCTAAAATCATTTTGAAAAGCTGTGAGGACTATAAAGCGATGAAAAAATCTGTGATCTCCATTCATGCAGCGTCACAGGAACTGCTTATACTTCTGTGGTTTGTGGTCCACGTTCATAACTGAACACATTTCAGTTAGAATTAGAAATAAAGATGAAACTTTCCCTCAAGGTCACGGTCCACCTGAACTCTGTCCACAGATCCTTTAAAAGTTCACGACCTCGCTCTGGAGTCTAGCTCTTCATCTTTTTGTCTTTCTTGCTGGCTCCCACCCCAGCCCCCTACCCACCACCTGACACCCTGCAAGCCCACAGCAAACCCAGATCCCCCTCCTCTTAGCCCACGTTAAAACCTGCCCTTAGCGACTACACGGTATGGTAGGCCAAACACAGGTGTCTGCGCCAGAAGGTCCGCAGGTTCAAATGCCTCCCTCCCAGTCTGTTAGCTGTATGACTAACCCTCTGAGCCTTGGTAGCTGCATTTATAATACCCACTTTGTAAGGCTATAGTGAGGATTAGAGAAGATGTACCTAAAGTGTTTGGCACATATTAGGTGCCTAATAAAGATTAAATGTCATTTGATTAAAAAAAAATTTAAGTGTTTCCCCAGTTAGGAGATATTTCAGTTTCAATGAGGATTCATAGCATTTCAGCATCTGTTGGAGAAAGGATTGGATGGGAGGGAATGAGAATTCCTCGCATCGCTCCTGTTTGGAGCTGGATGGACTCATTCACTGAACAGTCTTTCAAAGAAATGGCTGAGCGTGGTGTCTATTAGTGCAGTGCTGGAGCCAGAGGAACACCGGGAAGACCCAGTTGGAATCTGGGCTGCACAGCAGGCGTTCAGGCCTCCTGAGGCCTAGTCAGCTGATTGTTGCCATGGTGATGACTGCTAGCCGAAGTGCAGTGGCTTGGCCACTCCTGAGACATGGCCAGTGCCTTGCCTGGTGTGAGGCCGGGGTGTTGAGAGGACAGGCAGATGGGCGGGTAAACATTCCACTATGGTGTCCGGCCTACTCAGTGCCCGGGCCTGTTCCTAATAAACCCCGCGTGTGTGTGTGTGTGTGTGTGTGAGGGTCTCTAACAGATGTCCTGGGGCCTCCGCTTGCCAAGTTGTCTCCCCTTGTTCTGCTTCGGCCCACTGGGGGTGTTGTCTGCAGAGCCCCAGGAGAAGCCCTCCTGCACCCCTCCTTCCCGTCTCTGAGGAGAGAGCTAGAACTGGAGGTCTCTGGGGAGCAGGGTGCTTGTATCGACGGAATGGTGGGGGGGAATTTTACTGCTGTCCTCTAGGGTCAGCAATAGGGCAAAGTGCAACAGTGTCTCCTGTGCGAGGGAATCGGAGAGTGGATCATGTGCTCCGGCCCACGCTGTCCAAAAGTCAGGCCTCAGGCCCATCTTCTGCCCTGTCGATGCTAACACTGTTCTTTGTGCAGTAGCATCAAGATACAAGGGAAACAAGAGATTGAAGGTCAAGTAGATATCCTGCATTTAATTGGATTCTCTTTCTACCACCTGCTACCTGTGTGACTTTGGGCAAGGTCCTTAACCTCTCTGGTCCTCGGTTTCTTCACAGAACAGAGCACAGCTGGAAACTAGGGCCATTGTGTCAGTGAGACGGTGGAAAAGGAGGCTTAAACCTCTCCCCACTCTTACCACAGCTCATAAAAATCTCCCAAACTTCTGAATTCTGGGCTCCAGCTTCCTCATATGCAGTCTCTGTTCTGTACCATGTGGACCCAGCATGAAGCCTGGTCCTTCCTGGGAGTTCCAGAACAGCCCACTTACAGACTAGGAAGAGTAAGATGAGTAACATGGACCAGAGTGTCTAGTTTTTGTTTTGTTTTCATTTTCGTTTTGGTTTCGGCAGGGGAAAGAGAGATGAGGGGTTTACATGGCAGAAATTTCATCAACTTCAAAAGGGTGGTAGGCATTATACCATCCATGAAGTGTCCCTCAGCTACCCTCCCCCTGACGAGGGAGTCTCACTGGCTCCTTACCTCACTCCTAGTTTCAGTCCTTCCCTGTCTTTGGGTCCTTTCTTCCTATCAACTATCTTCTCTTCTTGTAACTGACCTCAGCATATTTACCGCCTTACCTCTTGCCCAAGGTCAAGATTCTTTGCTCTCCTCTGTTGTCTGGGTCAACATCTCTGTCCTCGTGGCTCTCACCGGCCTCCACCACCTTGAAGTGTTTTCCCACAAAAAAACTGTTATACTTCCAGGTGGAATTTTTGTACTTGATGTTCATAATAGTAACAACTCACCAAGTCACATGAAGATTACGTGAGACAATGTAAGCAAAAGTGTTTTTTGAAACGGAAGGTTTATACAAAATCATTCATCCAGTCCTTCGTTTATGCCATGAATCTTTGTGAAGACTTTATCTCAGCATCGCCAGCACCCAGTAAACAAGATGCTGTCAGGAGTTCATGGTCTAATGAACTGTTAGAAAACAATTGCAGTAATGCATAATAAATGACATAATTGCACTACATCTCATGTGTAATGGTGGGACAAAGAAAGGATAGATGCATGTTGCTATAAGGATAATGGAGTAAATATTTGAAGTGTAATACAGACAAAGCAAGCTCAAAGCGCTCTTCTGAGCATTTTGGAGAGGAAGAACTTTCTAGTTGATGGATCAGGACCTTGGATTCATATCACCTCTCTGCGTGTTCTCTATGTGTCTACAGAAATCTGTGTTCAAAGTCTGCAACTTTATACATGGGATAGGGTATTTGACCTCTTAGAGTCAGTTCTCTCATCTGTCAAATCTGTATGATGATCCCCCATAAGGCTGCCGTAGAGACTGAAAGAGATTCATTAACTCATTCATTTAACAAATAGTTATTGAGCAACTACTATGTACTAGACACTGGACAATGGGGTTTTCCAGGGAATGAGATGGCAAATGGGTTCTTGTCCTCTCAGAGTGAACATCCTGCTGGGGAGATAGCATCTAGTGGTGCCCAGCCCTGTTCATTGCACTAGAAGCTATGTAACATCTTCACTCCCGCCTTTTCTTTTGATTGTTTTCCTTATTTACTCCCCCTGCACCTTGCATCAAAGTTTTGTTGCCTTAGGGTCCTTCAGATAGAACTCCTGGGAGTCTGGGAGAAGGGGGAAGTCTTCAGGCCCATGGGCCAGCAAGCTGCTGTAACAAAATACCATAGCCTGGGTGGCTTAAAAGGCAAACATTTGTTTCTCACAGTTCTGGAGGCTGGGAAGTCCAAGGTCAAGGTGCTGGCAGATTTGTAAATGGTGAGAGCCTGCCCTTACGTCCTCACATGGCAGAGAGAGATCAGCTAGCTTGTGTCTCTTCTTTGAAAGGCACTAATCCCATTTATGAAGCTCCACCATCATGACCTAATGACCTCCCAAAGACCTCACCTCCAAATACCATCACACTGGGGGTTAGGCTTCAACATATGAGTTTTGAAGAGGACACGAACAGTCCATAGCAGGGAGGAAAAGTGGGGGGCAAAGTGAAGATACTAAAACCAATGAGCAAATACCTCTTTCTCTTTGCTCCCTTCTGCCAAAGGCACTGGGGAGAAACCCAGCTTTTTAATGACTTCACTTTTGGTTCAGGATTTATTACAAATGTGCTTCCTTTGTTTTTCCGATAATCATGTCATTGAGTGGCCCAGAGAGAAATGTCAACCATGCAGCCCTTAAGGAGCCCTGGTGGTGGAGAGAGTGGAGGGCTGGCAGGCTCAGCAGAGGACACATTCATTAAACTATGGGAGGGGTGGGGTGAGCCATGCAAACCCTGGGTCTGGCAGAGTTCACAAGCAAGTGGTAGAGAGAGGAGTGCTTTTGTGGCTCGGGAAAGCTTCTCCTCAGCCTTTGGGCTGGTTTTCCCTGGCTCCTTCGTCAAGCCTGGGCTCCTCAGTTTTGACATTTGTTTTCCCTTTTGGATTTTTCCTCTCGTTACAAGTAAGTGTAGTGAATTGAAGCCTTGGGAAACACTGTTGCATTTGGGGCACGGAGTGTTATGGGTACATGGGACCTGTGGTAGGAACCCAATACTGGGACTCTTAGAGGCAAGGCTTAAGGCTGTGTGGTGTGTGGTGTGAGGGTGGGATGGGATGGGATGGAATGGGAGAGTGATGCAGACAAGTCAGCCTCGCAGGAATGGGATGGGGTGTCTCGACTCCCAAGCCGGCTGGCAGCACCACACAACTCCAAAGGGCTCTGCTCACAAAGATAGGTCAGTGGTGCCCTCGGGATGTGCAGCACAGCTGTCAACTCTTTATACTCCCCCCCCACCCCCGTCTTCCTAATTTTCAAGTACTTGGACTAAGTGCCAATGTCCTTAAGAGCTAGGATTGGATCCAAAGGATGTACTCGGAGGGGATTTCATCAGGAATCTTGCTGTGGAGACATTCGCAGGGGAGCCATGGAGTCAGATGTTCACTGCAAGGCTGGAAGAAGGACTCTGCTCCCAAGGGCCTGGGTGGGACCTCTTAGGATTGGGTGGGAAAACGGGGGAAGACCTTGCTGCTGTGGTTTGAGGATGCCTTTGTTTACCTCTCCCCTTTCCTTACTCCCTTCTCATTCCCTCCATTGCTCCTTCCAGTGCCCATGTTAGGGTTACAAAGACGAATAATGATGGGAGTTTGGAGGAAGGCTTAGGTACCTGAACCTCACCATTCTCTCATCTGTGCCTTTTGGCTTCCCCACTGAGAGCCTGGAACTCCCCAGGGACAAGAACTGGAGGGAAACAAAATCCTGCTCCAGTAATAGTTGGGCATGTACCCTATACCACGTTCCTCTGTATACTGCCCCCCATCCCTGGTGCTATTGTAGGGCTTTCTGGGGCTGTGCTGGGGCACAAGGAGGCCTGGAAACCTAAGCGGGCTTCCTTTTGCCTCCACCCAAAGCCAAGGTAGATCCGTAAAGGAAGCCCGTTTTTGTATCCATCTAGTGTTGATGCTGGAATAGAGAGAAGGAGAAGGATTAGGCCCAGCCTAGGGTGTAGGAAGTGCAGGAGAACATGTCTGACATCAGTCCTGTCCTTGAGCAGGTGCAGTGACCTTGTCTGCAGGAAATCATGACCCAGGGAATGTTTCATCCCAAGTATCAAAAGCTGGGAGCCAACCTTGACTCCTTTCTCTTTCACTCTGGTACCCAACTAGTTACCAAGTCCCATCAACTCTATTTCTAAAATATCTTTCAGATCCATCTGCTTCTCTGTATCCCATCTGCCACCCTCCTGGTCCAGGCCACTATCATCTCACTTCCAGTACAGCAACTGAATCCTTCTACATCTCCCCACATCCTCTCCACCCCACCCACCATCCACGCATCCATGGTCCACATTGCAGCCAGGGAAATCTCTATCTGGTTAAGTAATCCCCCCTATTGAAACTCTTTAACGTCACCATTTTGCTCTTGGAAAAAAACTTTTGAAATGTTTCTGATCATTCTGAAAACCGCTGTTTACACTTCCTATCTCACCTTTCACCTCATCTATTCCAGACATGATGAACTGCTTTCCTTTTCTCCAAATGAACCATGCTCTTGTCTTTTCTCCTGCTCTTCTTTCTGTTAAGGAACTTTTACCCCGCCCCCACTCTCTTCAACTCCTACGTGACCCTCATGTCCTTTGCTCAGCTGTCACTTTCTCCAGGAAGCCCTCCTTCCTTTGTCTGGGTGGGTGGTCCTCTCACATGTTTCTGTAGCTACCTATCCCTTTCTGAATATGTTTTGTCACCACCTGTTTACTTGAAATCCTTCCTGGCTATTCAGAGCGAGCTCTGCCATCAACAGGTACCTCTTGACTTCTGCTCGGCTGAACACGTGAGCCGCCCTTCCATCCCACACCACGTGGATCCGCTTCATCTCTTTATGAGTTTGCCTAAAGCAAGAGAAAAGGGACACTGGACCTCGTAATGGATGATGTCCACAATAGCAATTATTTCTTTTAAGACGGAGACATTCCACATATTATTGGTTGTTTTATTGGCTCTCAACAAAACCAAGGGTGAAATGAGATGTCAACTCCTCTAGAATCTTCAAGCAGTGATTCTAGGGGGCAGTGTGGTAGGGACTGCTTTTTAGGTTATATCTGAAAACTCCCGAATGGAACACAATTTCACCTCCTCTCTTCTTTGTTATGGTGGAAACTTTGGAGAAATCTTGGTCAATTTTTTTCTCTCTCTGGAGTATCAAGCTCAGCTAGGCTTTCGACAGGAGCTGTATATCAGATGACTTGCTGTGGAGCCACTCTGGAGAATCTGAAGTGTTGTGTTTTTGGTTAGGAGAGAGTCTGCACATTCTAGATAGCAAGATGCTTCTCTCCTGCAATCCACGTTTCCCGAGCACCTATCCTGTGCCAGGCTCTGCTGGGTGCTGGGGTACAAAGTGACTCACTTAGACCCATCCCTGCCCTTGAAAAATCTCACCAGTCCCTAAGTTCTATACGAATGGCACAAACAAAATGGTAAAAGTTGAGAGAAGGAAGAGAGCACAGACAGAGACATATTCAATAAAGAGAAATGGGCAAGAATGGTGGTTCTCATTTACACAGGCAAACGTGGAGATGACGGGGGAACCTAAAGCTTCCCAGTGCCACATTGGCCCCTGGCATTGTCCCTGCCAAGGGGACACTATCCAAGGCAATTATATCATGTCACTCAAAGTTTGCCTGTGTAAGTGGGAACCCACCATTCTTGCCCATTGTGTACAATCGCCTCTTCCTTAATGTTGTGTAAAATGTTGTGTAAACACATCCTCAAGTCCCCCGACGTTCCATCCCCAGGTTGGGGATGTTGGACATTCTGTAGCGAACATTTCCTCCCTTCCTTTCTTCGCTAATTTACAAGTTGCCAACAGTTGGTTCTTAGGTGGAAACTGAAGGACACTGGGCTTGTCAGAGACCTGGGCACAGGCACACACAGAAGCCTGGGCTCGTGCAGACACGCATGCACTTGTGTGCATGCACACACAGTCCCGTATACCCTGTGACACCATATTGTTGTCCAGTTCCCTTACATCATTGGATAGGAATGTCTGCAAACACTCCAGGGACCGAACAGACTCATGGGTAAGACCCTTCCTCCTCCTAAATGCTTGGCAGGCTTTTGCGAAGCTGACCTAACAAGGCCCTGGGCCCACGACAGTGGGACAATGAGGACCTCAGCATTATTGATGGCAGCCTCTTTCGTATTGTAAGTGACCTTGGACTGTAAGTCCCCTCTTACTGAGGGAAGAGTTTATGTGCTAAGAAGACAGGAAGATATGTGGGTGTGGAGTGATGGATGGGGTGTTTGTGGGTGAGAGTGCAGGGGAGTTGGAGTGAGGGCACAGGTGCTGATCTTTTTTTTTTTAATTAATTAATTTATTTACTTATTTTACATCTTTATGGAGTATAATTGCTTTACAATGGTGTGTTAGTTTCCGCTACAGGGTCTGATCTCGAGGCCATTTGCAGGGGTATTGGGACGTCTCTGAATCAACCAGTGAAGATGGAAATCCTGTTTTTGTTGTTGGTAAATTTGTCTCAGAAACAAGGAAATGATGGTATTAATCATCGCAGCTCTCATTTGGTTAGCTGAGGTTTTGAGGGGGCAAAATTAATATTTCCTCTTCCTTCTGTTTCTGAGACAAGACAAAGGCGTGAGGTGGATGGGGCCGAATTGTCACCTTTATGACTGGAGCACTTTTGAGTGACAGCCCACGTGGGCTTGTTGACTCCCCATATCCAGGCTGGACTTCAGAGGAACCAACCTGAGAGCTCGTTGCAGTCTGGAAAGCTGCACACTTGGCTAGGGAAAAGAGGATGCGGAAGAGAGACCAATGAATCTTCGCTAATCCTTGATAGGTGAGCACCACCCATTCAAGAAACAGACAGTGGGCTCTTGTTCGCCCACCAGGTAACTCATCGTCTCCCCAGGGAGTAATGAGAGGCAGGACAAGAGGCCAGGTGTGGTCAGGGGACCCCCCCTGACCCATTGCAGTGAACACCCAGACTGGGGAAAACTTGTCTCCCCTGAATGTTTCCGTGTTTCTGTCATAGTCAACCCATAGTCAGGGAGGGGTGCGTCTGTTCCCTCAGGGGAGATGAGTCCCTTCATCTCCCCCTTCAAGAGGCTGCCCTTCCCATATGATCTCTGCACCTCTGATGTTCTTCTTGGGCTGCTGGTGCAGGGTCAACTTAGCCCTCAGAAGGTTCTGAGATGAAGCAAGCCATATGTTAATTAACTCACCTCCACTGACATTCTGGTCAAGGCTAAAAAGTTATTCCATTTCTTACTTCTTATCCCCGATTCTGTCTAGCTATGTTGCCTAATATAGCTCCAAAGAGGTTCCTGTCCAGTGGAGAAACAAGAGTGTTGAAGGGGATCCATCAGGACTGAGCCCTTACGCAGAGCCTTTGAGGTCGGGGAGAGAGTTGGTGCTGTGAGGGGCTTGTTGAAGGGGCACCAGCTGCTTCCAGAGAGGAGCTGCTATCTTGGATTTGGGGCGGGTGAACTCCATTCAAGGCAGGACTGTGGTTATGCATGAGGGCAAAGCCCCTCTCTTTCCCTCTTTCTCTCCTTCTTTCTCTCTCCCATTTTTTCTCCTTCCCTACCCCTTAACCTCTCTCTCTCTTCCTCACCCTTCCTGAATTAATAACCCCACCAGGACATCCTGAGAAAAACAACCAAGTCAGAAATCACGCCGCCTCTCTGACAGCCCAGCCCAGCCCTACAAACCCATATCTCATGGGCAGCCACTCCCACGTGCCACCAGGGCCACCGAGAGACTTCCTGTTCATTCCACTGTCAGAGGCATTAGCTGTTAGCATTTCTGGCAAAGGATCTTGACAAACGCCTTGGAAAGGAAAACAAGGCGGAGGGCTAGTGGAAAGAATGTGGCTTTTGGGGCCAGGCGGACCCTGGGCTCTCCTCCAGCTCTGCCACTTAATACCTGGGTAACCCTGGGCAAATCACTTAACCTCTTTGACTTTTCGGTTTCCTCATCTGCAAAATAAACAACACAAAGAGGATAATAGTAATCTTACAGAACAGTTTTGAAAGGTAAGTGATTCAACGCATGAAGTGTGCCTGCAAGACACACGGTAGATAGGTTTTTAACGTTTTGGGAAGATTCCATTGCAGGCTAGTTGCAGAGTTTTATGGGTCTCTTTTCTTGAAGACTCTGAAATCAGGCAGCATTTGCTCTGCATAAGGAAGTTCTTCTTAAGAAGTCTTCATTAGGATTTCTAATGAATTAATCTTTCTTTTGCTCAAAGTCTGTGCCTGTTTTCTTCTTGGTGGTAGCTTCTCATTAAGGTCATTTTGTAAAACACCCTCTCACAGTATCTTTTCAGCCATTCTCTTACTAGACTGGCCCTGGTTTGTAAGGAATTTCTATTGTATTGAGGTTGCCTATACACAGCCATGGGATTTATAGTGTGGACAGAGGTGCAGAGGACTCGGGAACCTGGCCGGCCCATGTACTGTGGCCTCTGTTATGGACCTACTCTGTAGATGACTCAAAGCCTCTTTGTTCTTCCACATTTTAGAGATGGATGGAACACAAGCTGGACCAGTCTACCCATAAATCCTTCTTTGAGGCCAAATGTGTTAGAGAGAACATCTCAGTATGTCCTGTGGATGTTTCTCTAAGGGTATCACTCAGGGTTATTGGGTGCAAGCAACAGATTTGAACAGATAATGTATTGAGAAGATATTGAGTAGCTTCCAACATTGATGGAGGACCAGAGAACCAAGTTTAGGAAATGTGTGTATTCCCGGGAGCTTAGGCCACAACTGAAGTCCCTTGTTAATATCTTGCCACTACGGCACCACTGCTGCTACTGCTGGACCCTGAGGTTTCTAGCACTGAACGTTGATGTCACTGGATAAAAATCCTCAATGATCTCTGTGTCATTGGATTGCTTGCTCAGTGTTCACAGGCCTGAGTTGGAACAACCCAGTGACTGATCTTAGGTCATGTGCCTGTTTCCAGAGAGCAGGGAGAGTCCTCTTTGGCTTTCCTTGTGGGATCCCATAGTAGGGAGTTTCTCCAAAGTAGGAAGGTGGTTTAAAGATTAATGTCTGGTATGCTCAAAAACTAGGCAGCTTTAATTTACTGTCACGACTTTTGGTTCAACAGACAAAGGGCATGAGCGAAATGTCCTGCCCACCCCTAAAACTTAGCTGTAGCGGTAAAAGCACTGACTTAGTCTCAACTTCTCTGACCCTCAGTTTCTTCTTCTATGAAATGGGAATTAAAATAACTATCCTGCATATCTTTCTCAAGGCGGTTGTGAAGATCAAATATAATAATATGAATACATAGCAAATGGTTAAATGCTATATCAAAGGAGCAGATGGTCTGAATATTTTCCCGTATTACCTGATAAACCACTGGCAAACATCTATAATATGGGCTACTCACTGTCTGGAGTGTGGTGATGTGCACAGGGCCATGAAAGATCTCATTCTGCAATTAAGGTGTCCAAAGCTCAGAGACAGAAGATGCTGAGGGAGTCCCCTGAGGCTGTACACTGGTATGTGGCAGAGGCGGGATTTACACCCAGGTCTGTCTGACTCTAAATTCTACCTTCTTTCCAGGAGGCCTCGTTCTCATTCCCAAAACCAGATGAATTAACTAGAAGCCCAGGAAGGAGATTTCTGCCCAGGAAAGAAGTGGGAGGAACCATAGAAGGAGGGGAAATGGAAGCCCAGTCCTTGAGTTCTTTGAACGTTGATTATTCCATAAGAGCACATGGAGATATCAAAGCTGGAAAGCCCTAATGAAAATCACAGCCAGTGTTCCCAAGAAGCCCGTGAGCTATTGCACTGAATGGCTTTCATTTGGTAGATGAGGAAACAAACTGAAAGAAGTTAAATAATTTGCCCAGAGATACCCAGCTAGGATATTCAGGGTATGAGATTCAACCCAGGAAAATCACCTTGGATTCTTAGTTGGAAACAGAACCCAATATTGGTTAGTGTAAACAAGGAATTAAGTTCATAAAAGATACTGGTGAAAACTAAGGAAAGCTGAATCAACTTTAGTGAGAACATATCAATATTGGTTCATTAACTGCAGTAAGTGTACCATGCTAATGTGAGATGTTAATAATAGGGAAATCTGGGCATGGTGTATATGAGAACCCTCTGTGCTGTCTTCTCAATCTGCCTATGAACCTAAAACTGTTCTAAAAAATAAAACCTGTTTTTTTAAGAAAAAAAAAATAAGATATTGATTGGCCCTAAAGAAGCAGGCATGGAATATTATCCCAAATTCAGCAGCTCATACTGCTAATGTCACCATTAGGTTGCTCATGCTAGAACTTCTCCCACTGCTCTCTCTGGGAGCTGGACGTAGCTGCCACTACTCTTGTTTAAACAGATTCTCCCTGTGCCACCTTCCTCGCATCATATAGTTTACAGAGGCTTCTGATAGCCTGAGCCCAGGTTACATGCCTGCAACTTACTGCAAGGGAGTTGGAAAAAGTGAGTATATGGCTTCTATAGAGGGAAGACATTTCTTCTTCCCATCAAGATGAGGTATTTCCTAAACAGGGAAGTGTTCCAAGATGCTGGGGGTGCAGAGACTTTGCTTGCTCTTAGCTGAATTCCCAATGCCTAGGACAGTGCTTGGACATAGTAGATGTTGTGGACTAAATGTTTGTGTCCTCCCCAAATTCATATGTTGAAGCCGTAACACCATCCCCCCCACCCCCGAATGTGATGGCATTTTTGAAAGGACCTTTGGAGGTAAACAGGTTTAGATGAAGTCATGAGGGTGGGGCACCCATGATGGGATCTGTGCTTGTATAAGAGGAGGAGACACCACACCTCTCTCTCCCCCATGTGAGGACACAGCAAGAAGGCAGCCATCTGCTGACCAAGAAGAGGGCTCTCACTGAGAGCCGAATCAGCCAGCACCTTGACCTTGGACTTTCCAGCCTCCAGAACTGTGAGAAGTAAATGTCTGTTGCTTAAGCCACCCAGTCTATGGTATGTTGTTAGAGCAGCCTGAGCAGACTAAGACAACAGGTGTGTAATAAGTATTTACCCACTGATTGACCAAATGATTCTGTGTGAGACTTTAAAGTCCATGCCTTCAGCCCCTACACACTACCTCTCTATAGACAGTCCGTGACAAGATCTAGCGGAAAATACGCAATTGCACAGTAGTGAAATTATATAAATTTTCTGTTCTGTATAAAACTATCTTTCTGTATGCATATTATTCTTTCGTTCAATAAAATGTGCAGTTGTGGTTTCTGTCTATTCTGAGAAGGAAGGGACGTATCCATCTTGTTCACCATTGTATCACCCATTTTTCATACAGTGCTGAAGAATGAGCAATTGTAAAATAGATGAGTGGATTGTTGAATGACTAAGAGGTAGAGCTGTCCGGACGTGGGATGAATGGATCTGGTAGGTAGGGAGAGATGGTGTCAAGGATGGCTTCCAGGTTTTGGGCTTGAGCACCTGTTTGGATGGCTCCTGCCATTTCCTTAGATAAGGAGCGTGGGAGGATGAACGTGCTCAGGAAGGACAATCAGGAGTTTAGTTTGGGGCTTGCTGAGCTTGCGCATCTGTGAGACATGAAAGTGGGGATGTTGAGTGGGCTGCTGGATATGTGGGTCTGGAACTTAGAAGCAGTGTCTGGAATGGGGATGAAAATTTGGGAGTTCTCAGCATTTAGCTAGTAACTGAAGTTACAGGCATAGACATGAAAGCATATGATAACACAATATATAAAGCTATATATGATTCTATAAATATTTAAGTAGAAACTTACAAACATGTGCAACCATGCATATCGTGGAATGAAGTTATCGGTCATATTCAGGAATGAAGAAAATGTAATGTCAGCCTGAGAAGTTAATTACTGATCAGCGTTGGTAGAAGCCATACATTGGACGTTGGTATAGTTTAGGTTTAAGTTGGTCTGTCTGCAAGGACAATATAAACAGATCAGTGGTGTGTCCATGTCTCAGAGCCCCTCCTGCTAAGTCACTGGACACAGCATGTTAGATATTTCGGGTAGATGTTAGCCAAGGTGTAGGCATTTCCTTTGTGTCAAGCCTAAGAGCATTCTTGGGGAGGAGCACAAAGGCAGGCAGTGGGAAAATCAGGCTTAGAAGGGGTAGGGGCTTGCAGAAGAGCTCTACAGGGACTGAGTCTTAGGAACAGGAGACTGTGACAGAAAAGAATACCCCATACCCCTTCTCCGCTCTGTGAAAGGTATTTTCAAGGGACAAGGAAATCAAAAGATTAACATTGAACTTTCCTAGGCTCCCAGACTGGGAATGGGCAGAGGACCCCTGAGTTATGAGTCCTTATGCTCTACAGTTCAGTGATTACAGGCCACCCATCCATCACTGAGATTAAGAGCAAGAGGTGTGGATTCAGTGTTCAAATCCCACTTCTGCCACTAACTTGTTGGGCAGCCTTTGGCAAGTGATTCATTCTCTCTGAACCTGTTTCCTCACCCTGCTGAAAGGGTAACTGAGGTACAGTTGACCCTTGAACAATGAAGGGGTTAAGGGTGCAGTCAAAAATCCTCATTTAACTTTACAGTAGGCCCTTCATATGCAATCTGCGATTCAACCAACCGTGGATGGTGTAGCACTGAAGTATGTATCTAGTGGGAAAAAAAAATCCACCTGTAAGGGGACGCGCGCAGTTCAAATCCCTGTTATTCAAGGGTCAGCTGGGTAGGGCTTCCCTGGTGGCGCAGTGGTTAAGAATCCACCTGCCAGTGCAGGGGACGTGGGTTCGAGCCCTGGCCTGGGAAGATCCCACGTGCTGCAGAGCAACCAAGCCTGTGCGCCACAACTACTGAACCTGTGCTCTAGAGCCCATGAGCCACAGCTATTGAGCCCATGTGCCACAACTACTGAGCCCACATGCCACAACTACTGAGCCCGTGCACAACTACTGAGCCCATGTGCCACAACTGCTGAAGCCCTCATGCCTAGAGCCCATGCTCTGCAACAAGAGAAGCCATGACAATGAGAAGCCCGGGCACCACAACGAAGAGTAGCCCCCGCTTGCTGCCACTAGAGAAAGCCCACGCACAGCAATGAAGACCCAACACAGCCAAAAATAAAAACAAATAAATAAATTTATTTAAAAAAAAAAGGGTCAGCTGGGTAAAACACAGGATGTTTTGGAAGTAGTGAATATCTAAACAAGTTCTTATTGATGACAAATTTGAATCCCCACTGTGCTGCCCTGTTAGAGGGGTAGCCACTCGTGGGTTAAATAGAGAGGTGATGAAATCTGTTTACCACTTAAAAAAAGTACTCCTGACTCCCATATGGGGAGTCAGAGTGGACACCAGGGGACTAGGTAAGTGGCTTCTGCACTTACTCAACGCAAGCATGGAGTGATGGTGGTTTGGATCAGGGCAGTGGTGAGGTGGGGTGGTGGATTTCCAGGTTGTTGTAAAGATTCGTGTTTAGGGCTTCCCTGGTGGCGCAGTGGTTGAGAGTCCGCCTGCCGATGCAGGGGACACGGGTTCGTGCCCCGGTCCAGGAAGATCCCACATGCCGCGGAGCGGCTGGGCCCGTGAGCCATGGCCGCTGAGCCTGCGCGTCCAGAGCCTGTGCTCCGCAACGGGAGAGGCCACAGCAGTGAGAGGCCCGCGTACCACAAAAAAAAAAAAAAAGATTCGTGTTTAGTAGGAGCTTAACAAACGATATGGCTAAGATTATTGCTTTCATTCTTTAGGCAATTGCAAAAACATATTTGGAGATATGGCAAAAATGCACATTAGTTATTGTTTATAAAGTTAATAAACTCCTATGTAGTGCTTCCTGTGTACCTGGCATGGTACTAAGCACTTTACATACGTTAGCTTATTTACTACTCCTAACACTTCTATTCCCATTTTACAGAAGAGGGAACTGAGGCTCAGAAATGTCACACAGCTAGTAAGTGGTGGAGCTGGACTCGTACTCTCGCCACACCCCCGGCCCCGCCACCTGGGTAGTCTGGATTAATATTAGATTTGGAATAAAAAAAGGTGATCTTAGAATTAGTTTGGAAAAACTCTGTTTTTATGCCTCCAGCAGTAACTGGCTCAAAAATCTCTTGCCTGGGGATTGAACAAAGCCTCCGTGGAATTCAGCTGTCTCCCTGCTACACTCCAGGGCCATTTAGGACACATCCATTTTGATGGTGGCTATATGAACATTTGAACTAGTGGGCATTTGGGTTGAAAGTTTCTTGGAAAACTTCTTGTAGTTCTCTGGGGTGTATGCTTTCACCCCTATCAAAAATGGAAAAAAATAAATAAATAAAAACTTAAAAAAATCACCTGACTGTGCACGTGCCAAGAGCCTGATTAGTCAGGGCAGACCTTACGATAATACCAAATCAGGGAGGAAGTCTGATAAGAGAACACCGCCTAAGATGATTTTTAATTGGCAGCGAAAAAGAGCTTGAGAACAATAGCCTGATGGTGCCAATTCCCTTCACATTTCTACTAAATCAATGTCTTTTCCCCATCCGGAATGCTCTACCCTCCTCTTGACCCACCCATTTATATAATTACACTTGGGACTTGGCTGAAAAGTTAGCTCCTGCTAAATAACTTTCCCACCTAGCATCAACTTGCTTGGATTTGTTGGATTGAACCATTCATTCCTCACTCATTCAGTGAGGGTCTTCCGGGTATTAGATACTCAGCTGGCTGCTGAGAGCCCAGTGGTGAGCTAGGCACCATTCCTGGCCTCTTTGAGCTCAGACCTTTCTGTTCTGGGAATAGCCTATGTGTGTGTTCTCCAACGTAGTATCCACTAGCTAGGTGTGGCTTCTGAGTGCTTGAGAAGTGCCAAGTGCAGCTGAAGAAATGAATTTTAAAATGTTATTTCATTTTGATTAGTTTCACTGTAAACAGCCACATGTGACAGCACAAGTCTAAAGTGACTGACTAATAATAAAGAAAGGGTTTCATCCAAGTCTTCAGGGGCTGTGATAGGAATCTGTAAGTGGTGGAGGGAGAGAGCCGAGGTGGGGCTCGGCAGCTCTCCTGGGCAGAGTCAGGGTTGTTCAAGGGGATGGTTATGCATAGCCTTTGGGTCAGCTGCCTGGGTTCCAGTTCAGGTGTTTTCCACCTGTTATCTCCATGATTACAGGCAAGCTACTAAAACTTTGTTTTACAAATGAGGAATCTGAGGCTGAACTAGGACAGAGGTGAGTGGAACTGGAGAACAGGCAGGTTCAAGGTCTGGCCAGTCTTAACAGTAGTATTCTCCTTAGCACACACGACAAGGCTCAATGCACCATTAGTTTGCAGGACCATTCTTGCTGGGATTCACATTCCAGTTATGCTTCTTGTCTTTGTCATTTCCTCTTACTCACTTGCTCACTCCCAAAGAAAACCAATTTTTTTCATCTGATTACAAAACATATTCTTGCTTATTATCAAAAAAGTACAGAAATCAGGGAAAATTCTAAAGAAGAAATCACAAATCCCCTCACCTAGATTTTCAGGAACTGGATGGACATGCAAATATTCCTAGAGATACACAAATTTACATAAGTGGAAATGTACTGTACATTATGCTCTGTAATTGCTACTTCACCCAATAGTTTGCTGTGAACATGTTAATATGTTAATGTAGAACTTCATAAACACATTCATGACTACACACTATTCCATTGTACCATTGCGATGGACACAGATTGTTTTTAATTTCTCCCCATTCTAAAACATTGTGATGATCATACATCTTTATGTGCTTTGTGACTATCTTTATGGGAAAAGTTCAAAAAATGAATTAAAAATTTTGATATGTAATAGGTATTGCATTGATTCTGTAAAGCACTTTGGGTAGTATAAACATTTTAAGTGTTAAATCTTCTAATCCATGAACACAGGATGTATTTCCATTTATTTGTATCTAATTTCTTTCAATGTTTTGTAGGTTTCAGTGTACAGGAGTTTTACCTCTTTAGTCAAGTTTATTCCTAAGAAGTTTATTCTTTTTTAAAAATTAATTAATTAATTTATTTTTGGCTTTGTTGAGTCTTCGTTGTTGTGTGCGGGTTTTCTCTAGTTGTGGCGAGCGGGGGCTACTCTTTGTTGTTGTGCACGGGCTTCTCATTGCGGTGGCTTCTCTTGTTGTGGAGCACAGGCTCTAGGCACGTGGGCTTCAGTAGTTGTGGCACATGGGCTCAGTAGTTGTGGCTCGCGGCTCTAGAGCGCAGGCTTAGTAGTTGTGGCGCACAGGCTTACTTGCTCCGCAGCATGTGGGATATTCCCGGACCAGGGATCGAACCCATGTGCCCTGATTGGCAGGTGGATTCTTAACCACTACACCACCAGGGAAGTCCCAAGAGTTTTTTCTTTTTGATGACATTGTAAATGAAATTGTTTTCTCAATTTTGTTATTAGTGTATAGAAATGCAACTAATTTTTAGATGTTGATTTTCTATCCCTCCATTTTACTGAATTTATTAGTTCTAACAGTTTTCTTGGTGACTTTAGGGTTTTCTACATATAAGATTGTATCATCTACAAAGAGAGAGAACTTTTCTTCCTTTCTGATCTGGATGACTTTTCTTCTTCTTGTCTAATTGCTCTGGCTCGGACTTCCAGTAACATGTTGAATAGAAGTGGAGGAAGGGGTCTCTTTGTCTTGTTTTCGATCTTAGAGAAAAAATTTTAGTTTTTCACCACTGAGTATGATGTCAGCTATGAACTTTTCATATATGACCTTTATTATGTTGAGGTAAATTCTGCCCCTCGGAAAGTATTTACTAATGTATGTTCATTTTCATAGTGATAACGCACAACAAAGATACAAGTTCTGCAATATCTACTTCCAACTTCTTTTGTGTGAGTCAGAAATAAACTTCTATCTTAACCCCCTGTTATTTCCATCATTTTTTACCCACAATCAAAGGTAATTCCCTACTAATACACAACCTAGGTCAGCATATATTCCTTAGCTCATTTCCATAACTCTTTTGTCTCTTTTTTGTTATTGTTAGTTTCTGCTTTATAACAAAGTGAATCAGCTATACATATACATATATCCCCTTATCTCCTCCCTCTTGCATCTCCCTCCCATCCTCCCTGTCCCACCCCTCTAGGTGGTCACAAAGGACCGAGCTGATCTCCCTGTGCTATGTGGCTGCTTCCCACTAGCTATCTATTTTACATTTGGTAGTGTATATATGTCATGCCACTCTCTCACTTTGTCGCAGTTTTCCCTTCCCCCTCCCTGTGTCCTCAAGTCCATTCTCTACGTCTGCGTCTGTATTCCTGTCCTGCCCCTAGTTTCTTCAGAACGAATTTTTTAATTGTTTTTTTAGATTCCATATATATGTGTTAGCATATGGTATTTGTTTTTCTCTTTCTGACTTACTTCACTCTGTATGACAGACTCTGGGTCTATCCACCTCACTACAAATAACTCAATTTTGTTTCTTTTTATGGCTGAGTAATATTCCATGGTATATATGTGCCACATCTTCTTTATCGATTCATCTGTCGATGGACACTTAGGTTGCTTCCATGTCCTGACTATTGTAAATAGAGCTGCAATGAAACTTGTGGTACATGACTCTTTTTGAATTATGGTATTCTCAGGGTATATGCCCAGTAGTGGGATTACTGGGTTATATGGTAGTTCTGTTTTTAGGATTTTTTTTTTTTTTTTTTTTGCGGTACGTGGGCCTCTCACTATTGTGGCCTCTCCTGTTGCGGAGCACAGGCTCCAGATGCGCAGGCTCAGTGGCCATGGCTCACGAGCCTAGCTGCTCCATGGCATGTGGGATCTTCCCGGACCGGGGCACGAACCCGTGTCCCCTGCATCGGCAGGCAGACTTTCAACCACTGCACCACCAGGGAAGCCCTGTTTTTAGTTTTTTAATGAAGCTCTATACTGTTCTCCATAGTGGCTGTACCAATTCACATTCCCACCAGCAGTGCAAGAGTGTTCCCTTTTCTCCACACCCTCTCCAGAATTTACTGTTTGTAGACTTTTTGATGATGGCCATTCTGAGTGTTGTGAGGTGATACCTCATTGTAGTTTTCATTTGCATTTTGCTAATGATTAGTGATGTTGAGCATCCTTTCATGTGTTTGTTGGCAATCTGTATATCTTCTCTGCAGAAATGTCTGTTTAGGTCTTCTGCCCATTTTTGGATTGGGTTGTTTGTTTTTTTGATATTGAGCTGCTTATAAATTTTGGAGATTAATCCTTTGTCCGTTGCTTCATTTGCAAATATTTTCACCCAGTCTGAGGTTTGTCTTTTCATCTTGTTTAAGGCTTGCTTTGCTGTGCAAAAGCTTTTAAGTTTCATTAGGTCCCATTTGTTTATTTTTGTTTTTATTTCCATTTCTCTAGGAGGTGGGTCAAAAAGGATCTTGCTGTGATTTATGTCATAGACTGTACTGCCTATGTTTTCCTCTAAGAGTTTGATAGTGTCTGGCCTTACATTTAGGTCTTTAATCCATTTTGAGTTTATTTTTGTGTGTGCTGTTAGGAAGAGTTCTAATTTCATTCTTTTATATGTAGCTGTCCAGTTTTCCCAGCACCACTTATTGAAGAGGCTGTCTTTTCTCCATTGTATATTCTTTCCTCCTTTATCAAAAATAAGGTGACCATATGTGTGTGGGTTTATTTCTGGGCTTTCTATCCTGTTCCATTGATCTATATTTCTGTTTTTGTGCTAGTACCATACTGTCTTGATTACTGTAGCTTTGTATTATAGTCTGAAGTCCGGGAACCTGGTTCCTCCAGCTCTGTTTTTCATTCTCAAGATTGCTTTGGCTATTCGGGGTCTTTTGTGTTTCCATACAAATTGTGAAATTTTTGTTCTAGTTCTGTAAACAATGCCATTGGTAGTTTGATAGGGATTGAACTGAATCTGTAGATTGCTTTGGTTAGTATAGTCATTTTCACAATGTTGATTCTTCCAGTCCAAGAACATGGTATAACTCTCCATCTGTTCATATCATATTTAATTTCTTCATCAGTGTCTTATAGTTTTCTGCCTACAGGTCTTTTGTCTCCTTTGGTAGGTTTATTCCTAGGTATATTATTCTTTTTGTTGGAATGGTAAATGGAAGTGTTTCCTTAATTTCTCTTTCAGATTTTTCATCATTAGTGTATAGGAATGCAAGAGATTTCTGTGCATTAATTTTATATCCTGCTACTTTACCAAATCCATTGATTAGCTCTAGTAGTTTTCTGGTAGCATCTTTAGGATTCTCTACGTATAGTATCATGTCATCTGCAAAGAGTGACAGCTTTACTTCTTCTTTTCCAATTTGGATTCCTTTCATTTCTTTTTCTTGTCTGATTGCTGCGGCTAATACTTCAAAAACTATGTTGGGCTTCCCTGGTGGCGCAGTGGTTGAGAGTCCACCTGATGATGCAGGGGACACGGGTTCGTGCCCTGGTCCGGGAAGATCCCACATGCCGCGGAGCGGCTAGGCCTGTGATCCATGGGCGCTGAGCCTGCACGTCTGGAGCCTGTGCTCCGCAATGGGAGAGGCCACGACAGTGAGAGGCCCGCGTACCGCAAAAAAAAAAAAATACAACTATGTTGAATAATAGTCGTGAGAGTGGACAGCCTTGTCTTGTTCCTGATCTTAGAGGAAATGGTTTCAGGTTTTCACCATTGAGAACAATGTTGGCTGTGGGTTTGTCATATATGGCCTTATTATGTTGAGGTAAGTTCCCTCTATGCCTGCTTTTTGGAGGGGTTTTATCATAAATGGGTGTTGAATTTTGTGGAAAGCTTTTTCTGCATCTATTGAGATGATCATATGGTTTTTCTCCTATCCTTTTAATGTGCTGTTGGATTCTGTTTGCTAGTATTTGGTTGAGGATTTTTGCATCTATGTTCATTAGTGAAATTGGCCTGTAGTTTTCTTTCCTTGTGACATCTTTGTCTGGTTTTGGTATCAGGGTGATGGTGGCCTCGTAGAATGAGTTTGGGAGTGTTCCTCCCTCTGCTATATTTTGGAAGAGTTTGAGAAAAATAGGTGTTAGCTCTTCTCTAAATGTTTGATGGAATTCGCCTGTGAAGCCATCTGGTCCTGGGCTTTTGTTTGTTGGAAAATTTTAAATCATAGTCTCAATTTCAGTGCTTGTGAATGGTCTGTTTATATTTTCTACTTCTTCCTGGTTCAGTCTCAGAAGGTTGTGCTTTTCTACGAATTTGTCCATTTCTTCCAGGTTGTCCATTTTATTGGCATATAGTTGCTTGTAGTAATCTCTCATGATCCTTTGTATTTATGCAGTGTCAGTTGTTACTTCTTTTTCATTTCTAATTCTATTGATTTGAGTCTTCTCCCTTTTTTTCTTGAAGAGTCTGGCTAATGGTTTATCAATTGTTTATCTTCTCAAAGAACCAGCTTTAATTTTATTGATCTTTGCTATCGTTTCCTTCATTTCTTTTTCATTTATCTTTGATCTGATCTTTATGATTTCTTTCCTCCTGCTAACTTTGGAATTTTTTTGTTCTTCTTTCTCTAATTGCTTTAGGTGCAAGGTTAGGTTGTTTATTTGAGATGTTTCTTGTTTCTTGAGGTAGGATTGTATTGCTATAAACTTCCCTCTGAGAACTGTTTTCATTGCATCCCAGAGATTTTGGGTCATCGTGTTTTCATTATCAATTGTTTCTAGATATTTTTTGATTTCCTCTTTGATTTCTTCGGTGATCTCTTGATTATTTAGTACTGTATTGTTTAGCCTCCATGTGTTTGTATTTTTTACAGATTTTTTCCCCTGTAATTGACATCTAGTCTCATAGTGTTTTGGTAGGAAAAGATACTTGATACGAATTCAATTTTCTTAAATTTACCAAGGCTTGATTTGTGTCCCAAGATATGATCTATCATGGAGAATGTTCCATGAGTACTTGAGAAGAAAGTGTATTCTGTTGTTTTTGGATGGAATGTCCTATAAATATCAATTAAGTCCATCTTGTTTAATGTATCATTTAAAGTTTGTGTTTCGTTTTTTATTTGCATTTTGGATGATCTGCCCATTGGTGAAAGTGGAGTGTTAAACTCCCCTTCTATGATTGTGTTACTGTCGATTTCGCCTTTTATGGCTGTTAGCATTTACCTTATGTATTGAGGTGCTCCTATGTTGGGTGCATAAATATTTACAATCGTTATATCTTCTCCTTGGCTTGATCCCTTCATCATTATGTAGTGTCCTTCTTTTTCTCTTATAATAGTCTTTATTTTAAAGTCTATTTTTTCTGATATGAGAACTGCTACTCCAGCTTTCTTTTGATTTCCATTTGCATGGAATATTTTTTTCCATCCCCTCACTCTCAGTCTGTATGTGTCCCTAGGTCTGAAGTGGGTCTCTTGTAGACAGCATATATACAGGTCTTGTTTTTGTATCCATTCAGCCAGTCTATGTCTTTTGTCTTTTAATCCATTTACATTTAAGGAAATTATCGATATGTATGTTCCTATTACCATTTTCTTAATTGTTTTGGGTTTGTTATTGTAGGTCTTTTCCTTCTCTTGTGTTTCCCACTTAGAGAAGTTCCTTTAGCATTAGTTGTAAAGCTGGTTTGGTGGTGCTGAATTCTGTTAGCTTTTGCTTGTCTGTAAAGGTATTAATTTCTCCATCTAATCTGAATGAGATCCTTGCTGGGTAATCTTGGTTGTAGGTTTTTCCCTTTCATCAGTTTAAATGTGTCCTGCCACTCTCTTCTGGCTTGCAGTTTTTGCTGAAAGATCAGCTGTTAACCTTATGGAGATTCCCTTGTGTGTTAGTTGCTGTGTTTCCCTTGGTGCTTTTAATATTTTTTCTTTTTATTTAATTTTGGATAGTTTGATTATTATGTGTCTTGGCGTATTTCTCCTTGGATTTATCCTGTATGGGACTCTCTGTGCTTCCTGGACTTGATTGACTATTTCCTTTCCCATATTAGGGAAGTTTTCAACTATAATCTCCTCAAATATTTTGTCAGTCCCTTTCTTTTTCTCTTCTTCTTCTGGAACCCCTATAATTCAAATGTTGGTGCATTAATGTTGTCCCAGAGGTCTCTGAGACTGTCCTCAATTCTTTTCATTCTTTTTCCTTTATTCTGCTCTGTGGTAGTTATTTCCACTATTTTATCTTCCAGGTCACTTATCCGTTCTTCTGCCTCAGTTGTTCTGCTATTGATTCCTTCTAGAGAATTTTTAATTTCATTTATTGTGTTGTTCATCATTGTTTGTTTGCTCTTTAGTTCTTCTAGGTCCTTGTTAAAAGTTTCTTGTATTTTCTCCATTCTATTTCCAAGATTTTAGATCATCTTTACTTTCATTACTCGGTATTCTTTCTCAGGTAGACTTCCTATTTCCTCTTCATTTATTTGGTCTGGTGGGTTTTTACCTTGCTCCTTCATCTGCTGGGTGTTTCTCTGTCTTCTCATTTTGCTTAACTTACTGTGTTTGGGGTCTCCTTTTCACAGGCTGCAGGTTCGTAGTTCCTGTTGTTTTTGGTGTCTGCCTCTAGTGGCTAAGGTTGGTTCAGTGGGTTGCGTAGGCTTCCTGGTGGAGGGGACTTGTGCCTGTGTTCTGGTGGATGAGGCAGGATCTTGTCTTTCTGGTGGGCAGGACCACATCCAGTGGTGTGTTTTGGGGTGCCTGTGACCTTATTGTGATTTTAGGCAGACTCTCTGCTAATGGGTGGGGTTGTTTTCCTGTCTTCCTAGTTGTTTGGCATAGGGTGTCCAGTACTGTAGCTTGTTGGTCGTTGAGTGGAGCTGGGTGCTGGTGTTGAGATGGAGATCTCTGGGAGAGCTTTTGCCGTTTGATACTACGTGGCCCTGGGAGGTCTCTGGTGGACCAATGTCCTGAACTCGGCTTTCCCATCTCAGAGGCACAGGCCTGACCCCCAGCCAGACCACCAAGGCCCTGTCAGCCACATAGCTCAGAAGAAAAGGGAGAAAAAAAAGAAAGAAAGAAATTAAAAATAAATAAAGTAAAATAAAATAAAATTGAGTTATTAAAATAAAAAAAATTAATAATTATTAAAAATTAAAAAGTAATAGAAAGAAAGAAGGGAGCAACCAAACCAAAAAACAAATCCACCAATGATAACAAGCACTAAAAACTATAGTTAAAAAAAAAAAAGGACAGGTAGAACTCTAGGACAAATGGTAAAAGCAAATCTATACAGACAAAATCACACATACACCCTCACAAAAAAAGAAAAAGGAAAAAACATATATACCTATATATATATTTAAAAAAAGGAAGAGAGCAACCAAATAAATAAACAAATCTACCAGTGATAATAGACTTCAAATACTAAACTAAGATAAACATAAAACCAGAAACAAATTAGATGCAGAAAGCAAACCCCAAGTCTACAGTTGCTCCCAAAGTCCACTGCCTCAATTTTGGGATGATTTGTTGTCTATTCAGGTATTCCACAGATGCAGGTACATCAAGTTGATTGTGGAGATTTAATCAGCTGCTCCTGAGGCTGCTGGGAGAGATTTCCCTTTCTCTTCTTTGTTCGCATAGCTCCCGGGGTTCAGCTTTGGATTTGGACCCGCCTCTGTGTGTAGGTCGCCTGAGGGCGTCTGTTCTTCGCTCAGACAGGACGGGGTTAAAGGAGCAGCTGATTCAGGGGCTCTGGCTCACTCAGGCCGAGGGGAGGGAGGGGTACGGATGCGGGGCGAGCCTGCGGCGGCAGAGGCTGGCCTGAAGTTGCACCATCCTGAGTTGCACTGTGTGTTCTCCGGGGAAATTGTCCCTTGATCACGGGACCCTGGCAGTGGCGGGCTGCACAGGCTCCCGGGAGGGGAGGTGTGGATGGTGACCTGTGCTTGCACACAGGCTTCTTGGTGGCTGCAGCAGCAGCCTTAGCGTCTCATGCCCATCTCTGGGGTCCGCGCTGAGAGCCGCAGCTCGCGCCCGTCTCTGGAGCTCGTTTAGGTGGTGCTGTGGATCCCCTGCCTTCACGCACCCCGAAACAATGGTCTCTCGCCTCTTAGGCAGCTCCAGACTTTTTCCCGGACTCCCTGCCGGCTAGCTGTGGCGCACTAGCCCCTTTCAGGCTGTGTTCACGCAGCCAACCCCAGTCCTCTCCCTGGGATCCGACCTCTGAAGCCCAAGCCTCAGCTCCCAGGCCCTGCCCGCCCCGGCGGGTGAGCAGACAATCCTCTCGGGCTGGTGAGTGCCGGTCGGCACCGATCCTCTGTGCGGGAATCTCTCCGCTTTGCCCTCCGCACTCCTGTTGCTGTGCTCTCCTCCGTGGCTCCGAAGCTTCCCCACCCCTCCATCCCCCTGTCTCTGCCAGTGAAGGGGCTTCCTAGTGTGTGGAAACTTTTCCTCCTTCACAGCTCCCTCCCAGAGGTGCAGGTCCCATCCCTATTCTTTTGTCTCTGTTTTTTTTCTTTTGCCCTACCCAGGTACATTGGGAGTGTCTTTCCTTTTGGGAAGTCTGAGGTCTTCTGCCAGCATTCAGTAGGTGTTCTGTAGAAGTTGTTCCACATGTAGATGTATTTCTGATGTATTTGTGGGGAGGAAAGTGATCTCCACGTCTTACTCCTCTGCCATCTTGAAGGTCTCCTTTCATCTGTTTCTCATCTCATCTATATATCCCACCCAGACCTTGAATGAATCCAAAATTCAAGTGACTGTGTGTACTGCTGGAAAAAAAGTGAATCTAGTGGCATCACTGAATTCATCGTTACCAACCACAAATGGGTCTCTCCGCTGCCCCCAGTAATCCTAATAAGTCAGTTAACCTTTCCATTTTTTTTTAAAGTGGTTATTGCAAACCATCCCTCTCCTCATACTTCTGAGAACCCTTCACATGCCCATTTCTCCCTTTATGCTCAGCGAATGACATTAGGATCTATATGATTGTGAAAGTAGAGGCCATCCCAAGGGAAAGCCCTCTCTTCCCTTCTGATTTCTTCCTGTTACTCTAGCAGAAGCAGCTGGAACTCTCATACACTGCTAGTGAGAGTGTAAAAAGTTTCCTCCACTTTGGAAACTTGTATGACAGTCTCTTATAAAACGAAACATACATTTACGAGTTACCCAGAAAATCTACCGAAGAGAAATTAAAACTTATAAAAGACTTGCACAAGTACATTCCATACCTGCTTTATTCAGAATTGGTAAAGTAGGGAAATAATCCATATGTCTGTCCATCAATAGAATTAAAACTAACATTCATACAATGGAATAAGTAATAATGAAGTAGAAATAGATTCAACAACATAGGTTTCAGAAGCATATTCAGTGAAAAAAGCGAAAAACTAAAGAGAACATGTCACGTGATTCAATTTATGAGTTCTCAAATAGGTAACACTAATCTATGATGATAGAAATCAGAACAACAGTAGCTGCCTCTGGATAGAGGGCTGAGATTAGCTGGGTAGGGGCTGGAGGGAGCTTTCGGGGGTGATAGAGAGTGTGGGTCATGTAAGTATAAGTATATGCTCTCATCAAAATTTACCAGCCTGTACTCTTGAGATCTGTGTTTCAGTGTGTATATATTTTAACTAAAAATCAATATATTTATATACATACAAAATAGATACTAGTATAATAAATCTGATGCAACTATTAGCTTGAAAAATTATTAAAACATGGCAAATCTTGTTTCATCTATTCTCCCACCAACCTTCTGGATTATTTTGAAGCAAATATTTCAGTATATATTTCTAAAAGCTAAGAGCCTGAGGCTTTTCCTTTGTTACCGTCTATCTTTTCTGCCTGCCTCTGTGACCAGCGCCACCATGAGAACCACCACTGTCTCTTGCCTTCTCACTGGACTCTTGCTTTCCAATTCATTCTTTATATAGGATCCTAAGAAATCCAGTGTGATTATGTTACCCCCTCCCAGCCCCTCTTTAAAATCCTCCAATGACTTCCTAATGTTCTAGCGGTAAGTACCAAAATCTTTAAACAGCTGTCTGTATTAGTTTCTATTGCCACACAACAAATGACCACACACGTAGGGACTTAAAACACCCATTTGTTATCTCCCGGTTTCTATGGGTCAGAAGTCTGCACATAGGGTCGCCAAGTTCTCTGCTTAGGGTCTCACAAGGTTGAAATCCAGGTGTTGGCTGAGGCTGTGGTCTCACCTGGAGCCCAGGATCCCCTTCCAAACTCATTCAGTTTGTTGGCAGAATTCATTTGCTTGCGGCTATAGGACAGAGGTTTCCATTTTCTTGCTGGCTGTTGCCCAAGGCTTACTCAGCTCCTAGAGGCTTCCCTCAGGACCTAGCCACATGGCACCCTCCATAGGCAGCTCACAACATGGCCAGTTCCTTTCTTCCAGGCCAGCAGGAGTGTCTGTACTGCTTCTCGTCTCTTTTAAGGGCCCACTGGATTAGATCAGGCCTTCCTATGATAACTGCCCTTTGATTTTGTTCCAAGGCAACTTAGTTACATCTGCAAAAGCCTTTTGCTATTTAATGCAACCTGATGGCAGGAGTAACATTCCATCATATTCACAGGTCCTGCCTGCCTAGACTCAAAGGGAGGGATTACAGGGCATTGGAATCTTACAAACCATTTTAGAATTTTACCTGTTGTGATGGTAACCCCTTCACACCCTGGCCTGGATGTGTGTCTCTGCTTCCCTCTCGGGTCTCATCTTGTTCCACTCTCTGCTTACCTTTCTCTGTTCTAGCTTCTCACCCCCTGGCTGCTCTCAGGGTCCTGAAAGTTCCTTGTTCTCTCCTGCCTCAAGGCCTTTGCACACTCTTTCTCTGCTTTTCCTCCCTACCCACCACTCCCTTATCTAGTTAAATCCTATCAGTCCTTCAGGTCTTAGATCTAAAATATGTTCTTGGTACCCCGAGTCCCTCTTCACAGAGCTCAGCTTGTGTTAGATATTCACACATGTTATTCAGGGTCTCTCTCGTCCCCACTCTACTGCAAGCACCTTGAGGGAAGGGGCTGTATATATTTTTGCTCACTGGTTTATCCCTAGCATCTAACACTTCACCTGACACATAGGAGGGCTCAAGAAATATATGCTAAATATATGAAATCGGCCTCCGTTTACTCGTCTGTGGTATAAAGGAGTTGGTTTAGCTCACCAGTCATTCTCTAATATTCTGCGATTCCAAGATCTGGTCCAACCAGCTCAATTTACAGTCAGGAAAGTAGCTTCAAATATGAAGTGATTTCCAAACACTTGGTAGAGCGGAGGAGCTGCAGCCCCTACCTCTTCTGCACTATGGCTCTGAGGCACACTCTGGCAGCCAATCAGACATTCACTGGCTCCTTTCCTTCTCCAAACCCCAGGACGCCTGAGTGAGATTCCCTGTTTTCAGATTGACTGGCCCTGTGCCACGATGACTGTCCAAGTGTGGACACGGCCTTCGGGTGGTTGTTTTTTCTTTTTTGCAGTACGCGGGCCTCTCACTGTTGTGGCCTCTCCCGTTGCGGAGCACAGGCTCCGGACGCGCAGGCTCAGTGGCCATGGCTCACGGGCCCAGCCGCTCCGCAGCATGTGGAATCTTGCCGGACCGGGGCACGAACCCATGTCCCCTGCATCGGCAGGCGGACTCTCAACCACTGCGCCACCAGGGAAGCCCCTTCAGGTGGTTTTTGTTGGCCAACTCGGTGTGACCTACTCGGTGAAGAAAGACAGTCCCTCCTCCTTGTTGGCAGTGGTTGAGTGATGCTGAGGGCAGAGGGCGTGGTGAGCGGGGAGGGCTGCTTTGTCGCTGTCTGCACTGGGCATGCACTGGCCTCCTTGCTGGACAGCTATTATTGCTCCTTGGCCTGCAACGGACACCAAGCAGCAGACCACCCAAACAGAGGCCTGGTTTTCATTCGCTTGTCGCCGTGCGGCCTGTCCACCTCAGCCACGTGAGGATCACCGGACGCCTGGAAGGAGTCTGGAGACAGAGAGAAGCGTTTACTCTCCTTGGCTCTGAATCCCTGATGGAGCTTGGAGAGAACAAAGAACTCAGGAGGATGCGCGGTGTCACGGGACCAGTAGAAGCCGGAAGCATCACCGGGGGCACCAGATTCTCAAGGGCGGGGAACAACTTTGTGAGTAAATTAGGAAGCAAGACGTCCAGGTGTGTCTCTCTGGATGCCTTTCGGTGTTCCAAGAAAGGGAAGCGAACCGGGCTTTTCTATGCAAAGCGGGTACTGAGTCTGACTTCCAATAGGTCTGAAATCTTTAGGCTGGAAGCAGGAACAAACTGGTATTCTAAAGCTGCCGCAGGTTATTTTCTCTGTACGGGTAGAAGCAGAATTCATCTTTGGAGTAAGGCTGGCCTTTTATTTTGTGAAAAACATAACATATTGGCGTACACAAGGTCAAGTTAAACTGCTCGTCTATAGTGGAGAAGTTTGAGACAGAATAGCTCAACTACTTTGCATGACAATGTATCAGAATATAACAAATTGCAACTCTGGAAAGTATGACATGTCTGAGGGGAGTTGGGGGCTTGGATTTCAGGACACTGGTGATGGTGGGAGGTGGGCTGGCCCTCAACATGGCAGAGGGCAGAGGAGCGCTTCAGTCTCAAGCGGGTTGCTGGTAGGAGGGCACGGGTGATGGACCCCAGGAGCAATGATATCTGATGTCCACTTTTAAATGTCCTCTTCTCTCACCCCATGTGAATTAAGTGAGGTTTCTTTCATTGTCAGCCTCAAACCCCAACACTGTCTAATTGAAGAAAAACATTCTGGAAAAATACGTTGGGAAGCTCCTAGGATTGGAGGAATAGACAATCCAGAACTAAAAAAGCAGAAACAAGCACATTCCCTGAAATACAGAAGCAGATGTTTATGTTCCTTCTCATTTGGGTGGGCTCTTCAGGTGACCCAGTGCCCCGATTTTTAGTCTCTGTCTCTCTGTTCAAGCTTCATATTCCAGGTGGGAAGAAGCTGAATCCTCCAGCTTGTAAGGTATTTCTACTCCTGGACCAGTTGTCTGTGCTGGGGACAGAGAGTGGCAGCGATGTAGTGGCTGGTACGTTGTAGAAAACCTGGCAGCTGCTCCACTCGGTTTCCCTGCAGCAAATCAGAAATTTTGTTTAACAACTATCTTCCTCCAGTACTGTGAGAAAATGAGAGCAAGTGCCTACTGACAAGGATTCTTCAAATCTTTAAAATTATATTATTTAGCTATTCTTTAGGTTGGCTCTTACAGAATGAAACTACATTTTAAAAAGTACTTCTAAGTTCATTCACGTTTATAGTGAATAGTGCAGGCACACGCTTTGTGTTAAATACTAAGACACCTGTTGTATCTCTTGTTATCTCATCCTAATCAATAAAGTTTGTTTTCTACGTATCCATGCAAAACAGTGTGTGGTTCTGGATATATTTGATTTTAAACTCCAAGACTACTATCTATTCATAACAGTTTTGGATGTAAGTACAGAATCTAAGGCTTGGTTTAAGCCAAATCAGGGTCTGTTGGCTCACATGAAAAGTTCAGAGGGGGTTGGCTTTAGGCACAGCTTGATCCAGGAACTTAGAAAATATTATTGGAGATCTTCTTTTTCTTCACTTCTTGCTGATACTTTCTGTGTGTTAGCTTCATTTTGTAGATACACTCTCTCTAATAAATGAGCAGATTGCCACTAAGAGGCCACCATATACATTACTCTACCATAAGAACCCCTGACCAATTGCTGTTGTAAGAGGGTGAAACGGTAGGGTCTAGCTTGGGGCTCCTGCCCATTTCTGTGGTGGGGAAAGTTGTGGGGGTGGGTGCCATGAATCAATTATTTCCAGCCCATCAGAACCACATGCAGTGGAAGGAGTGTCGTTCCCTGATGGAAAATGTGGTTCTGGGAAGTCAAAAATGGCAGGTTTTCACTTTGCTATATTCATAACTCCTGAATTACAGATTTGGGAGGGATCTTAAAAATCATGTGTCTGCCACATCAATTTTAAAAATAAGGAAACAGGACTTCCCTGGTGGTACAGTGGCTAAGAATCCACTTGCCAATGCAGGGGACACAGGTTTGAGCCCTGGTCCGGGAAGATCCCACATGCCGCGGAGCAACTAAGTCCGTGCACCACAACTACTGAGCCTGCGCTCTAGAGCCCACGAGCCACAACTACTGAGCCCACATGCCACAACTAATGAAGCCCACACGCCTAGAGCCTGTGCTCCACAACAAATGAAGCCACTGCAATGAGAAGCCCGTGTACTGCAACGAAGAGTAGCCCCCGCTTGCCACAACTAGAGAAAGCCCGTGTGCAGCAACGAAGACCCAAAGCAACCAAAAATAGATAAATAAATAAATAAATTTATTAAAAAGTAAAAATAAAAAAATAAGGAAACAGAACAGAATTGAAGAGACTATTTAGTTATTCATTCAACAGTGCTATGCTTTGCAGATATAATTGTGGCCAAGACAATCTAGTCCCTACCTCCGAGAAACACTTTGTCACTAGGAAAAAAGATAGACAAAAGTCTATTACAACAGCATGGTAGATGTTACTGAGAAAAGAATGGGTGTGTTATGGGAGCACATAAGAGGGGCCACTAACCCAGTTTGAGGGACCCTCTCAAATTGAGGGTGAAATGTCAAACACCCAAAGAATGCATGTATTAGCTAAGATAACGCTAGCTGTGCAACAAGCAAACCCTCACATTTCAGTGACATGATGGACGTTTCCATCTCACTCGTGTAACTGACAATGTGATTGGTCTGTGGGTGGTCTTTCTTACAGTGATTCAGGGTTCCAGCTCCTTTCATCTTATTATAGTTCCATCATCCCCTAAGACTTTGGAGTCCTTATGTGTGGTTTTCAGATGAGGATATAGGGAGAAGATATACCTGCTTCTTTCAACCACTTTGGCCCAGAAGTGACATGGATGCTTAAACTCACATTCCAGTGGTGAGATCTAGTCACATTGCCCCACCTGGATGCAGGGGGCTTAGAAATACAGTTGCTGACTTAGTAGCTACAGCCCAGTGACAACTTTACACTACGGAAGGTGAACATGGAGCCTTGGTGTCCCTGACTCAATAAATTAGCCAAGCTATGACAGAGAAAAGGCTTGGTGTTCTAGCAAAAGGATGGTGCATTTTTATAAAGCCCAGAGGTGAGGAAAAATCAGGGTCCAATTGAAGCAAAACTGCCAGATTTAGCAAATAAAAAGAGAGAGCTTCCAGTCAATTTGAATGTCAGATATCCCAAATATTCCATGGTACATACTTTATAAAGATTACTCATTGTCGCTCTGATATTTACACTTAACCCGGCATTGTGTATTTTATCTGACAATCCTCTGTTTGCAGAAGGAGCAGATTATTCAGAATGACTGGCATACAGAGTTTGGGTGGGTGGAAATGGGGATTATGAAGCTGGGGACGAAAGCATAGGCCAGGTTTGTGAAGGTCCTTCTGAGCTGTGTTACACATTTATCCTGATAGCAGAGGGGAGTTATTACAGGGTTTTAAACTGGGGACGGGGTGAGACGGGCTCAGATCTGCATTTTAGGAAGTTCCAGGTGTGGTGAAGAATATGAATTACAATGAGGTGACAGAGGGGGGGACCACAGGCAAGGAGATAGTGGCAGAAGCAGGACCAAATCCAAGTTTAAGTCTGAATCCATCAGTCCATGACTCTGCAGGGTTCTTAGCAGTTTGGAATAGTGGAAAGGTAACCGAGCAAGACCCTTTGGGGCCTTCCCAGGACAGAGCCCCCCCCATGTCTGTGTGCCTCTTATTTGTAGTAAAATTTTAGCTTCCTAGACCTTCCGAGTTCCAACAAATAAATTTAATCAGAAGCAAGAAAATGCAGAAACACAGGAAAAGAGGCAAGCAAGAAAAAATAATGTTAGCCATTAAAGTCAAGGACCTTTAGCGCCTCCTTAAGGGCTACAGATAATATTCTGAGCCATGTCCTATGAGCTGTTTCACAGAGACTGAAATCCCCACCAGGTGGAAGAAGTTAACTGCTGCCCACAAGCAAGTAGACCCCAGATGGGTTGGAACCAGAAGGTTGATGATGTTGAGTCCCAATTACCTCATGAGGAACCAATCAGAAGAATGTCCAGGAGCTGATCACACACTGCACCACTCCCCTCCCTCACCTTGTCTTTAAAAGCCTTTCTCTGAAAGCCATCTGGGAGTTGGGGGTCTTTTAAGCACTAGCTGCGTGGACTCCTTGCTTGGTGCCCTGCAATAAATGCTGCCCTTGCCTTCACCACAACCCTGTGTCAGTAAATTAACTTCACTGCTTGTACGTGACCCAGGTTCGGTACCAAGTAGCATGCGCCGGGAGGCTCCGGGCCCACTTCTGAACAGCTGGGTAGTCACTAGACTTTTCTAGGCCTCCCTGTCCTAGAGGCCTAAGTTCCTCTGGAGTTCGAGGATTCCACCTACTCTGCAGAACGAGTCTATGTCTGCATTCTTGTTCCTTCCCCGCTCCCAAACCCTGCAAGTTTGAGTGCTTCACAGTCAAACACCAGACCCTGCCTGGCTCTGGCACTTATGTAATTGTCAGAATCTTCACAGTGTTTTTCTTCTATCAACAGTTTGGTGCTATCAGCTCCAGCTGCCACTGGAAATCCATCACATTAAGCCCCAAGAAGTCACACCTGTCAGGCCCAAGCTGTTTATCTCAATAATTTCCCCACATAAAGACAAACAGCTGACTATTTATTTTCCTTCCTGACATACATAAGGCTGCTAAAAGTCTGAGTGCGCTTGCAGTTTACACGAAGCTAACCTTAACTGCATACTAGGGCAGCATAAAAGGATGATCAGGCCTCATTAGCTAGCGACCAATTTTACATTTTTCTCCCCTGACCAAAACTGTTTAAAAATGTGGGGTACTATCTCCTCCCAGGCAGACATAAATTTCAGTGCTGTCAAAATGCCCTTGCTGAATTCCAACGTTTCTCATGCTTGAAAATGTTCAGTGTGTCAGCTTGGGCCACAGAAGTGTTGTATCTTCCTTGGTTCCCCACCCACAACCTGAAATGAGTGAAAATCTCGTATTTACAGCACAATCTCAGATAACCCAAAGGGCGTTCTCCTGATGCAATTTTTTTTCCTGATTAGGGGTTAATCAGAAATATTTTCAGCCATCCTTGTGGAAAGTTTTCCTGGCCTTCTTATTACTTGTGGGCCACCTATCCTGTAGCAAGCAGACCGATAATCAGGGCGTTATCTCAGTATCCACCACTGCAGCCCAAATGTCTTCCACTGCAATATTCCTCCTTTTCTCGGCAGAACACAGCCCAAAGCTCTAAAGGTCACTCGGTAAGCTGATAAGTTTTTTTTTAATGCATGCTGATATGACACCTGTCACAATACAATCTAGTAAGATTGTTTCGAATGAAGTTCAAGACAAAGCGCTATTAGAGCCATCTTACGGAAAAACCCAGCGAACTTCTTCACCAACCCAATAGACTCCCACCCAGACAAGTGAGGGCACAATCCTGTCCTATCAGCCCCGCTGCCTCTACAAGAGTGCTAAGAAAAATAAACGAAGAGAATATCTTATACAGTGGGGAGCTGCATGGGCACGTTACGGAGCTAAGTTCATTTGCCCCCCACGCAGCAAGCCTAATGCAGAGATGCTGAGCTTTGCAACAGGGAAAGGGCTCAGTTCACCGGGCAGCCAACCGAGGAGACGGGAGCACAGATCTCCAGCGCACCTCCGGGAAGGCAGCGGTAGATTTAGAGGGTATTTGTGATAGAGCTGAGGCGCACGGAGTATGGTGAAAGGTGATCGTAAGTAAAAAGTTATGGTCGTCCGTGTTTCTGCGCAGGCGCAACTAAGCTACAAGCTTCTTCCTGGGATAGAGTTCACGCCCTTAGGGCGGAGTTTTGGGCCCTCTGACGTCAAAAGGTCACCTGGCGGACGTTCGCGCATGCCCAGTTGGTGGGTTGGGCGTCTCCACCCGTTTTAACCAGCTCGAGTTGGAACTGGGCGCTGCTGGCTGCAAGTTTCTGTAAAACAACTTGGGCAAACATCTTGTTTAGGCCATGTGAGGCTTGGAGGACGAGCAGGATTTTGTAAAAACAAAGCGAGCTGGATCAGAGAAGGCCGGTTACAGGTTTAATGGATCTACCCAATGATTACCTTGGTTTCAGGTGTAGGTCAGTGTTTTTTTCTTTTTTCCGCGGTACACGGGCCTCTCACTGTTGTGGCCTCTCCCGTTGCGGAGCACAGGCTCCGGACGCGCAGGCTCAGCGGCCATGGCTCACGGGCCTAGCCGCTCCGCGGCATGTGGGAGCTTCCCGGACCAGGGTACGAAGCTGTGTCCCCTGCACCGTCAGGCGGACTCTCAACCACTGCGCCACCAGGGAAGCCGTAGGTCAGTGTTTTTGCTGTTTTATAGGACTACGGGTCAAATGCAGGGGTGGAGTGAAGTGGCATAGAGAGTGTTAGAAGGAGCCCTGGATGGCTTGGGCAGTAGGAAATGATATGACCTTGGACAAGTCACTTCCTTTCCCCATGCTGCAGTTTCTTGCTTCTGAGATGAAGGAGTTGTACAGGGACCCTTGGAGTCTCGTTCAGCTGTAACCTCTCTGATTCTATGTTGGACCTTTAGCTAAGAAGAGCCCCTGGAAGTTGTTTGAGATAAATTTCTAACACAAATTATTATATTTTAAAGGATTTGCCTTTATCCTTCATGTAGAGAATGGCAAATGAGCCCAGTGATCAAGGGTTTCTGACCATTGGGTTGCAGTAAGTTGAGGTTTTGCTCTGTGTTTGTTGGTACATGACCTCATCCCAGGACAGGGGACTCAGCCAGGGATTTTTTTTTTTTTTCGAGAGATGTATTCATTAATCCTTTTTGTTATTCTCATTCTTGTTTTTCAGGCAATTAATGAGGCCCCGACACCCCGAAGACCCCCCAAGTTTTAAAAGTTTGCCCTGCTGCCTGCTGTTCTCCACGGAGAAGCTGCCAGTAGGCCTCAGAACTCTTCCTGGGTTAGTTTGCCCCAGCACGTGCATGGCCTCAAATGGCTCCTTGGGCAGCCTCTGGACTCTGGCTCTTGGATCTTTACTGGCTGATGGCACCCCAGGTGAGTCTAGAAAAGGTGTGGCTGTCTGGCTCAGAGAGGACATCAACCGGTGGAGTAAGTTAAATTTTTCCTTTCTCACTGTGTGTCTTTCTCCTTCTCCACCCCATTTTATAGTCAGATTGCTTGGTTTCACATCTATAAGTACGAAATATCTGTGGAGGAGCAGTAGAATGGAATGGTGCTTCTCTCTCAAGAGGGTCTGAACTATGATGTATCTTCTTTCTTGTGTATTCTGATTTCTTTCCTTTTTTAAAATCTACAAAGTGTAAACAATGCATGTGTTGGAGTTGGAGACCTTGGTTCTGAGTTCTGAGAGCTGTGTGACACTGGGAAGTTACTTAACCTCTCTGAACCTCACTTTTCTCAGTCCAAATGTGACCTCATCTACAGTGATACTGTGGTGATTGCTTTCTAACTTGTCCTCCTCCAAGTCACTCTCCTAGGGCAGATGGTTAGAGCTTTAAAGAACATAAAGCAAGCCTTAAAAATTTTTTTTTTAAAATTTGCCTCTTTTATTTTTTTAACAATAGATTCTTTCTAACGTAATTTATTTCAGCTGAAAAGAAAAAAAACCCCAAATCTTGTTAACTCGTGTCATGGCCCTGTTCAGTATCCATCTCTGACTTCCCAAAGTATTTAGAATAAATTCCAAGCTCTTTGTTGTGGTCTGAGAAGCCCTGCATGGCCTCACCTCACACCTTGCTGCCCTCACTCACTAGGTTCCCCCCACCATTCTTACTGCCCCAGGGTCCTTGCATATACTATTCCTTCTGTTCAGAATAACCTCTCTCTACTCTTCTCGTAAATGAGCCTCTGATCCCCAAGTCTCACTTTAAATGTTACCCCCTGAAACAGCCTTTCCTTGACTCCCCTCCCCAACCTAATTTGGGGTCTCTGGTTATAGTCTTTATAATTAAAAAATTTTATTTTTATTTTTAAAAATTGTGGTAAAAGATACAGAACATAAACATTTACCATCTTAACTCTCTTTAAGTGTATAGTTCAGTGGCATTAAGTGCATTCACATTCTGGAGCAACTGTTGTCACCATCCATCTCCAGAACTTTTTTTCATCCTCCAAAATGGAATCTCTGTACTTATTAAACAAAAACTCACCATTCCCTTCTCTCAGGCACCTGATAACCACCGTTATACTTTCTGTCTCTAAGAATTTGACTACTCTATTCCTCATATAAGTGGAATCATACAGTATTTGTCCTTTTGTGACTGGCTTTTTTCACTTAGCATAGTGTCTTCGAGATTCATCCGTGTTGTACCACGTGTCAGTATTTCCTTCCATTTTAAGGCTGAATAATGTTCCTTTGTATGTGTATACCACATTTTCTTTATCCATTCATCTGTGGATGGACACTTGGGTTGCTTCCATCTTTTATATTACATTTGTTATTGTGAATGATGCTTTGAACATGAGTATACGGTTATATTCTTTTATAGCGTTTTGTGCTTTTCCTTCAGATCTTGTGTGTTTATTCATTTACTCTCTAATCCTCCAGTAAACTTTAAGACATATAACAGGAACTGTTAACTGTTTGGTTTTGTACTGTGATGTACCAGCTGCCTTTGCAGCATCTGGCATGTGGTGTTATGACATGCACGTCAGAGCTAACTTGTTTGTGTTCGAATCCTGCCTCTACTCCTTAATAGCTGTGTAACTGTAAGCAAATAACTTAATCTCTGTGCCTCGGTTTCCTCACCTATATAAGATGAGTACTTGCCTCCTAGGATTATTGAAGGCATATATGTAAAGAGCTTAGAAGAGAGCCTGCCTGACCTATAGTAAATGTTCAATAAATGTGCACCGTTATTATTGTCCTAGTAGATGCTCAAATATTTATTGAGCCAATATGTTAAAAGAATGAGATGACAGTGGAGATGAATCTATTTGTTTCCCTCCTTATCTCTGTCTTTTGTATGCATCTTCATTGTCCTGCTCTTCACTGCAGGTGTAGATGCTAATGGAAGGCATTTTCCAGCATCTCAGTATGCTCATTAGAACGCCATTAGCAGAGCCTCTGTGAAGCTGTGGTTCTCAGCCTCGTGCACATTAGAATGACCTGGGGAATTATATTTAATATCTTGTAATAACCATAATGGAAAAGAATCTGCAAAAGAATATATACATATGTGTGTATATATGTATAACTGTTTTATATTTATCTATATCTATATAATGGAATCACTTTGCTGTACACCTGAAACTAACACAGCATTGTAAATCAGCTATACTTCAACAACAACAAAAAGAATGACCTGGGGAGCTTTAAAAAATTCTGTTGCCTAGGCTGCAACTAGATCAGTTAAATCAGCAACTCTGGAGGTAAGACCCGGGCTTCAGTAGTTTTAAAGCTCCCCGGATCACTGTGATACGTAGGCAAGGCTGAAAGTCATTGATCTAACGAATGCCTGGGAGAAGCTGGGAGGTAGCACAGGAGGGCTGGATGCTTGGGCTCAGCTGCTCAGAATCTAAGCATGCCTGAGTTTGGGGAGATTTCTGTAACCTTACAGAACAGACCTATCGCTAACAAAAGAACCCCCCGTGGTCGACAGTCATATGAACACATGTTCAACCTCATGAGAAAATCAGGGAAGGACAGATTAAAAGACTGGGGTGACTGTCCATTTGCTTCCCATCAAATTGGTACAGATTTAAAAATAATAATGATACCTGTGGTTTAAGGTTATGGGGAATTGGGCGAGCTGGGACAGTCTGTCTGGAGAACACTTCAGCATTAAATGTCAGAATCTTTATAGGCTTTCGTATCAGGTCTATTATGTGTGGTTAAACAGAACAATTGACTTGAAAAAAATTGTATTATTTTTTTCTGGCTACATAATTTATATACGTTCATTATAAATTTAAAAAAAGTGATCTATAGCCCCACCAATCTAACATTGACTAACATTTTGCTGTCTATCTTTCAGACATTTTTATACATGTATTTATAAATTTTTAAGAAAATGTGAGCATATTATGACTACCGTTTTATAACCTGCTGGTTTTTTCTACTTTATCATATTTCATATATTGTTGGTGCCAAATAAATATTTCTCTCTGCTTAAATGAATTAATATTTGCCAACAATGTAATTTTTAATAGCTTGAGATTTGATTTTTATGATGTACCATGATTTAACTAATCCTGTATTGTTGGATATTTTTATTACAAATTACTTTGTCATTCATTTTTTTCTTAGTCCATTTGAATGGCCATAACAGAATGCCATAGACTGGGTGGCTTATAAACAACAGAAATTTATTTCTCCTAGTTGTGGAGGCTGGAACTTCAACATCTGGGTGCCTGTATGGTTGGGTTCTGATGAGAACTCTCTTCTGGGTTTCAGATTGCTGATTTCTCCTTGTGATCTCACATGGTGTAAGGGGCAAGGGCACTCTCAGGCCTCTTTTATAGGACTAATCCCATCAGGAGGGCTCCACTCTCATGATCTGATCACCCCCCAAAGGCCTCAACCTCCAAATACCGTACACTGGGGATTAGGTTTCTACATAAGAGTTTTGAGAGAACACAAACGTTTAGTCTATAGCAGTACTCTTGTAGATAAATCTTTGGGTATATTCACTTATATCCTTTGTATAAATTTTTAGTATAAAGTGGAATTATTGGGATAAAGAATATATACCTATATAAGGCCTTGTTTCCCTTTAAGCTTTCAAAGCTTAAAAATAATGCATCTAGGTGTGCTAATAATGACTAGTAGCAATAGTCTCTGATATAAATAAATTGTTTGTAAACAGAAGTGGCAAAGGAGGCAGATACAATTAAAGAGAGGCTCAACCCAATCCTTAGTTAATCATGGTGTATATTAGATGGTTGTTGTATTTTAGGGACTATTATCTGCACGTGTGTGTGTGTGTGTGTCTGTGTGTGCGTGTGCGTGTGTGCGCGCCTTTATGGGCATGTGCTTGTGAGCATATACAGTATAAGTCCTGCTGATTCCCTCATGTAGACCAACAAGCTAGCAGTCCCTGTTCTAAGTAAGCTCTTTTCATAGTCTTGACCCACCATTTTGTCCTTATTTTCCTAGCTGATTTGCAGAACCCTACCCCATACCCTGGCTTCCGACATGTTTTTGTTCTCCTGCCTTGGAATCTGCATTTGCAGTAGAGTTGGCAAGCCAGTTAGGAGCCCAGAGTTTGGGCTGGAGATGAGGATTGCCTTCTGCCAACGTTGGCTTTCATGGGACCTTCCCAACTGGGCTTCTTCCTGGTTCCCCTCCTCCTGCTCCCACTAAGGGGCATCCAGGCTCCTGGGGGGTCCCTGGAAGATCACAGATCTGGGGTGGGCAGCCCCTCCACTGGTATGCAGCCAAAAGGAGACTCTTCCTCTTCCCATGAGTAGATTTCCAAATGCTTCCTGAAAGTCACCTTCTTCCTCCTTTCCTCCATGGCTGTTTCTTGCTTCTTCTTCCTCTTCTTCCCCTTCATGTGGAAGCATTTTTCAAATAAGAAAATGGAGAATTATATGAATGAGAAAAAGGTCACATTTAATGACGAGAAATTGGGATAAAATAACAGCGTGCAGCAAAAAGCCTCCAAAGCTCGTATAACATCTGTTTTCTGGGCAATGGAGAAGCCCGCTTTGTAGTTGAAACCCGAATCATGATCCTCAGGGGCTGCTGGGGAGTCGGAAACTGGAATAGTGAGATACACACTGGGCTTTGGAAGAAAGTTGGAATCTAACTGGCAGCTCCAGCCATAATTACTTATGAAAAGTCAGAGACCAGGGCAAGTTATTTGCTTGATTTTTAATCATAAAGCCCTCTCTAGGTTAGTTGATTCAGAGCCCAGAGATAAAGCTGGCTTTCTTGTAAGATGACTATGAAAACAAGCAAGGAAAACCGCTCTGTTCTAACCTGGAGGCTGATTGCAAGGGCCTTTATCAAAATGTTATTCTTTTCCAAAAGACATTCATCATGTTCAACAAGGCTTCATCCTGGTGTCATGAAGGAAAGTCTTGCCTCAGGTTAAACTAGCAGCATTCAGGGAAAAAAAAATCCTCTGACTACCTCCAGGGAGCTGTCAGCATGATTAATTAGCCCCGAGGGTCCCAGGTGGGTGATAAGGACCAACGCATTCTTGCCTACTCTTTGTGCTTAGTCAATGATAGGGGCTTGGGTTTGGGTCCCCTGCACAGTCACCCTCATTCTGGGGAAATTTGCCCTTATACCTGTCTCGGAAGTCAGTGGGCAGCTTTGGGTTTAAAACCTGAAAGGCAGGAGTGCAGGCTGGTTTCTGTGCCACATTTACTCTATACCGTTGAGTGAGTTCCTTGGTACGTCTCTGCAGTTTAGTTTTCTCAAACTTAATGCAGCTCTGAAAGCGCCTTGTTATCAGGCTGTGGTCCACCTCTCCAACTTCATCTCTACCCCCCTTCCCTCAGATAGGATGCTGTACCCCAGCCTGATAGGGCTGCTTTCAGCTCTTTCGACTTTCCTTTCCTCCTCTTGTCTCTAGCCATAACCCAAGCCCTGCCCTCGGTCTACTACAGAATATACTTTCCTCTCTTCTTTTCTTGGCTAACTCACGCGTATCCTTCAAGCCTGAACTTAAACATAGCCCTCTTTGCGAAGTCTTGCTGGAGGTTCCTCTGGTTAGTTAGGTTCCCTTAGCACTCTGTCCTTCCCTAAAGTGGCACTAACATCTCATACTGTGATGGCTAATTCGTGGCTGCCCCAGCTGGCCTTTGGGATTCTTGAAGTCAGGGAAAGTGTCTTTCTCATCACGGTAGGTAGAGCACCTAAGTACACTGCCTGGCACATGGAAGAGGCTCAAAAAATAATAAGGAGATAACAATATGAGGTGAAATATGAAGACTCCTATTTGGTGAATGGCACAAACGTTTTGAGTGTAAACACTATCCTAACATCCTAAAATTTGTATCGTTATCCCTCCTCACCTCCACACACATGCATGACAGTTGCTGGACTTTTGATACCCATTTATTGAGAAATAGGAAATGACAAAAGTCACTGTAAACTAGCAATGCCTTTAAATTAATCTGTATTTTATTAATCACCATAACATCAACGTGTGAAAGTACTTATACGTATAAGTAGTGGAATACTCCATCAGAGACTAACATTGTGTTTTAAATATACTTTTCAGCCTGAGAGGTGAATAATACTGCTTTTAGAATCCTTGGAGATAGTACGTCCCACACACCTCCGTTCTCCCTGTCCCTCCAATTCTCCCACTTGGGGCGGGTATGAGAATCTCACAATCACTTGGAAAGTTTCTCTGGAAGAGTAAATCACTTTTGAGTCACCAAGAACCATTATTACTATTATTATTATTATTAATACTAGTAGTAGTAGTATTGTAGTTATTATTACTCACTTAGAAGTATGATATATAGACCCACAGATTGGGGAAAGGGGTGTGATCAGATTCTTTGTGTTTTGAAGGTGTATAGGAAAACTGCTATCACCCTTGACGGAAAATAGACAGCAGTTCTGGGGCCAAGAGCTGGCAGGTATCATAAGCCATCCTGACTCAGTGCTGCTGGGAGGGATTAGACTTCAAATAAGCCTAAAAACTCAGGCTCTGAGTTCCATCTTGCAAACCTAAGCATTTCAGAGCTTAATCCTGAGTAACTAAGATCATCCTCCTCCAAAGAACTTCAGTGACCACAGTGAGTTGCCATAGCAGCCAAGCGTTGGACCTGCGGGACCAGTCTTCAGTGGCAACATGGTCATAGAAGACTGATCAGTCCTTAGTCCTCTGTCTGCTTGGGTGGGAAATCAGATTGACACCCTTCTGGACTATACAAGTTCCTGAGGTTCTTGGACAATGTAAAGGAAGGAATTGCTGAAAGGAAGAAGAGAATGGATTTTCTGCTAATAAATTTAGTAGGGATCGCTCATGAAAAATTAGTGGTAATGAATTTCACAGGTAGGGAAACAGCATAGACACAGGCAAGGAGGTGAGAAAATGTGGGGTTGATGGGTAAGAAGAGCAGCTTGGCTTAGTTTAATTCATAAGGAAGAAACAACATGTAATAGTTGAGAGATTGGGTTATGGAATCAAGCAGACTTGTGGTCTTTTTTTTCCCCTCTCTCTCTTGGTTACTGACGTTTTATTTTTTTCCCCAGGAATTTATTATGAAAAATTTCAAGCATACAGAAAAGGTTAAATAATTTTACAGTGAACACATCACTAGATTCTACAATTCACAGTTTACTATAGTTGTTTTACCATTTATCTGTCTATCCACCCATCAATCTGGTTTTTTTAATGCGTTTCACAGTAAATTGCAGACGTCAGTCCCGTCTCGCCTAAATCCTTTGGATGCATGCCATTAACTAGAGTTTAATATTTGTGGTTCTTTAAAAATTTTTCCTTTCGAGATGAAATTTACATACAATGAAATGCACAAATCTTAAGTGTCCCATTCAGTGAGTTTTGATATATGTGTAACTCAATGCTCTATCAAGATATAAAACATTTCTGTCACCCTAGAAAATTCCCTCATGACTCTTCCCAACCATTCCCCGCTCCCACACCCCCAGAGGCAACCATTGTTCGGATCTTTTTCCACTATAAATTAGTTTTGCCTGTTCTAGAATGTTTATGAATGGAGTTGTACAGTTTGCACATTTTTGTGTAAGGTTTCTGTCACTCGGTACAGTGCTTTTGAGACTTACCCATATTACCGCATGCGTGGTACTTCATTCCATTTTTATTGCCAAGGAGTCCCCTTTTGTACCATGTACCACAGTTTGCGTCTCCATTGTCCTCTTGATGGACACCTCAGCTGTTTCCAACTATTACAAATAAAGCTGCTATGAACATTCTTGTACAAGTGTTTTAGAGGGAATAGGTTCTTGTTTCTCTTGGGTAAATGCCTAGGAGTAGGATTGTTCGGTCTGTAAGGTAGGTGATGTTGAGAGACAACATGATTTCTCACATTTCGGTAGATCTGACGAGCAGGGGCACCAACTGCATTCATTCCAGGCTATTTCGTCAAGAATGTTTGTATTTGTGAACAGTCTTGGAAGATATGGTGTCTCCCTCTAGGACAAGAGGTAACTTTGTTTACTGTCTAGTGTAATGTCTTCTTCAAGGGCAAAGGTCAGGCAGGCTTACTTTCCTTTGGAAAAGATTTGGGTTCCCTAAGGTCTTTCCTAAAGGGTTCCTCCCCTGGAATCCAGCCCACCATATGTGCAGATGTCACCTGGTCCTCTTCAAGTCACCCTGTGATTAGGGCTTGGGGACTGACACTGGCTGATACTCTGACTACTGCCATAACTGTGACCAATAAACTGTTCTTTTTCTCTAACTCAAGTCTCATAACTTCTGCCAGCATCCAAGAAGCTGTGGCAAACTAACTTATTAGATTGAAGTATAGTAAAATCTTCGACACTTCACAGTTTTTGTAGGTATATGTTTAGTGGTTAAGAAACTAGCAGACCTTTTTGTTTTTTTTTTTTTTTACGAAGTTGTGTATCACTTCTTCTAACTTTGTATTTTTTTCCAAGCTTCAGTTAGTTATGAATTTAGAATGAGCTGGTCAATTTCTGTAAAACAAAGCACTAGAGGGATTATTATTGTGATTGCCTTGATTCTATGAATCAAGGCAATGATTGATATCTTAACACTATTGGGACTTTCAACCCCTGAACATGATATAGGTCCTCATTTATTTAGGTCGTCTTTAATTTCTCTCAGTAGCATTTTGTAGTTTTCAGTGTAGAGGTCTTGTTTGTCCTTTGTTGAACTTATGCTGAAGTATTTTATGTTCTTTACACTTTTGCAAATTTAACTGTTTTTATTTTAATTTCTTTTTATAACTGTTTGCTACTAGTATATACAAATACATTTGATTTTTATGTAATAATCTATCCTGTGATTATTGTTTTAAGAGTTATTTGTAGATGCCTTGCAATTTTCTACATATACAATAACACCACCTATAAGTAGATACAATTTACCTCTTGCTATCTGAACTTTATGCATTTTATTTTATTTTTTCTTAACTGTATACAATGGCTAGGACCTCTAGTACAGTGGCTCAATAGAAATGAACCATTTCTGAATCTCAGAGGACAAGTTTTTACTGTTTCACTATTCAGTGATACAAATATGAATTAACCTATCAATTTTTAATAAATGCCCTTTATGAGATTGAAAAAAGTCTCTTCTCTTCCTAGTTTGCTGAGAATTTTTATCATGAGGGATTGAATTTTCTCAAATGCTTTGTCTGAATCTATTAAAAATGTTTTTTTCTCTTCTGTTCTCTTTATATGTTGAATTGCATTGATTACTTTTTAAATACTGAAACATCTTGCAGTTCTGAGATAAATTCCACTTGGACATGACATATTCTTTTTATGTACATTGTTAGATTCAATTTGATAATATTTTGTTAAGAATTTTGCATCTGTAGTCAAAGGAATTTTGGTCTCTAATATTCTTTTCTGTAATATCTTTGTTAGGTTTTACATTAGAGTGAGGCTGGCCTCATGAAATGAACTGAGAAGTATGCCTTCTTCCTCGATTTTATGAAAAAACTTTGTATAAGATTAGTGGGGCTTTTTTCCTGTAAATGTTTAATGTATTGCATTACTGAAGCAAGGGACCTGGGGTTTTGTTTGTTGGAAGTTTTCTGAAGATGAATTTAATTCTTCAATAGGTCTGTGACTGCAGATTTTCTGTTTTTTCTTGTGTCAGTTTTGTTAAGTTGTAAAGAAATTTGTCCATTTCATTTAAGTTGCCAAATTTGTTGAGATAATGTTGCTTATAAAATTCTATTACTATCATTTTTAAGTCTATAAGATCTATAATGATAATCCCTCTTGTATTTCTAATATTAGTACTTGGTGTTTTCTTTCTTTTTTTTTTCCCAGCCAGCCTTGCTAGGAGTTTATCAGTTTTTTTGTTGAAAACTCAAATTTTGGCTTTGTTAATTTTCTCAGTTGTTTGAGTTTTTTTTTTTTCATTTTTTTTAGCTTTATTTTTTTCTTAACTTCTCTCTAAGTTTAGTCTTACATTTTTCTTTTTCAGCTGGAACATTGAGTCATTGACTTTAGCCTTTTCGTAAGGGGCTACATTGTGTGTCCCTCCAAATTCTCACGTTGAAGTCTTAGCCACATGCTGAAGTCCTAACCTCAGAATGTGACTCTATTTGAGGATAGGGTTTTTTAAACAATGATTAAGGTTAAATGAGGTAATTAGGGTGGACCTTAGTCCAATATGACTGATGTCATTATAAGAAAAGGAAGTTAGGACACAAACGGATACAGAAGAAAATCCATGTGAAAAACACAGGGATGAAAATGGCCATCTATAAACCAAGGAGAGAGACCCCCATTAGTTCCTTTTCTCTTGAAAATATATCACATTTTCCTGTTTCTTTGTGTGTTTATCAATTTTGGATTGTGTCCTGGACCCTGTGAATATTTTTCTAGTGGGTACTTAGCTTGGCTGGACTCTGACTGCAGACATTGCTTCCCCTGTACTGGGTGGCAGCTCCAATCCCAGTTGAATATTTTATTCTTTGCTGGTTTGCCTGGCGTCTCCTTCATGTATTCATGATGCAGGGTTCGGCCAGAGATTTGGGCATGGTTTATATATAGAATTTAGGGTTCCCTCTCTCTGGATCTCTCCTTCCTGGAATTGTGCCCCACATTTTGCAGTGGCTGGGATCACCCCAAACTCTATTCTTTGGTTCTTTAAGCTAGTAAGACTGGGCTTTCTGCTGGACTTTGAGCCTGTCCAAAGTGTTGACTCCCCTCCTCTCCAGTGTCTTTTTGCTTTTAATTACTCTGTACTGCCTTTAAATAATTGTTTTAAAAAATTTCCGAGAGTGTTTTAGTTGTATTCTGTGAGAGGGTTGGTCCTGTAGAAGCTACTTGGCTATGTTATAGGCTAGATTTGAATTTGATTCTCAGATCTGCCACTTACTAACATCTTGACTTTAGACAAGTTGGTTAATCTCTGAGGCTTTTAGCATCCTCATCTATTATATAAAATGAGGAGGAGGATGATAAAGATGATGATAATACATAGAAAGGTAGTCTGAAGATTAAATGAAATAATGTAAAATGCTTAGCAAAATGTCTGGCATATAGTATATGCTCAGTAAGTGATAGTCATTAAAAATTATTGGTACAGGTGCAAAAAGCAGTGGAAGGTAGAAAGGTGGTTGGATATGGAGCTAAGGAATTTGAATTTTATTTGAAATGCATCATAATCTATGGAGTGATCTGTTTTCCTACTGTAGTTTAGACCTGTAAAATCAATTCCTTGAAAGCTAAAACCTTCTTGAATTTCAGACATGATGGTGCCCTTGGTGAAGTTTGGATATCATTCTATGTATCTTCTCCCTGTGTTACAAACAGTTCTACCTTTAAGATTTGTCTCTGCTGCATGGGCAACCATTTTTCTCTGTCTTCATGTGTTGGCATACCTGTGTTGGCATGTGTTGGTATACCTGTGCTCTAGGCATCCCAGGCTAAATGGCTGAAAGATTTAGTGTGTGTTGCTGAGCACAGGGCTTCCAAAGGATGTCCTAGATTCATGGCCTGGAGGCCTAGTTGGCTCTTTCCATTTCAGTCTGCATGCTAACTGAGGAAGCTCAACATCCATGTCTGTGTGAAATGGAAATCAAAGCAGGTTGCCCACAATCAGTGGGTGACCAAATTGTGACAATTCTACATTCTAAATATCCCTCGAATCTTGCCGTCTCTCTCCGTCTGGACACTGACATGGCTGTAGCTCAGATTCTCTTGGCTCCCATCAGCACATTTCCGGTTGCCTTTATTCACCCTTCCTCTAACCTCTCATTCCTCCTGTTTCCCTTCCATATCACTGTTACAAATGTCTCCAGGTGTGCCACTCCTTGGCTCCAAAAACATTAAGTCTTGTAGACAAATTCCTAAGAATTGCTCTCAAAGGCCTTTGTGGTCTGGACACTTATTTGTCCATTTACTAATCCATTAGTCAGAGTCCTTTCCCGTGTGATGTGTTTCTGTGTCGATTCACTTTAGTTAATAATAATAGTAGTAGTAAATAATTTCTTCAGTCTTCAAGGGTCACTTATTACAAGACTCACTTTCAGTTTAATAACAGCTTTTCAGGAAGAAAAGAAACACTACTACACTAAATAAATGAACATTTTAATTGTAAGGCACATTGTAATTCCAGAAACATTGAAATGTGAAAAAGTTGTAGGTCTGAGTGTTGATGGTACATCCTAACAGGTACTATTTACTGTAAACCAAGGGCTCAGTACTGATGTAGCTGAAGAATCTGTTCTTGCTTCATTCTGCCTCCAAGGAGCTCTGAAACATGTAGTCCTGCCCCTCCGTAGATGACTTTCTAGATTGTTCTTGTGCTAAAATCAAACTTTGCAGAATATATTTTTTCCAGGCTGGTTGGGCCTGCAAAGAGCATACATGGTTTGTGTATTCACTGCGTAAAATTCGCTATTCTTTAAGGAAAAAACAGTTTTTGAAAATAGAACCGAAAGAAAAAAAGCCCCCAATTTGTTCTCTATTGCTGGCAGCTAAGGATTGATTATTTCTGCTTCCTGGAAAGAGTATAGGGGTGAAAGTGGTGGGAGATCTGCTCATTTTGTCCAAGAATGTCATTTTCTTTTTTTCAAGGTATTACCAATGCAGTTATTACATCAAGGTAAATTAAATACTTGGGGTCCAGGCTAGGGTTTCACTCAGTCTTTTTTTTTAAACCATTTTTAGCTTCTAAATATTTGACCCAGCATTTGAGTTGGGATTAAGCTGTCACAGATCTTGATTTGATAAGGGAAAAGGAATTAAAACGGACAAAAAGAAGTGAGGCTAATTGGCATTTCCAAGTGATTTTCCCTTAGCAATTGGCCAAAGAAAATCTCACGAGGGAGAGTGGTGTTTGCTCTCTTCTTGGGCCGTCTTTGTGCTTGCCCGTGAGACCCCTGGCCAGGCCTCATCCCAGTCAGTCTCTCCGTTCTTGGGGTGTAAGTGAGTCGGGCTTCGTTGTGAGCGTCTCTATACATTTAATGGGACTTCTGTTTTCTGTGCTCAGAGGATTCCAGACCCTCCACTACATTTTATTTGGAATTCATCTGATGTGGGCTGTTCTCCAGGCTTAATGACTGAAAAGTCCTTCCAAAGGGGAAAGAATTCAGGGACAGAATTTAATAAAGTTTAGTATGAAAGCTAATTCTTCATAAAACCCTGAAAAATTTTCCCCAAAGTCCAGACACCAAAACTATCGTCGACCTCAGGATTTCATCTCTGCCCTCCTTGCTTAGGGCCTGTGGACCGTAAGCAATGTATCTGCATTTGTAAATAAGAAATAACTTCTTGACAGTTTGATGGGGTTGGAGAAAATGATTGCCCTTTTTTGGGGGGAGAGTGGCTCTTCCTATCGTGTCCTGCTGTGGTAAACCATGGCGGTGGATTTGCTAGAGATAAGATCCTTAAAGTGAGACTAAAATAAACCAAAGATAATCTTACTCCATTTCTGGGCTTAGACTGTCTACCAAAGAGAAGTCCGTCCATTGTGAAAATGAACAGCATTCCTGGCCAGGCGGTCTGAGGGGAGGATGGGGGAGCAGGGGAGGAGAGGACCGAAGGAGCCAGCTGCTGGGGGCCCTGAAGGATGTGGCCCCCGCTGGCCACTCATCCATCCCACCCCAGTGACACCTCCCTTGGTTTCAGCTTCAGTCAAGCTTAGGTTCATCCTCAATGCTATCATTTAAAATTTGCCTTTGAACTTGAATATCCTTTCTCACTTCTTTGCTTTGGCAATCTCTACCCACCCCTTAAGGACGGTCTTTTTGGGGGGTGTCCCAGTTACCCTTCCTTTGTACTCTCCTGGCACTTTGTTTGAGCTTGTGGACAGTACGATAGTGTTATTTTCTACCCTAGACTGTGAGCCCACTGAGGTCATGCATGAAGTAGACATTCATTTGTTCATTCTCAATCATTGAGTCAGTACTTCACACACAAGTACACTGTGCTAGAGATACAAGGGAGAATGCAGCAGACATGCCCTCCTTTTCAGTATAGTGATGGAGATGGAAAGCACGGTGACCAAATAAATAAATGCTATGAAGGAAGCAAACAGGGTGCTGAGATAAAGAAATGAGAATATATCATATTATGTATTTTACTGTATTATACATAGGGTCCATGAGGAAGTTTCCCTGAGGACAGCATCTAAGTTAAGACCCCAAGAAGGAGGAACTAGCTGCAGGAGAGCATACTGACTACTCAGTGGTTGATGAAATGGATGAATCTAAGTGGGAGGTCCTCATAGTTTACTGTGTTGAGTTAAAAGTACTGCTGAGAGTAAAGTCAGGCAATGTTTCCTAAGGCAGTGTTGGTGCTGGCTCTGATCTATTGGCGATGGCTGCGTGGAGCACATTTTCGGGGAGAACTGCGGTTGTATCCAAGCTCAGTGGAGGGAGTGCCATGATCAGTGAGTGAGGTCAGCCATCGGTGTGGAAGAAATGGTTGCCTTGAGTGCTGGACCTTTTACATCCCCGTTGAGTGGACTGACTGGCAGCAGGGACCATTTCTCCGTTCTTACTTCTTCTAATCTTTCCTTTTTTGCTCTCTGATTCTTCTCCCAAAGTCTTCCCACTCATCTCTTCTCCATCCAATTGGCTTATGATATTTTCATGCTTAAGATTTTCCTAACTGTATATGTATGTGTGTATATATAGTGTATGTATGTGTATATATATATAAATATATGCATGAGTACGTGTATATATATCATATATAAACACTGCGCGCACACACACACATTCCCAATCAATTCAGTCTCACCTTATGTAAATAGCACTCCCCCCATATGATACTCAAATTACTCACTCTAGTCATAGCTGAAGTAAATATTTTACCTTATCTGTGTACAACTGCTTCAAGCAGCCTGGTCAACCCTAAGAAAATAGGATTTGATCTGAATCTAAATCTTAGCTCTTCCATGTACTAGTAATAACTTCCCCAAGCTTTAAATATAAAAGGTAGATTTAATAATAATAATAGCTAGCACATATTCCTCACAAAAAATGTCAGAAGATCAAATGAAACAATGCATGTGAGTGCATTTGGAAACTTTGTGCAGGGTTTTAGAAATGTATTATTCCATGAGTTTGTTTCAGTTACCTCTTTGTACTTGGTGTTTTCATGTGAAAGATCTTCGAGGTGGTCTCATTTGATTTATCTGGAGAATTGTTATAAATTGGTGTTTATTAAGAGCATTCTGATACAAATAAAAATGGCTCTATATAGGTTTGTTTTACCTTTTGGTAACTGAAGACATAAATTTTAACACGGTTTTAAACCTTTTTGCTCTGCTGGTTTTCATAGTGAAGTTCCATTAGACTAGGATTTCTTTCATGCTAGGTCCCTTTTACAGGATCTAATATTTTCATGTAGAGAGCAGATAGCGCATCTCATTTTAAGGCTACTGTTAATTCAATGCACATTAAATACTTTGAAGTCAGGTCCTGTTTCCAAGGGAAGTAGGCTAAGGGAGAGAATGGTGCAAACTTCCTGACTGGAAGATATCAGCTGTGGAGAGGACACATCTACTAATATGAGAAACACAATGTGTGATTGGCCTGCCTTCGTGTAGAGTAGAAATACAAGCAGGGAGTCAAAGGGAAATGGCTCCAAATTCTGACTCCTGAAACCTAATGGCTGTTCAGCTTGGGAAAGGTACACCTCTCTGAACCTCATGATGCAAAACCAGGCTTTTTTCTAGGCACTAGGGACGCAACAATGAAAATAACAGACAAGATCCCTGCCCTGATGTACTTTACATTCTAGGAAGAAGCTCAGCAAACTGAAACAGGATAAAAACAATGAACACTGCATCTAGATAACATTACTGTCAAACAATCGAAAAGCAAAGATAAAGAAGAAATCTTAAAATCAGTCAGAGAAAGAAAACCTGACATGTTACACAGGTGAGAAAATGTTTCATGTGACTGCTGCCTTCTCATCAGAAACTGTGGCAGCCAGAAGACAGTGCAAGAACATTTTTACTGTGCTAAAAGAAAAAAGATTTGTCAATCTAGAATTCTGTATCCAGCAAATATATCCTTCAGAGTAACGTAAGCAGAATAAAGACATATTCAGATAAAGATAAGCTAAGCAAAGTCACTGCCACCAGACCTGCATCACAAGAAATGCAAAATGAAATTCTTCAGTCTGAAGGAAAAGGATTCCCAGGAAGAAAAGAAAAGGATGCAGTTCTTTAGGAATGGATGAAAACCACCAGAAATCGTAACTGTCTGAAATTCACTGCAGCCTGATAAAGTCATCATTAACACAACATTTACCCATGAGGAAAGCCTGGCTTAGAGAGTTTTAAAGACTTAACCATAAGTCATACCTGCAGAGATAGCACAGCTTGTATTCGAAAGATGATCATTTCTTTGTTCCTTTCTATATCAACCTGTCTCAAAAGTGGTTTTTAGCGGCGGAAGTAGAAGATTTAGAAGAGATGGCATACCCTTAACCTCTCTTCTCTTCTCTGGGTGAAAATATCACAAAGCAAAGTCAAGAGCAATGGAGAATCTGGCGTTATGGCGGAACAGAGGGTGACACGTGCAGGAGAACTGGACGGGCTGCGGCTGCAGAGTGATCTTTTTTCCCTTCTGTGTTTCTAAGAGACTTTTCTTTAGCTTGGACTTCGGGCAAGTATTTATTGGCAGCTGCTGTGTGTGGAACACTGGGCTGAGAGCTGGGGAGCCTGAGATGCATGCAGCATGGCCCTTGTTGATAAGTTCATGGCATTCACCTGGATGGGCTCGTGCAGACCTGTGTGGAAAGGCAGGTGGACTGATGGAACTGCTGTAACAACACTCCAGAGAAACTGCTTGCCTTGCTCCAGGACTCTCTCTGCCTAACTTGTCACCCACTTTTAGGCAACACGGACCATCTGGCCTGGCCAGTTCTCCTTGCCACTGTCTCCTGGGCTGGACTCAGCTAATTCTCTGTGCTACAGTATTACAGTTTCCTCAGCCTAGATATTTAACATTAAGACAAAACCTTAACTTACCCTCAACCCTATTTCTATCCTCTTCCTTAACCTTTTAGAGCCACCATGGCTCTAACCCTAACACTCACCAATTCTCTCATTTTGAGTACTTTTTGCTCTTCAAGGTCCAAATACTGTCTTCCTTTTTCTAAGCAGCATTCCTTGATTTCCCCAGCCCCAGAGCTCTTGGGGCTCACGAAGCGTGGTACTTTCTTAGGAAATTCCCTACACCATTGCTTTCTTTTTCCCCTTTTTTTTTGCCTTCTTTCTCGTCCTGTCCGCCCCCCGCGCCTCTCACTGTTGTGGCCTCTCCCATTGCGGAGCACAGGCTCCGGACGCTCAGGCTCAGTGGCCATGGCTCACGGGCCCAGCCGCTCCGCGGCATGTGGGATCTTCCCGGACCGGGGCACGAACCCGTGTCCCTGCATCGGCAGGTGGACTCTCAACCACTGCGCCACCAGGGAAGCCCTTTTCCCTTTTTTTCCTCATTCTTCTCTTTCTTTTTCTTCCTCTTCTCCCTCCTCCTCCTCCTCCTCCTCCCTCATGAGAGCTAACATGTATTGATGCCCTGCTGTGTGCCAGGCACCATGCGAAATGCTCTTATATATTATTTTAGTTAATCCTCATACCAGGCCCACGGTGTCATCTCCATTTCACAAATGAGGAAACCAAGGTTCATGGAGAGTCACTCCCTGGCCCAAGTACCCCGGGTATCTCCAGAGCCTACTAGCAGTGCTCTCTCTTATAACATTTTACTGTAGCCCAGATCCTTTTGTGAATCTGGTATGAGTTAGAGTCGTTTCCAAGAAAACTTCACACATGCACTTACACAGAAAACTGCATTCCTGTTTTTCTCCTTATCTCTACTGTCATCCCTTGAAGACCTGGGTCCTGTCTTAGTCATGTCTTGTGTCTGCTTGGAACAGTAACTCCAATAAATATGCTGATTGGCTGAGCTGAGGGGGTTTGGTGTTCTGATGGTGAGTGTGATTAAAACAAACAAGTAGCTGATCAACCGTTTGAGGTTATTTGCAAAGCTGAAATAAATTGGCTCAGGTCCAGCTATTGTGGCCAAAACTCCAGTCAAGACTGCAAGGTTCAGTGGAGCCTTGTACCCCATGCTCACGCCACCCACACACATACCCGCTCTTAGTTCTGTTGCAGAGATGGAGACAAATCCCTAATTGCTCTAAACACCTGAGGGGAGAAATGTCAACCTATTTTTCATGTAATAGGTAAGGCCCGGACAACCAAACCTGAAATGAGAGTTTTGCAAACACGAAGAAGTTTATTAGCCTGGGCAGAAAGTCAAAATCACTAAATTTTCCTGCAGATCTGCTTTACCACTCATTCTTGAAGTCTTGGGCTTGGTGCACACGGGCCTCTGAAGTGCGTGAGAGAGTCGTTCATTAAGTTTTGCACGATGGGGAGAATGGCTCCCAATATGTTATTCTTGCGCTAGGCAGGTTTCAGTGGTATCACGGCCTCATTGCTTCCAAAATGTAGCTGCTGCCCTCCACTTGCCCTCTCCTCATCCCAAAATGTATATGCACGGATGGCTGAGGAACTCTGGCACCTTACAAATTACCCATTCAGACTGTCAAGCATCTTTTGTTTGGAAGGAAAAGAGATGTGACAAATGTAAACACTTGAGAATGGGACCTGCAGCGAGGCCGGATGCTATGTCAAACCTGATAAAAGCTGACACTGCATTCCTTTGCCATCAGTCATCTGGCTCCTCTCTCCAGCTCTCCCAGCCTCCTTTTTTCTGCCATGATATTTTCTTTCATTCTGACTCCTTAGGCACGCCCTGTCTGATTAGTAGGAAACTGCCCACCATAATTTTTTATTTTCATCCATGTTTCCTGTTTGGTGCCAGGCTGCAGGATTCAGATACAGATCCAATTAGATGAGGGCCTCTTATTTCCTAGGACACAAAGCAAAGAGAATTCCTTTCTATCACCCAGAGTGGAAGGACCATCTGATTCAAATGTTGATGGAGACCATGCCTTCAGTTACTGAGATCCTGATTTCATAAAATTTCCTGAGGCAGAGGTGCGGGTTTGAAGGCCTGGGGAACAGTCAAAGGAAAGGAATGGCCCCTGGCAAAGTTTTGAAAACCAAATCGGTGTCATACTCCAACCCCATCCCTAAGACACGACCAAATTAGCTCCTAGCGTGCTCAACATGGCTGTAAAGTTGGCGTTGACTAGCTATGGATGGGACCTCTCAGAATGGTCATCCAGGTTGGAATCTCGAAGCAGGATACCAGCTGTCAGCTAAGCCTTCTCTGGCCATGTTAGGACATCTCATTTCTTCTCCATTTGTACAGCTCTTGCCTTGGATAAACCACAGTAGAGAGTAGCGGTTAAGAGAACAGGTGCTGGCCTCAGGTAGACTCGGGCTTAAGTTCCAGCTCTTTTCACTCTTACATTTGATCACAGACAACAAAAAGGTTGACTAGTGATGGCTTGAAGGGAGTTATTCATCTTACACAACCAGAAGTCCAGAGGGCGGCAGGCCAGGGCCATCATAATGCTTCAGGGATTCCATTGTGAACCAGCTCCTTCCAGCTTCCTGCCCTGCATCCTTAGGGGGTTGTTGTTGTGGGACAAAAATATAACCCCCAAATCTCCATGGAATGTAGTTTATTTTCAGGAAAGGATCCAACAATGGTGAGATTAAACAAGCAGAATCATTCTGTATATCTGTGTTCCCAGGAGAGATGCTGCTCTCGTTTCAGCTAGAAGCTTCCCTAGGTATGTTTGAAAGCAGAGGTTCCATAGGGGGAAAACCTCCAAAATCTTCTCCTGGGTCTTGTCAACCAACGAACACATATGTGTCAGCATAAGTGATGTCTTTTGTCTTATTGTCATGTTCACTTATTTAAGAATGGCTGCTCTGGGCTGACTCTCTACACTTTATCTTACAACAGTTTTACTACTACACAGCCATGAGTCTGAGCCAAAGTGGTGATAGATGGGGGCTAGAATGAGGGCAGGGATAGGGAGTTTCGAGAAAGAAATCGGTGAGCAAGAAACTCTCTTGGAGAGTGACCAGTGGTGGAGAGGTCCAAGTAGACTCCAGGCTCTTCAGTTGGAGGTGCTGGGAGGACAGCGAAGCCATGAATGGGAATGAGAAAGTCCAGAGGAGGAATCTATTCAGGATGGAAAGTGAGAAGTTCAGTCTGGGACACACAGAGAGGCTGTGGCTTTAGCAGAGGCCTATCCAGAGGGAGAGACCAAGGACACAGCTGGGCATCCAGACCTGGGGCTCAAGGGAGCCGTCAGTAGAGTTCCAGTGCGGTATCTATTTAATGATATTAGTGAGAGAAGATAGATTTTTTTTTTAAGTTTTTGCCTGAAATAGTGGGGTACTTTGCCATGAGTTACAGGCATCCATTCTGTGACTGAATCCGCAAGTTGAATAAAATGAAGTCTGTAATTTTCTGGTGAACATGATCTTTGTGGAGGAAAACACAAACCCCTGATTCCCCACAATTGTCGGGGAAGCGGAAAGGGCGGTTATTCCTGAGTTCACAGGAATACATAATTCCTTGGGTTATGTAAGTTTTAAAAGGTTTTCACACGTCAGCTTCTTCCGTGTTCACAAGAACCCTATGAAGAAAGCAAGGGAGAGCTCCTTTCCTATATTGACAGAGGAGGAAAGAGAGATGCAGGCAAGCCCTGTGATGAACGGCTGAGCTCTTGATGGAGACCAGAACTCAAACCAGCTGGCCAAGTGCTATTTCCATCCTGAGTGTAGGGAGTGGCTGCCAGGCCTTATGGCTCCTCCCTCGTAATAAAGTATCCCTCCTGCAAAAATAGGACTACTTAAAAGCATTTTACGATACCACCTCCACTCTTTGATGACTTCACAGTGAAACAGATAATTGATTCTTAAACTTCAGTTCATCTGGGAAACTTGTCAGATACAGAGTTTTGATCCTCACCCCAAAAGATTCCGTTTTAGTATGTGTATTAGTCAGGGTTCTCCAGAGAAATATAACTGATGAGATATAGATATAGATGTAGACAGATAGAAAAAATAGATTTGTATAGCTGTTTATGTATCTGTCTCTATATAAACAGATATTATGAGGAACTGGCTCACATGATTATGGAGGCTGAGAGGTCCCACAATTTACCATCTACCAGCTGGAGCCCCGGGAAGCTGGTATTTCAGTTCCAGTCTTACTCCGAAGGCCTAAGAACCAGGGGTGCCAAGAGTGTAAGTCCCAGTCTGATGTCCCAGCTCAGAGAGATGTTTCAGTCAGGCAGAGAAAGAGAATTATCTCTTCCTCCACCTTTTTGTTCGATTCAGGACCTCAGTGGATTGATTGGATGATGCCCCTCTCCAGTACTGGGGAGGGCCATCGGCTTTACTCAGCCTGCTGATTCAGATGCTAATCTCTTCTAGAAACATCCTCACAAAACATACCCAGAAATAATGTTCAACCAGATATCTGGGCATCCCATGGCCCAGTCAAGTTGACATATAAAATTAACCATCGCAGTATATTTGCCTGGAGTCCAGGAATCTGCATGTAGCAAACATCCCAGGTGAGTCTGATGTGATGGTTCAGCCACTGCGTTTTGAGGATCACTGAAGTAAGGGGGTTGGGAGTGGGGGAGGCTGGCTAAGTCCCCTTCTGTTTCCTTTCCTGCCTCTGCCCCGCTCTCCTCCAGATGAGGAGCTGCTTATCGGATGGGCCGAATTCTGGGACATTGCCCAGGCTGTGTTTGCTGATGAACCTGATCATTATATTTTAAATGTCAAGTAGTTTTCTCCTCCCTTTGCTGCTGCCTGCTGCTGTTTCGCTGTGATATCCTTAAGCTGAGCCCAGATCCCTCAGTGTCTGACTACTGTATCCTGCCTTTCGTTTTCTTGGCATGCCTTCCTAAAAGTTGTCACGAAAACCCTGGTCCCCTGGATCATCCGGCCCATCCAGAAGGTGATTAATACCCATAATACCCAAAAGTTGCAGTTGGGAGGTAGGAGCCTTTGGAAGCCATTAGACCAGTTTGCTTACCAGAGTGCCACATGTTGGAGCATCAGATACTGATCCCAATAAAAATGAAGTTTTACCTTGTGTACATTTGGTCTTGTTTCCTATGTGTATAGCACCGTCAGGACAAATAGCTAGCATTTATTGAGTGCATACTAGGTGCCACACAGCGAGTGTTTTGAATAAAGTAGTTCATTTTATTTTCGTAACAACCCTGTGAGAAGGTACTATTATTATCCATTTTTTTTCCTAGGTGAAAAAGTTGCCTGACGTTTTCTCACTGGTGAGTGAGCAAGATTTAAACCTAGGCCACCTACCTCATGCATCCCACTCTACCCTGACCATACTTTATCACCTTAGGAAATCCCTGGGGGACGGGATGGGTGAGCAAGATAGAAGGTTGGAATTCTTGGGTCCCCTGGATATATACCATCTTAATATCATCCAAGATCTGCCTAGAACTCCTAGTAGAGGGCAACTCAAAGGCGAAAGGACACAGGAATGCAAAGACATGATCTGGCTAATTAGAACCAAAACTCTATTTTGAGTTGCATTAACTAGACAGATTTTTTCAATAGCTTGCTGTCTTTCTGTTGAATGAGTACGTAACTCTGGCCTCTCTTAGCTGCTGTTGAAATTTCTGTAACCTCAGTGGTTCTGGGATCAACGGATGACAAAACTTTTTAGCAGATTCATTTTCTCTGAGCCAGTTGACAAGAACAGGGCTGGTATTCCCTATCTTAGAACAAACTATAATCAGAAAGAAAGGCTGCAACCATAAATCGACATGAATTGGGTACGATCGTCCCCGAATGACTTTGCCCTGCCAAGAGTGTTCTTAGCTTTATAACATTGGTCGACACTGGCCCTAGCCCAGCGGTTTCCAGTTTTTCTTTATGGAGGTAAATAGACTAAACTCAGCACTTTCTCCGTCTCTCAAATAAGTGCACTGACATCATTTGGAAATTATAAGAATCCACATATCAAGCCAAATTCCACCCTGGGTTCAACATCCGCTGCCCCCTTCCCCCGAATCAACCCCCGAGAGTATGGTTAAGTGAGGGCAGAAGTTGGCCGGAAGCTTGTTATTTCTGCAGTTTTAATTACACATACCTCAGCCATTTACCCAAATTAGGAGAAAAGGTTCACAGAGGGAACCTTCGCCTATTGGCTTGCTTCAACGTCTGGTTCTTCTATCACCTAACTTGGGAATTTTAAGAAAACAGTCAAGAATTGACATTTTACATTTTTAGGGATGGAAAGAACTTGGATCATGAGTATCTAGGCCCATGGTTATCTAAACCCCATGGTTTTACAGACCAAAAAACAAAAACAAAAAACTTCCTGAGATTCAGAGAAGCAAAGTGCTCAGAGTCATAGGAGAGGTATGGTGAGCCAGGCTCCCCAGAAAAACAAAAAAAAAGCTGGCATCGGTCTCTCTTCTTTAGTGTGCTTTCTACACAGCCCACCAGAAAGGGTAATTTTTCATAGAAATTTGCTCCTGTTGCGTTCAGTTGTGGAAAGGACCTAGGTTTTTAGAGGTAGAAAGAGATAGGAGTAGATCCAACTTCAACTACTTCCTAGTCGTGTGTGCCTAGTTTCTTAACTTCTCTGGGTCTTTGTTTGCCTATTTATCACATGGGGAAGACTAATACATACTTCCTGCAATTAAGTGAAGTGATACTCCCTCCCCAGGCAAGTGGGACACAGAAACTGTTTGGTCCCCTTCCTCTTAGAATTCTTGGGTTGCAAATGATAGAAACTCAAACTGGCTTGAGCGTAAAAGGGAATTTGTCCGGCTACCTGTATGAGTTTGAGTAGATTTTGGTTCAAGAGAGGCTGGTTCTACAGGCCTAAATGTTATCACTAGAAATGCATCAGTGACATTCTCAGTCCATTTCCCTCCTGGTGTGATGAGGTGGCTGTCAGCATCTCCAGGCTTCTCCTGCAAGGTTCTAGTCCAGAAAAAAGAAAACTTTCCTTTCTCAGTGTTTCCATTGAAGGTCCTTGAATTAAACCACATTGAGCTAGCTCTGATAAACATAAAACGGAACAAATTAGGTACAGAAAAAATCACTGTGTCATAAAGCTGGGTAGTAGATCAGAAGGTCAGGTGGAGGTCATATGCCCACTCCTGGAACTTGGGGGTGGTGGTGAGTGAGGATGGGGCCAACCTCCAGGAACAGATATAGATTAAGAGTGGGACAGCGTTAGTTCGGCATAAAACCATCCAAATGTTCTTGACAGGATAAAGTCAATGGACACCGAAGTTGGAAAAACAAGATTCTCTTTCCTCTCCCTTCTCCTTGCCCTAGGCTGTTCGTTTTCTCAAAATGTTTGTATGTTCTATCTGTGCAAGGAGGTAGTAGGTATTACTGAAGTTAGCGCCTCCTAGACTGAGTAATTAGGCTTCCTCGGTTCAGAAGAAAGAATTGGTCAAAGGAAGTATTCTTTTCCATTCAGCTGTGCTTTATCTTTCGTTATGAAAACATCACACTATATTAAAATAGACAAATAAGGCTTGCAAATAGACATATAAAATGCTACCCATTATTAAGCATGTCATCACACTCTATAGCACTATGTCCTATTTAGATGTAATAATGCATATTAAAGCAAAAATTATTTATTAAACATTTACTATGTGCTAGGCACTGCGATGGAGGTGAGTGCTGGGGACACAGCTAGTTTTGATAGTAATCTATCTTAAGATTCAGTTAATGCAAAAGTATTTATTGAGGCCCAGCCATGTGTTGACCATCTTTCCAGGCAGAGCAGGAAGTGAAATATTAAAAGCCAGGAGAACGTGTTGGTTAAGTACATGCAGCTTTGAAGAGGGACAGATAATGTGCTCAAAACTCGGCTTCATCACAGATCCACTGCATGGCCTTGAGGGACTTGCCATTGAACTCAGTTTCTGTAAAAGAAGCATGAGAATTGCATTCCTTTTTCACGGTCATTGTCAAAATTAGCAGTCATCATGTATTTTAAGTTATTTGGCACATGTCACAAAGTAGGTTACAAAATGGTAAGTAGTGTACATTGACTTCCTGCCACTCACCTCAAAGCCCTTACATGCATGTGTACACACACACACACACACACACACACACAGCCACTGATGTAATAGAAGCAAAGGCTAAATACACATGCTGTGAGCAAACCGTGTCAGACCTCATTTCGTAACCCCTAGTTATTAGAGGGTATCTTGCTATCAGTGCATTTGGCCTGCAGCTTCCGCCATGACACACGTGTCCAAGCACATATGAAATGTGAATTGTTGATGATACATGAGAAACCAGGGTCCCCATGTGGTTCATAGCTGTGACTCTCACACCAAAAATAGCTTGTTTGTAGTGAGGGCAGCCCAGCTGCTAATTGTGTGACAAAAAAAGTGAAATAGCAGTGGTAGAACTTCTACCTCTGGTCATGATGGACTAACAGGTACTTTATCCATTAGACCTTTCAGCATATTAATCAAAATTGTTTCAAATTCCTGGTCTGATAATTCCGACACCCATGACCTATTTGACTCTGGTTCTGATGCTTGGTCAGTCCCTTCAAACTGTGTGTTTTGCTTTTTTTTTTTTTGGCTCATTTTGATGCCTTTTAGAATGTCTTATAATTTTCTGTTGAAATGCAGACATAATGTACTAGGTGGAAGGAACTATGGTAAATGCGGTAGGTAGCGCATTTAATGATGTAGCGGCAGGGCATGGGGAGAGGAGAGAGGGTGATCATTCTATAGCCCGCTGATTAAGTCTCAGTCGTTTGGAGAGCTTGTGCCACTGGACTGCGAATTTCACCAGTGCTTCTCAGTTTTTCCTCCTTAGGTGGGACTAGAGGGCAGGAGGGGGCTGGAGTTGAGTATTCCCTCGCCCCAGGTAGGCTAGGCTTTGCTATAACCATAGCCGGTGAGGCAATGGTAAATAGTTTTTCCTGAGGGCAGACCTTGTTAAGAACAACAAATGTTCTGGCATATTCACAATGGTTCCTTTTTTCCTCCCCCTGCTGGAAGCAAGAAATTTTCTCCAATATTCACTGGGAGGACCAAACAGCGTTCCTGGAGGTAAAACTCACAGAAGGGTGAGGGTGCTCCTATGAGTGAGTTCCCCTGGAATTCCTCCTCTTGGGGTGGGGTCTGTACTAAGCCTCCGGCAGTTCCTCAATTACAGTTCAAGTTTTCGCACTGTTTCCCATGGAAGTTTCTTCTCCAGCAAATTGTGATTCTCTATATCCACCTGTCTGTCTCTAATTTTGGAAGCAGCCGTTTGCCCTGTGACTTCCCTTCTCTGACAGATCTAAGAAGAGTTGTTGATTGTTTCAGTTTGTTCAGGTGTTTATTGATTGTTAGATGGACAGAAGACTTCTAAGTTCCTTACACACCAGACCAGAAACCAGAAGTCTACACTGACTTTTAAATACTTATCCCACACCTGACACATGTCACTTTTACTGCCCAAATATTGGCCACATCCAGTCATGTGACCCAGCCTATGTAAAGAGATCCTTGACGTGTCCTCCAAGCCTCTTCCCAGAAGGGGGAGAAGAGAAACTATTTGGCAAACAGCATTAATGTCTACCACGGAGATCAACATACATTTTTATTACTGATCAACTTGGACTGGCTCTGCCTAGATATAGAGACACAGCAGGAACTCAGTACTCCCCCTGAATTAGATACTTACCAGTAGTCACTCTCTTCCCCCCTACCTCTTCGGAGCCCTCTTTCCCCAGGATGCCAAGGAGACCAGAATGTATTCTCTCTGCAGGCAGATCAGAATAGAGAATCCTAAGAGGCTGAGAGGAACATGCCCAGTTTCTCCTCTCAGGCTCATCATTAGGTAGACCTGTCCTCCTCCTTGGTGCGAAGTGAGACAGGAGAGCATGACGGGGAAGGGCAGGAATCTTACTCCATTGAGAGTCCCCTCATGGAAAATAACAACCCTGCTTTCTCACCAAGAATCATGGTTTCATGGAAACGGTTATAGAAACTCTGTGTTGTGCTCATGGCGCCTGTGCCCGTGGCTGAATGCCTTTGAATGAAAGCACCAACTAGAACGTGGCAGATCCCACCTCAATGATTCACATTATTCAGAAGACTCTGTTTCCTGGAAGAGTTTGTCAAGCACTGTAACTCTCTCTGGAGTAACCTTCAAATGGCACGTCTGGGCTACCGAGGGGAAGATCATGGTCAGAAGAGGGAGGAAGGGAAGCGAACGAACACAATTGGAAGGCCTGTTACGGACCAGGAACTAAGACGGGTACTTTGACATGTGTTTTCATCCAATAACGTAACAATGTTTTATTAAATGCCTACTATTTTCCAGCTATCTCTTGTAACCCTCAAAACGTGCTGACAGATCGGGTGGGTGGCTACAGTGTATTGGTTAAAAACATGGGCCAGACTGCCTGTGTTTAGATCCTGGCTCTGACCCTTGTGTGTTAACCTTGGGCAAATCACTTACCTTCTTGTGACTCGGTTTCCATCTGCAGAATGAAGATAGTAATAGCTTCCTCCTCACAGGCTTCTTTGGAGGATGAAATGAACTAATCTGTGGCAAATGCAAAGTGCTCTCTCACTGTCATCTATGACGGCCATTATTACAGGCCAGGAAGCTAAAATTCGAAGAGCTGTGTCCAGGGTCAAGCAGCCAAGAATCTGTCGACTTGAGGTGAAGGAGTGAGCGTTGAAGGACAGTTAGACTTGGATGAGCAGACAGCAGTGGGGAGTGTCACCTACAAACTGGCACTTGCCAGCTACCTCTACAAGGATCAAATCATGAGCCGCTGCAGCTGCTGACCATCAACACCCCCTGAAAGGAGCTCAGGGTGGAGAGCAGAAATGAGGTCCTCTGTGCTCTGGGAAAAACTGGCAGAACAGGTCATCAGATGGTCAGATATTTTCAGGAGAAGATTTTATGAGCCCAATTCTTGCATCTCCTCATATCTAGAAAAGCACTAAAATCCTTCATGGTGACGTTGCGCCTCGTGACTAGCAGTAACCTTCACGAGAGTAGCAGAAACCTTCTGCAAAGAATGTGTGCCTGATTGCATGTGCTCCGCCTTCACCAAAATCACATGTATACTGACCTGACCCCCACCTCTTCGGAGCAATTTCTCAGAGCTCTCTGAAATGCTGTCTCCTGGACTATAGTCCTCATTTTGCCCCAAATAAAATATTCACGACCCTCAAGTGCATTTTTTTCAGTCGATAGGAGAGTGCTAAAGGATTAGACAAGGATAAGATGATGGAGAATTGCCTGCAGGGAGCTTGGATATTGTAAGGAAGTGCGGTGAAGATGGAGTTTCCAAAAGTGAACTATTTTCCTAATTTTTTTTCCCACGGAGGCGTCCCTGCAGCTTGCTTTTTACTGATAATCATGCAGGATGTGATCTCCTGGGAAGATAAATGGGAAATGGGGTCCCCCAAGCACAAGTGATGAGTCATGGCCTATTTTGGTTCAGGTTAGAAGGGTAACCTGGTGAAATTCCAAGGCTGGTTGGTGGAAAGAGTTTTCTTCTTTGCTTTCCTTACAGAGCTAGATGTCGTAAACAGAGTTTCCCAGACAGGAAGAGGAAACTAGGTTCCAGTAAAAACAAGTCACTCGAGGAGAGCCAGGAAGGAAGCTGTGTAGGTGTTTGGGTCTACTTGCTTTGGTTCTGGGTGGTCTCTTAGATCCTTACATGTGGCCAGGGAATTTCATCAGCCTTGGAATAAAGCTGATAAGGACCCTGCAGGCTTATAGAGCCTCCACCAGTGATGCCTTCTGGGAGGTATCGTGTCACGCCTAAAGCCCCGCATGTTTGCTGTTTATGCCGATTGAGGAGCTTTAAGCCCTTTTTGGTGTCCACATTTTATATAATGTTTCATTTCTTCCAAGTCTTCTGTGACTGTTGTCTCAAGGCTACACAGCTACCATGATGAGGTGGGCAGGATGGGAGTGATTATTCCCATTTTGCAAAATGAGAAAGCAGTTTCTAAGAGAATACATTTCCTGCCTGAGGTCCCACAGCTGGCAAGCTGAAACGCTGAGGTTGAACCCAGAGCTTAAGAAGAAGCCCACTGGCCTGAGGCGGGGGGTATGTGTATGTGGGGAGTGGGGCTGGACTACGAGATGTGGAAGTGGAGGCCGTCTTCTGCACCTTTGCACTCTGCTGCCCAACCCTGTGCCAGCCGGTCACAGGAGGTCTCACATATTTCTTTAAATGCACTAAAAGGAAGCCACCGGAAGTCAGGGTTGGCTTGGGACCAGGGCAGAGCTGAGCCTTTTTGTAGCAAGAGCAGGGGTCCTGGCTGGGGAGATGCACAATAAAGTTTTAATAAAAGACTGCCCAAGAGATGTGTTTTTAGACTGTATCGTGCAACAGCAATAAAATATGTTGCTTTCCCTTGTTTTGGTCAGAAAGGAAGTGCCTGAGACCAGCAAGTAGAACGAGACGCCTTTCTCTGCCTCGGTGTTGCCCCAACACGAAACAGCCACCCTTCAGCACCTCCTGTGTGTTTTATATCCCTGCCCCATCCTCCCTTCCCTCCCGCCTGACACCCCAGTGGCTCCAGCACATAGCCATCTTCCCTCATCCCAGGTGAAGCTCTTTGGACCCAGTTTAAGAAGGACAAACGGACCCCTTCATGTTACTGGAGACAGTGTAGGTAGGCAAGGCTTTGCAGGCAGGCAGCCTTGGGGTCTCCCACTCCAGGGTTTCCCGCGTGCATCCCTGGCCTTACGGTAGCTCCCTTCTCCTTTGCCCTCTGCCGCGGCCCAAACCACAGGCCCAGGTGTGCGGTCTGGATGAGTCACATCTGGCTCTTCAGAGAACACGCAGGGGAAACAGCCTGCGCCCGAGAAGCTGAGAGAGCGCCCTGAAGAGCTTATTAGGTGTGGAATCCCAGGGAGTGTCGTGGGGCTGTCAGAGAGGGTGCTTTGTTCTTCCTCCCCTGCTCCCCAGGCCTCACTCACATGGAGGGATGCCAGCTTCTCAGTTGCCCTGTGCGGCTGCCTGCCTTTCACTAAGGGACAGCATTGCTCTTTCTGCAGGTGCAAGTGGCTTGTGTTTCTGGAAGCCTCCTTTCAGTTTTGAATAGTTAGCTCGACTTGGGAAGAGCCTAACCTAGTGAGTCTTTCTGCCATGCTGCATGGACACCAGTGGATAGTACCAGGAGTAACGGTGGTAATAACAAAGGTGAGCTTTAATTGAACATCTGCTGCATGCCAGACACTGTTGTTGGTGGGTTTTTTTAAACATCGTTATTGGAGTGTAATTGCTTTACAATGGTGTGTTAGTTTCTGCTTTATAACAAAGTGAATCGGTTACACATATACGTATGTTCCCGTATCTCTTCCCTATTGCGTCTCCCTCCCTCCCACCCTCCCTATCCCACCCCTCTAGGTGGTCACAAAGCACCAAGCTGATCTCCCTGTGCTATGCAGCTGCTTCCCACTAGCTATCTATTTTGTGTTTGGTAGTAGACACTGTTTTAATTGCATTGCACACATCATTTCTCTTAGTCCTCATGGCAATATGTAGTAGGTACGACAGTCACATTTCAGGATGAAAATATTGAGACTCCGAGAGCTTACATCATTTGCCCACGGACAAAGTATGTGACGGTGAGCACCTGACAGAGCCTGGGTTCTGTCACAGGCCTTTTGACTCCCCGGTCCATCCAGCCTTGTAACTGCTACATCACACGGCTTCTCTCAGATGCCGAGCATCTGTGCCTGTGGACGTTATGTGACGGCCTTTGCTGATGTGTCCTTTCACCAGATGGAGTTCAGAGAGGCTGGTTGGAGGGGGCATCATACTCCTCCACCACCCCTGCCACGGCCTTGCCTGCCAAGGCTACAAACCTCATCAACACGCTCCGGACACTTCTGACCTCACATCCCGCTACCCTTCTAGCCCCTCACTCCTGTTCTGCTCTAATTGACCTCCTCACGGTCCCTCAAACATACTAAGCATTCCCCTGTCTCAGGGATTTTGTGCTTCCTGTTCTCTCGTTCTGGAATGTTCTTCACCCTGATGACTGCTGGGTTCACACTCTCGTTTCACTCAGGTCTGCTCAAGTATCACATTAGCTGAGAGGCTGTCTCTATTGTGTATAGAAAAGCATCCTCTTCTTCCCCCACCCCCCTGGGCCTCTACTCCTTTTCCACTGCTTCATTCTCCAATCTCACTTTATAACTTAGAGTAAATGTTGACATATCAAGGTAGAAGCTGATAAAAACCCAGAGGGTTGCTGTTAAACACAGTAGCTGAAAATAGCACAAGGGCTTTAAAAGAAAAAATGTGGGTTTTTTAATCATCATATACAGATTATGTGCTTGTAACTATTGCATGAAAAGTTAAGACTTGGACTTGATCCCAGCTAGAAAAGTATTTGTTATTACCTGTATGAATGTGTGTATTTAGAACTCTGTATAGAAATTATATGTGCTTTCTCCATGAAGTCTCCTAACTTTCCCAGTAGGAATTAATACCTATGTCCTTGGGAATTCCAGAACACGTTTTTTGTACCTCTCTAATAAATAAGGCAGTTAAGCCAAAGTGATTCAAATAAACACTGGATTTAAAGTCTAGCAAATACAAATCCTTCTTTTTTGACATTTGCTGGGTAGGTAACTGAATGAGCCACATAACCACTCTCAGCTTGTTTCTGCATTTGAAAAATGAGGGTGCAATAATGTGGTCAATATTTCATTCATTCAACAGATATTTCTTAAGTATTTTCTATATGCCAGGTGTGTTTGTGATGCATTCTTGAACAAAACATACAAGAGATCCCTGAGCTCATGGAGTTTATATTCAAGTGATCATATGTATAAAAAGGATCTGAATACCATCAAATGCCAAGTTAACATTAAATATTCCAGCAGATGTTGTTGGTTGCCCTCCTGCCGTCTATCCTGTTTCTCCTGAGTTCCAGAGTCTCAGTTATGTTTTGGTGTCTGCCTCTCCCACATGTTTCATGTTTCTGAGAACAGTGACCACATCGATAGCCTCAGGAATAAATCCTTACCATGGTGGTCCCAGATGCATTTGCCAGTGGTTGGGGTAGGGATGGGAATGTCACCTGGGTCTGGACAACGAGATGGGAGAGAGGTTTTATGGGAAAGGTCTCCTTTCTTCTGCAAATAAGACAACAGAAGAGATAGCCTCATTTTCGCCTCTGGAAATTGTCATGTCCAGGTGTCACATCTGGAACTGGCACAGAAGAATTAAGTAACTCCCTGAACTGAGGAAGAAGGCAGTATTGAAAATGCAGAGCAGAGAAGTGGAAAGGATCTAGGTACTTGATGTTATTGTCAACCACAAGTTCAGAATTGTCACCCAATTCTAAAACCTATCCCGCCTTTGGACTTGCTGCTGCGTTTCCAAATTATCGAAGTCAGTATGAATTAGCATTTCCTATTGCATCCAAAGATACTTTATTATTTGTCACCACTTCCACTGCTTATGAGTAGCATCACTGGGAGTTGTGTCTGTCTCAGGTCTATGTTTGTATTTGTACTCCTTGGCACACAGGGCACCGTGTTTGATACAGGGTGGACAGTGAATGCGTATCTCAATGGAAATGTATCTACAAGCATATATTTATAGTTTTGCGTGTATATGGTCTTAGATTTTTTGCAGGTCTCGGGTTCAATGCTTTATACAATTAAATGAGAGGATAATAAATACCACCTTACTTGCAAATGTTTGGATATGGCAGATCCAAAATTAAAAAAAAAATTTTTTAAATCCATGTACTTTAAGTGCAGATTCTCAGATTCAGTGTGTCTAAAGTGGGTTTACTTGAAGCAGCGGCGTGTAAGTCAACACAAATATCTTTTATAAAACACTATCAGCATGGCTGCGACGTGCAATTCCACTGAATAAGCAAGGACGGTCCTGCCCTGATGTCTGCTGCGCGTTCATGCCAGGGAGCTAGAGTGAGGGTGGGGTCTGCCCTGCCCCATGATTTTGTTTGATGAGGTCATGGGAACTGGATAAGGTTTGCCCTGGGTTCCAAGCTGACAGCCTGAGGTCTGGTGATGTAGTGTTCGCATGTCATGGGCCAGTTACTCTGCTTTCACAGGTGGAGAAGCTGAAACAAAAGCAGCAGGAAGAAACTGGCCTACTTCAGAAGGACACTGAGAATTTATGGGGAGAGTTCTCACTGCTCCCCAGAGTGTACCCGTCCCTCCACAGAGCAGGCCCTTTAGTTCAGTTCAGCTTCACGTTCAACACCTATTTCATGTTTGGTACTTGTGAGGGGTATAAAGTTGAGAAAAATGCAAGCTTTCCTCAAGGGATGAACCATCTAGTAGAAGAATATGACAAGGATATAATTCTTTCATTCATATGCTCATTTGTTCATTCATCCCTTCACTCATTCAGCCAACTTCTAGAAACTTGAAATAAAGCAGTGAATGATGCAGGTGTGGGCTCCGCCTCAGTGGAGCTTGTATTCTAACAGAGAAGACATACATTCAAGCACGTGTTACCTAACCATTGACCTAACTGCATTGGTAGTGTGTGCCACAAAGGAAAGGACAGGCTACCACGAGCTCATTGACAGGGATCTGATGCAAAGTGGGAGGATTATTATCTCCATTTTATAGGTGAGGAGCCACATGAGGAATTAAGTAACTTGCCCAAGGTCACCCAGGTAGGTGTGACGGAGCCAGGCTGTCTTATCCAGAGCTCTTAACCACCCTGCTTTTCAGGGAGAGGTCGTGAGCCCCAGGTTTGTCATGGAGCGGGTGGTGGGGTGAATAAGCCCGTACCCATGAGGAGGCATCTGGGCAGGGGCTGTGAAACAAAATCCAGTGAACGGCACCAGGGAAGCACAGCAGGCTGCAGGGGGACTTGAGGGAGAGACTGCATCTATCTGAGAGAAACATAAGTGACATTCCAGGGAGGGTGCCCTTTCCTTCAGACTCTGAAAGAGATATGGAAGAATTTCTGCAGGGAGAGAGAGATCAAGGGTAAAAAGGGCTTTGCAGGCGGAGAGGAATAAGGAGTCAGCAGAGGCAGAGTGGGTGTTAAAGACCTTGCCAGCCCTTTCTCCTGCCTTGCCTATTTCTTCCTGACATTCTGAACAGCATAGGTGCACTTGCAGGCAGGTGGGCACACACAGAACTGTAGCTAGTTGTTCAATACTCCCCAGGGCCTCCGTTTTACAACCACTGAGCAGCAAAGAAACCAAACGCAGCATCTGTCCCGACAAGGGACCCAGAGGTCATCCAGCCCAAAGTTCCGATTTTACTGCCTATGAATTGAAGCTCAAGATGGGAAGTGACCATCCCAAAATCATGCAGCCCTTTACTCAGGAATTCCATTCCTTCCCCCAGCCTCTTTCTCCCTTCTTCCAACCCCACTGCTTTAGTAAATTACTCTACCCTCAGGCACACTGCACCCATTCATTACCTCACTGCAGGGCTCTGTAATGTACATCTATTCTCCCTACCCTGCCCCCCAGCTATGTTTTTTGTGTGTTTTGCTGTGTTGTATTTTGTTCTGGACCATTTATGGAGCATTACCATGGGCCAGGGGACTCTGCTAATTGATTTACATGCATCATCTTCTGTAATCCTACAACCCTCCTGTAAGTTATGGGAATTCTTCTGCCCTTTTTACAGATACAAAAACAGAGACATTAAGAGATTGAAGTGCTCTTCTCCAGCTCGCAAAGCAGGCATTTAGTGGAGCCAGGATTTCAGCCCTTTCTGCCTGACTCAGAGCCTGTGCTCCTGTCTAGTCACCCTTGATGCCTCTTCGCCCACAGCTGCCACCTCATGGGAGCCTCGTGGCTTTTAGGCTAGAAGCCTACCAGTCTGTATTCTCCTTGCGACGTGGGTGTCCCTACACACAAGGAACGGTTTCCTCTCGTATAAGTGTATTTCCTATGGTTTCTTGGCCATTGGCTAAGACCAGGTGTAAAAGTGTGTTTTCTCTGTGTGCCATTCATTGTTAACAACTGGTATTTTCAGCCAAGACTGAAATTGAAATTCATGCTACGGTGTAATGGCTTCTTCTCTTCCTCACCCAGGCAAATAGCAATTAGATTTAATATATTTAATAGATTGAATTATTTAATCTGTATTAAATAGAGTTTTAATATTAATTTTTGATGATTTCTTATCTAAAAACATCTGATCCTCAGAACTTTGAAGGAGGGGGATAGCATTACTAACCTTGACTGTCTTAATTTTGGATAAACAATTTCCATAGTCCATATATACCTCCTTAGGAAAGATAGAATAAATTTGATCTGGTACCCCAAAAGATACAATACCGCATCTCGCTGTGTTCCATGTCTCTCTGATGGAGTGTCAGCAATGGCTCTTTTCCTGGCCTCATTTAGCCTGGCCTGGAACCAGAGAACATTATCTCCATTCCCAGAATGCTTGTGGATGAGGCTCCATGTCAAATTTCCAGGCATTACCCAGGAATGCCAGGACTCTTGCCGCTCACTGTGAATTTACAGTTCTTCTTCCTCTTCCAAACTCCTAGCATTTCTTTTGATGTGAAAAAGCAATTTAAAAATGTACCATATCTAATATAACACATGGACGTATTCACCACACACACACTCTTTTAATGAAAAGGATCGGTACCCTGCCTTTTGCTGACAGTTAACACCAGTGCTTTAATGCCATTTTCTATTATGGATTTATGAGGTGCATACTCAAAGCAAATTAGGGAATAAATCATTGATGACATTGATTGCTTACCAGCTCTCCAGTAAATGTGTGTAATTAATTGTGGGTGTGCTACCTGTCTCTGCTAGTTGAGACCTTCCCACAGCTTGTGGCCTCTCCTCTTTGTTACACTGCTGGGCTTAATGGAGAAGGATTGGTAGCATCCCTGAGGGAGTAGTGCAGCTAAGAGCTTAATCCACCAATACAGCTGATACTCGGAGGTGGAAAAGGAATTTTTGCAGGAAAGGTGGTGAGGAGACGGGTGGGGAGGGGGTTTCTGCCTGAGTGAGGCAGCTCATTATTTCAAAGGGCTTACCTGGGTCTCAGTAACACCTCTGGAACTGGTCATTTCTCAACCAGCTTGGCTGTAGACCCAAGTGGTTTTTACTCTGGTGGTCATGCTGGGAAAAGGGCTTGGTCTGCAGGCGTCAGGTAGAGGAACAAGCAGCCCCTGCTCTTGACTGATTGGTCGAAGGGTCTGCTCTTGTAAGAGCAAGTGTCTCCTCTGGATGCCGGTGGGGTGTTCAGTACCCCTCCAGGAGGCAGGGTCTTGAGAGGCCGCAGGGTGTGGTAGGTGGCTGTACTTTAGTCTCTAGAGCCAGCTTGGTTTGAATCCCAGCAATGTCACTTTACTCTCACATTTTAGTGTGACCTCTGGCAAGTTACTTAACTCCTCACTCTCAGCTTCCTTGTTTATAAAGGAGGAAATAATAGCAGTAGCTACCTCTTAGGGTTGCTATAAGGATTAAATGAGATAAGTTGTGTGAAGTTCTTAGGCTAGAGCCTGGAACACAACTGCGCCAGCATTATATGGTCACCATTATTATTTATTATTCTGGAATCCTTGGGTGGGCTTTTGTGCAAACTTTGTGTGTATGTACATGTTTCGGGGGGGTGGGTCCATAATATTCACTAGAGTCTCAGAGCAGTCCCAGGCCTCCTAAGAGTTCAAGGCTCTCTGCCAGAGGAGAGCTCTTTCCTATTTTTAGAGCACTCCTAACTTTCCTCCCTGCTTTGAACATACTTTTCCACCTGGAATTCTGTGTGGAATACACTGCCCCCAACCGCTCTCCCTCCTTTTCAGTAATAATAATAATACTAACAATGACAGTAAAAGCAGCTAATGTTTATAGAGCATCTACTATAGGGCAGGTGTCAACTTGAGTTCATTACTAATCTTTCTCTGAGCTCAGTTTCCCATCTTGTATGGCTGTTGTAGAAATTAAATGAGATAGTGTGGGCAGACGAGCTGACATTTTATTGGTATATAGGATATAATCAATATATCCCCTTTATTTTCCTGCTTTCACATATCATTTTGCAATCCACAATGGATAAGAAGCATGGGGAGAATAAGTCTTTGTTGTTTTAAGACATTATGTTCTTGGGATTGTTTGTTACTGCAACATAACAGAGCCCATCCTGACAGATACATCGCTATATTCTCCAGTGCCCCAGGATAACCAGGTACATGACTAAATACTCAGTGATTATATGTTGACCAATTGAATAAGGGAAAGAAGAAAAGAAGGGTGGGAAGAAGGGGGGAGGAAAAAAGTTGGAGAGAGTTACGATGAGGCTAACTGAAATGACTCACATGGGTCATCTTTTCTAGAGTCATCTTAAAACAATAAAAGTTCTTCCATCTAGAAAAATAAGGACTTTCCAAAGCCTCCAAAAGACTGAGATATAATTATAAACGGCAGGCATATTTGGGTTTGTGATGGGATCCAGGAGTCTTGGGGTATCCTACTCTTTTATAGGTGGTTATCGGGTTAATCACTGGGTGTGGTATCACCAATTCTCTTCGGTGCCTGTGATCTCCTAAGAAAAACAGACTCTAGGGATGCTCTGCAGGAAGACTCCTTCGCATGTAGGCCTTGATCCAGTATTGCGTTCCTGGTCTTTAACAAAAAGAGCCCTCTCCCCTGCTAGCCCAGTTCTCATTGGAGCGTGACTCGCACCTTTGTGGGCACGTCTGGCCCCAAAGGCTCTAGGTCATGAGGTTCACTTGGTCCTCGGTGCACTCCTGGCTGCATGGTCCCATAGAATAAAGAACGAGACCAATTAAAGCCAGATGCCTCGCCAACCACCAGGTCCTCTCTCTCTTTCTAATCTCCCTGAGCCACACCGTGCTGTTTCTCAGAGCTCAGGAAGACTCTGGCTGGGGATGTGGAGTGTAAAGGACTGCTGAATTATTGGCATTCTTTTGTTCTGAGGAGAATAAACTAGTTTCAGCTAAAATAAAAACCAGATTGCCCCCCAAATGTCTAAGCCTTGGGACTTGCTGGTTAAAAACAATTCCTAGAGTGTTTGAATGAGAACTTTTCCCAAGGATGGCTTTGGCGAAGGAGGAGAGGCTGCCAGATACTGCGTTGTTAGCTGAATACCACAGAAAACGGCTCTCTGTTTTATTGCTGTGTGTGTTAAACTATGGAGAACAAGAAGCTGGAACGCCCAGCCGTAGTCAAAGAATGAAGAACAAATGCCCCAGCTGTTCTGTTCGGGGAAGGATAATTCATAAACACAGAAACAGGCAACACATTTTCTGGATCTGGCTCAGCAGCTACTTGGAAGCCGCGATGGGGGCAGAACTCTTCCGGCCACTGAGCAGCATTCCCTACCTTCTCCCCTCAGGTGGGCTGAAGCCATGTCTCAGTCCCACTCAGGACCAAGTCAAGCAGCGCGCACAGCACTGTTCAGCAAGTTGCCTTGGTCCTTTTGGTGACCATTTCTTGCTGATCTGGGCCTTGCAGAGGGATGCACAACCTAACACGAAACCAGGGCAGCTGCTGGTGCTCCTAAATTCGGGTTAAAAGAGAGAAAAAGGACTAAAGAAAGTGGCAAAACTCTGACCTCCCCACCGTCTACTGTTAGAATCTTATTAGAGCTTCCATTCAAGTCTGGAAAAATTCCTCTGATGACATCTGCTTGACCTCCTGGGCAGTGGAAGAGCGGTGGGGCTCACCAACGAGAGAGCTTCTTCCTTCCCCCACATCCGGCAGCCTCCTGCTCCAGCAGCGCCCATGGCTGCCTTCCAGCTGGGCCTGGCTACTCTTCTATCGTGGACCCCACCCTGCACGTTCGTGTCTGCATCTGGAGGCCCCTCGGCCTCTGGCTGCTGTCCTACTAGAGCAAGACAGACTTTCCCAGCCCAGCAAAGGCGTTGGCTCTGGAGACAAGCAGTTAGAGAGGACTTGAGAAGCTGATGGATAAGGAATTCCAAGGTCTTAGAGGAGCTCCCAGTGAAAACTGGGGGTCAATATTCTGTTTCTGAAAGAGTTCTTCCTTTAGGAGTGTTGGACTCTGTTATTCCCTATGAGCAAAAGCGTGGAATAAAATAAGGAGAATCCGTTTCATTCCATTTTTGTTTGCAGATTAATTGCCACTATTCAACTGTTTTTGAGCTACGAAACTGGCATTTTCATCTGCTTCCAACTATATTACTTTAGCACTGTGCTGGGCACTGAGGATAAAAAGGACAGTAAGAAAAGGTCCTTCAGAGAACACAGCATCCAATAAGGGAGATGGATATTACTGGATGGTTACAGAACATCGTGTAGTGTAATTGGAGAGGGCATGGCGAATCCTGCTTGACAGCACTTAGTAACTGCATGCGCGTGAGCTTCTTTGTTTAAGACTACTTGCTATCAGCTTTTAGAGTGGGGAGAAGGAGGTGTGTAGCATTCCTGTTTAATTCAGCTTTTTATTTTTGAAGAATTTTACGTTTATAGAAAAGTTGCAAAGATAGCACAGAGAATCTTTATACACCCACCACCCAGTTTCCCCTAGTATCTCACATTGCCACGCTACATTTGTCAAAACTAAGCAATTAGCTTTGGTATATTACTAGTAACTGAACTGGACTTAATTCAGTTTCACCAGTTTTTCCACTGATGTCCTTTTTCTAGCCACGCTGCATTTAAGTGTGGTTTTAAAATGCGTTTGCAAACTTTTTGATGCCTTCCTCTTGGAAAGTGGGGTCTGTGTCCCTTTACCTTGAAACTGGATAGGCTTTGGTGACAATTTTGGCTGATAGAGTACAGCGGGAGTGACAATACATAACTTTCCAAGTCTACATCATAAGTAGTGATTCATCGTGAAGCCTCCAGTCTCCACATAAGCAGTCAACCGCCCTGAGGAAGGGAGGAAGCCCAAACTGGCCCACTTAGACCACACAGAGAGGCCTTGAGACTACATGGAGAAAGATACCCGGCCACACTCCAGCCTCTCCGTTCCCAGCTGCTCCAGCCCCACACTGTTCCAGCTTTAATCACTATCGGACTGCAACCAAGTGAGAGACCCTGAGCCAGAGCTTGCCAGCCAAGTATTTCCTGAAGTCCTAACACACAGACACTGTGAGAGGTATTACAGTGATTGGTTATTGTTGTTTTTAAGCTGCTGTATGTTGAAGAGTTTTGTTATGTAGATTAGTGGGATCAGGCGGCTGCATCAGCAGGTCTTAAATGAGGCATGAGGCTCATTCACGTGTAATAACCTCCCAGATGTTCCACTGTTTCATTTTTCACACATTCGTTGAACACCTATTATGTGCCATGTGCTGGTGGAACTAGGTGACTAAGATAGTTTCTGACCTTAGAGCATTCACATCAGAAAGAAAAGCAGACAGATGGCCACAGTAAGATATGTTAAGGCAAAGTGTCATGACACGAGAGAAAAGGGACAGCTTTCCTGGAGACCCTGCGCTTGAACCAGGACTTGAAGGATGAATCCGAGTTTTCCCCTGGGGAAGGGGTTGAGAGAGCATGGGGTGTTTGGGGCTGGGAACCCAGAATAGTTCTGTGTAGCTGTAAACCCCGAATTTCTTTGCATGAATGTGTTTTGGGGGTTGGGAGTGGAGTCAGGCATGGAATAGGAAGTAAAAGTGAACAGGGAGACAGAGGTTGAGTTTCCAGAGTGTAATCTGGGGTCCGAAGTGGAATATCAGCCATTTTAGCCTGGATTTGATTCTGTTTCCCTGAAACTTCTCAAGAAGGTGATGTTTAAATGTTAGTCGTTGGTGTCCTCGGGAATTTGGACTCAAAATATGCATTCACTGTAGGTAGCTTGACTTTCTGGAAGAATAAACTTCGGAAATATCTGGAGGTTAGGATTCAAAACATCTACGCGAGCCTGTCAAAGTAGTGGTCAAGAGGGTTATGAAGCTTTTATTTCTGTGGTTCGTCTTTTCCGTGGAAACAAGTGTACGTGGAGGGGGGAATGGAATGAAAACAGGCATTTTCAAAAGTAAACAGGTGAAAGGAAATCCAATAAACTCTGTAAAGGCAACAACTGAGGGCTGAAGTGGGAAAAGGGTTGAAGGAGAATGAACTCAGTGTGGTGGGAAAAGGAAAGGAGTTAGAGCTGAGAGGAAAGGGGCAGTCGACGGGGTGGAGAGAGAGCCTGCACTTTGGGAACTCAGAGTGTTGTTTGTTCTAAAGTGGTCCCTTCTTTGGTTTAATCTGCTTTGAGTCTGTTTCTGTCCTTTTGAAACAGAAGAGTCTTGACTACTTCTCCAGGCTTATATATACTCCCTCATTTGATTCCTCCCCAAATGCAGATTCTCAAGGAGATAAAATAATATGCTCAAAGTCACACAAGTGGTAAATGGCATGGCTGGATTTGACTCCAAAGCTGGCGGTCTTCCCAGAATCTGAGGCAACGCTTCCCCGATTTAACCTGCCTCTCTGACTGCTCACCTTCTTTCTCTGCTCACTCCCTCTGCTAGCGAAAGATGGCTGATGCCCCGGAAGCCACCATGGGCTCTTGTAAACTCTAAGTTACTGGAAGGAATATCACTGTAGAAGGTTACATCACCTGCTCTTGTCTCTCAACTTAGAGAGAGAGGATATACCTCTCAGCTGCCATTCAAGGCAAGGCAAAGTGTATTAGTCTGCTCAGGCTGCTGTAACAAAGTATCATAGGTTGGGTGGTTTATGTTTTCTCACAGTTCTGGAGGCTGGAAGTTTGAGATCTGAGTGCCGGCAGGGTTGGGTTCTGGCGAAGGTCTTCCTGGCTTGCAGACTGCTGCCATCTTGCTGTGTCCTCACATGGACTTCTCTTGGGGGGATCTCTCTCTTCATCTTCTTATGAGGCCACCAGTCCTATCAGATCAGGGCCTTACCCTTATGACCTCATGTAACTTTTAATTACCTCCTAAAAGCCCCATCTTCAAATATAGTCATATTGAAGGTTAGTGCTTCAACATATGAATTTTGGGGAGATACAGTTCAGTCCATAGCAGCAAGGGAGACAACACTGCTGTCATTTCTCACATTGGGGAGCTGAGGCTCAAAGAAGTTGTCTCACAGTCAGGAAGTATCCAGGGTGGAGTCTGAGACCAGGTCTCTGACTCCAAAATCCATGATCTCCATTCCCAGAACTTTTGATGCATTCTTACCATTGCTGATGATAATATGGTACAATTACTCAGTATATACATAGTGCTTACTGTGTGCCCGGCACTGTTCTGGTACTTACAGGTATTAACTAATTTAATCTTTGTGGCAGTCCTGTGTTAGACTTCGAAGGTGGTGAGTGCAAAAGTGAAAGTAATTAGAAACGAGTCTTCAGAGCAAGTGAACTTCCACCCTGGCACCTTCCCTTCTGTCAGCACCTTCTTGGCATCCTGCTTGTGCTTCAGAGGCGCTTGATGGTACTCGTCTGGATAAGAAGTGGGGGGTTGGGGGAGTCCAGATCCTCTGATTAAGGTCTGTGATTTGCTTACCTGCACCCTTCCAGGCTCAGCGGCTTCTATGCACACCCTCCCCATTTCTTAGAGCTCCTGGTGGGGGCCCTTTTCCATTGAGGTCCTGTTTCTCCATCTCCCCTCCCGTCTCCTTTGGCTAAGTCTGACGGCTGGACACCTGTTGCCAAGAGAAATAATCCCCGTGTGTACAGGGCGTTACGGAAGGGAACAGGGTGGGGAGAGGAGGGAAGGGCTTCCTGCCAGCAGCCCAGTGGGCAAGGGGGAGGAGCAGGAAGGCTGGTTGGGCCGGGAGGGTGGGGCAGATGTGTGCAGGGAGAGGATGTGCCAGGGGAAGGAGTGGGGTCCTGGGGCAGCTGGGAAATAGCAGGGATGGGAGAAGCCCGGAAGCAGAGGGGAAGAGGAGGCAGCTTCCAACGAGCGGGGGAGAGGGGAGCGGCTGGAGCCTGAGGATGCCCACGGGGAGGGGAGTGGCACTGGTGAAGGAGACGGGTGGGTGGTGGTAGCTACTCACAGCTGCACAGCATTTCACGGAACACACAGCACTGCGACCTACGTTGTAATACCAGGGGGCTTCCCGAGGCTACCCACTTGGCTGAAAAGTCAGCTGAGGCTCAAATCATGAAGTGCATAGTAATAATGCTTGTTGGGCGCCCACTGTGTGCTGGGTAAGGTAGCAGGTGCTTTTGCACCTGTGAATTGAAGCAGTTCTCAAAAACCAGTGGCAGGAGGTACTTAGACTTAGCTGCCCTTTTGCAGATGAAGAAATAGGCTCCAGCTAATTCCTGCATCTTTGAAGCAGCTACTGGCCAGTACTAGTTTCCAGGTGCCATACGAAGGCTGGAGGTGAAATCAGTGCAGCCACTGCCCCTGGGCCAGGATTGTTCCAAGAGTTTTGCGCACATGATTTCCTTACATTTTCACAGCCAATAGATAAGCACACAACTGTCATCATTCCCTTTTGACAGATGAAGAAACTGAGCCACAGACAGGTAAAGTGGCACAGGGGTATGTTGTGAATGAGGTTTGAACCTAGGCATTCTGGCTCTAAAGTCTAAGGTTGCATCTACCATGCTCTACAGCAGTGAGTAAAAAGAAACACAGCAGTGTTCTTAATTTCGACTGACTAACTCCAAATCCTGTGTACTTTCCACTAACCCAGACTGCCTTTCAGGTTAATTAAAGGGTCAACGTGTACGATCTAAACATAGTGAAAAAGGGACAGTCATGCACCACATGCCGAGCTGAGCCAAGCGAGTGGCCCTTTCCCCTGATTGCCAGGGCATAGCCAGACACTAGGACCCCACACCAGGACCTGCAGACCAACCAACCAGCAAACCGATATGTCAAGGAAGATGCCATGGTCTCTGGTTCCTTGCAGATTAGCCAGGTCTCAGGCACTTGGGCAACATCCAGCTCCAGAATAATCTCTACACATAGGGAAGTAAGGTATTCAAGTGGTTTGAGTGCCAGGCTCAGGTGACAGACCCGGCTTCCATTCTTGTTCTGCCACTTGCTGGCGTGGGACCTCCAGCTTATTGCTTCACCTTCTCGAGCCTTAGTTTTCTACTGCAAAATGGGTGAAATGGTACCAGTTTGTTCAGGTTTGTTGTCAGAATGCTCAAGGCAGGATCCCTTTATACGGGCTGTGCATACAGGCCGATCTAGGTTTCACATTTGGGGTAGGCTGCTTTGCCTTCCTGAATTGCCATTTCCTTTTCTGTAAGACAGGGAGAATGATTTTGACCTTGCATGTGCTACAGGATGATTAAAGGAAAGGGCCCAGGACTTTACCTGGCATGTAACAAATATTAAGCAAATGATGATTATTATTCTTGACCATAGGAGTCAGTTTTTTTTTTTTTTTTTAGAGTACGTAATACTGAATGGAAAAGTTTTCACATTCTTTTGATAAGAAATATACAATATCATCTTTATATCGTGAATAACTGATTTTTTAGTTGAGGAAGGAAAGGAGGGGTAAAAAGAAGGAAGGAAGCAAAAAGAAGGTAAAAAGAAGAAAGGAAGGGAGGGAGGGAGGGAGAGAGGGGTGGATTCAAAGTTAGAGTTACTATAGGTCCTGCCACAATCTTTTATTTCTTGTACTATACCATCTATCTCTTCCTTTCTCTACTGCACCCCCCATCCCTTCCTCAAATCCATTTATACATTCTGTTGGACACTTGTTTTGTGTAAAGAAGTGGTCTAGTTAAATAGCTTTTATACAGTGAGTGAGTGTAAGATTAAAGTGTAACTTAATTACAAATGTATAAATATGGCAACTCATAGTTACAGAGAAAAGGGAGAGTGAGTTTCTACAGAAGAGCTAACTATAACTATATTTACTTTCTCCCCACAACCTTCTGAACTGCTTTTAACGAAGTTGATTTCTGAAAGGTTTCTATTTAAAGGATTCATCTAAGACATCCTCTAAGGACCCAGTTCCTTCCTGGACCCTGCATTACAGGCAGAGGTTTGGGGACAGAAATGTTTGCGTATGGCTGTGCTTATGTTTCAAAAGCCAAATGGAATTTTGTGCCTCTTTTTTTCTGCGCTGAAACCTTACAGTCACTTTGGCTCCTTGAAATGATATTCAATGGTATAGTTCCCTCTCTCACTTTCTTTAATTCTTTTGTTTCTTAACGTCAATCTGTACCAAGGAATCGATGAACTTCTGGTCATGGCAGCTAAAAAAGATACCTAATCTGGGCTTTATCTGGGTCCTCTCTATTATACATCATTCTTTACCTGTATTGTATTCTGAGCTCCATCAGCATCCATTAGTAGTCTACACCTCATGTTGATCCATTTTTGCGGGCCTGTGCTGAGTTATTCAGCGTCCTCTGTGGGGTCTTTCATAGAGCAAATGTTTTAAATTTTGATGAAGTCCTTATTATCAACTTTTTTCTTTTACGGATCATGCTTTTGGTGTCATGTCTAAGATCTTTTCACCAAACTGTAAGTCCTGAAGATTTTTTCCTATGTGTTCTTCTAAAAGTTTTATAGTTTTATGTTTCACATTTAAATCTGTGATCCATTTTGGGTTCATTTTTCTATAACCTGTGAGGCTTAGGTTGAGCTTCATTTTTTGCCTATGTCCAATCGCACCATATGTTGAAAAGACTATCTTTCCTCCATTGAATAGTTTTTGTACCTTTGTCAAAAATAAGCTGGCTGGGTATGCAGTTAGGATAGCTTTGTCTTCTTTGTGGAGTAACCCTTTTAGCACTTTGTAATGTCCCTCTCTGTCCCTGCTCATTTTCTTTGCTCCAGAGTCTATTTTATTTGGTATTAATGTAGCTGTTCCTACTTTCTTTTGGTTAATGTTTGCATGGTGTATCTTTTCCCCTCCTTTTACTTTCAGTCTACCTTTTATTTTCAGTCTACCTTCATCATTATATTTGAAGTAAGTTTCTTGTAGATGGAACATGATTAGATCATGTTTTTTAATCAATTCTGCCAGTCTCTGTTTTTTAATTGGTGTATTTAGACCTTTTTTATTTAATGTAATTATTGGCTCATTAACCCTGAGCAGTGGTTAAAGTCCTGACTCGCCACTAGGCCCCCTCTGATAGCAGCCCTATGAGTAGGGGATGGGATCCTTGTTGCCTCCAGGTAAGAGTAGAAGCTCATTTCCCTCCCTGTGTTGAAGGGGAGAAGGGAGAAGGACTCTGGCAGTGATACAAATCTTGGCTTCCTATTTGGCCTTCTCTAAAACCACCCCGGTGGGGGTGTTAAGAACCTTGTTACAGCCTGAGTGGAATTCCTCTATTGCTATACCTAATCCACTATTTTCTTTGCTCCAAAGGAACACCAGAGAGAGTTGCTAGCACTGTTTCTCAGAGTCAATATGCACTGACTCCACAATGACCTGCCTTCCTGTCCTGGGAATGCCTTTCCTTTTTGTCTCATGACAAACTGGTTTGGATCTACCTATTTACTGAGGACTTCTTCTGTGCATTAGACCATGGGTAGGACTCTGAGCCTCAGTCTCTTCTTTGCACACCCAGGATACCCACCACCTACAAAGGGCTGTTGGGTAATGGAGCAAGTGCTAGAAGATGCCAGATGCACCCTGGGTTAGTCACCTGGCTCCTTGAATGTGCTGAAGTTGAGTCTCCTTGTTCCTCTATGGGTATCACAATACCTCATATACTTCCCAGAGTTATTGTAGAAATCTAAGGACATAATGAAGTATAAATGCTAAAACACTGGAGCAAGGCCAGGATTAGTAGTTATTGTGGAATTCAACAGGAATCTTTATTCCAACAAGAAAATTATTAGTAGACACTGCTAGTTGTCATTCAATATCTATTCTCTCTGCTTTTCTAAGAAATATGTATTTCAAATTTGAGCTGAGCTACCCAGAATAAACAATAAAGTTCCCAATGTCTCTTGTAACTAAGCATGGCCAATGGGATGTAAGTAGAAGAGATGTGTGCACCTTCCCATGAGTATTCCTCAAAAGAAAAGAGCATCACCTTCTTTCTTTCTTTCTTCTTCTTTCCGTTGAATGAAATTTGGACATAATGACTAGTGCTCCAGCAGCCATCTAGAATAAGGAACCACACTGTAGGAATTTCAGAGTGAGTGGAAGAAGCCTGGTTCTCTGATAGATTCACAAAATTGTAATACCAGCTCTGGACAGTTGATCCAGAATGACTGCATAAGGAAATAAGGCCTTTTGTATTTAAGCAACAGCTAAATTGGATTTTCTCTTTCTTGTAATTGAACCAACCCTAAACCATAAAAATGCACACTCCAGTAAAAAGTACAGATTTCAAATTAATTGCCTATGTTAGAAATGAACATCATTAGCAATTACACAGCCTTAGGAAGATTGGTGTGGGCTAAATACTGATGAAAGCTCTTTTTTTCATTGAAGCTTTACCTGTCAGAACTTACAAACTCTTATATGAGGATTTTTCAAAGTCTAATCTGTGAAACAATTGAATTAGAATCAATTTGTGGGATTATTTTTTAACATGGAGATTTCTGGGCCACTCCCCCAAATTATAAGTAGAAATTCTGAAGAAAGGAATCATGATTCTTCATGATTCCCACATGATTCTTGATTATTCCAAAGCTTGAGAACCAACTTAAATGTTGGCTTTTATTCAAAATTTCATTGAATGTTGTCTATCACAGAACCACAGATGAAGAGTATTGAAGTGATTTTTAAAGACTGCAGCCATATACTGTCAAACTTAATTTATAAACCCTATCATCTTTTTCTCATGAAGAGCAGCTAAAATTTTCTTAAATTTGCTTGTTAAATATTTCCTAACCTTTATTATTAATATTATCAGAAAATTCCATGTGCTTGTGACAATCTGATAATGAAATGCATTATAGGTAATTAAAAAACAAACAAAATCCAAGGAAGTTTTCTCTATTTAACTGACAGGAACCATGGCAGCAAAGACTTAGGCAGCCAGGATCACAGAGAGAAGGAAAGGGAAACACAAAGAAGTGAGGCCTATATTCCGAGTTGATTTTCCCTTTAAGGAATTTGCTGTTCTGAGATTAATAGCCAACAATATAAGCAGCTATGAGCCTGAGTAACTGACAAAGCTACTGGCCAACTCATAGAACTGGGGAGACAAAAATAGTTCAGGACTCACTAAAGAGGAAGATCCCTGATTAAAAGCACAAAGTTTTTTTGTTTGGGTCCTCTGAAAGGCTACACTCTAGGAGTAAGGCTTAACTAGAAATAAATCAATGCATCCAAACACTCAAATGCAACTTCAGTTTAGCTCAATCCTAAACTGAATTGTGATCCACCTTTATCTTAACTGCCTGATAAAAGAAAAAGTAAATCCTCTCTTGAAGACTGTAATATTACCCAGAGCCTTATATTACATCTCAAGTTTTTCATGTGTGAAGTCTGGCATTCAGGAAATAATTATTAGGTACACAAGGAGATTAAATTAATGGATTGAAAGACCAAACCAATAAAAACAGACTCTACAAGTAAACCCACAGGAGATTCTGTTAAAATAACTGTGATTAATAGATTCAAGAGAATAGAGAACAATGAGGACATTTTTATTGCATGTGAAACTTATAAAATATAAAATAGTAATTTTACATCTTAAAAAAGCAATAGGTGACATTAACAAATTGGACATTGGGTTTAGTAGAAAATTAGACTCTGCTGAAGAGAGAATTAGTAAACTAAAAGATGCATCAGAAGAAAATGATCAGAGTAAAGAGTGGATTAAAAAAAGATGCAAAATACAAAAACAAGCATAAGAAACATATGGGACACAGTAAATGGACTTAACATATTTACAATGGATTCTAAGAAGTGAAGGAAGGGGAAAAAAGATGGATCAGAAGAAATATGTTTTTCCCCACAGCATTAAAAAAAGAATGAGTGGGAAGAGAATGCATGGATTTAAGATGGATCAATACAAGGAAAACCAACCCAAGTGAAGAATATTAAAACTGATGAAAATAAAAGACAAAGATGAAACCTTAAAATACGTGAGAGAAAAAGACACATTGCCATCAAAGGAGCAAAAATACGCCTGACAGCTGGCCTCTTAATAGAAATGACAGAAATCAAATTCCTTGTCTGCGTCTTCTAAAAACAAACAATCAGGCAAAAGAAAGCCAGCCTCGAATTGGATACACAATGAAAAAAAATCTTTATACATGCAGGTGAAATAAGGACAAAGACTCTTTCAGACAAATAAGAATAAGAGTGAATTTGTGGGATTCCCTGGTGGTGCAGTGGTTGAGAGTCCGCCTGCCAATGCAGGGGACACGGGTTCGTACCCTGGTCTGGGAGGATCCCACATGCTGCGGAGCAACTGGGCCCGTGAGCCATGGCCGCTGAGCCTGTGCGTCCAGAGCCTGTGCTCCGCAACGGGAGAGGCCACAACAGTGAGAGGCCTGCGTACCGCAAAAAAAAAAAAAAAAAAAAGTGAATTTGTTACAACCAGTCCTGCACTAAAGAAATACTTTAGGGAATACTTTAGGTGGAGGGAAGATGATTCCAAATGGAAGCATGTAGATTCAGGTCTGGATGAAGAACAGTGGAAATGGTAACTAAGAAAAATTAAATATTACTTATTATTTTTTTAAAAAATAACTGTTTTGTAGAATTTAAAATGTATTTAGAAATAAAATGCCTAACAACAATAATATAAAATAAGGTGGTATAATGGAATTAGAGTATTCTTAGGTCTTGAAAAATCTAAGTAGTAAAAACACAAATTTATATTTGACTTTGATAGGTTAAAGCTGCATATTATAATCGCTAGAATAATCACTAAAAGAATAGTGAAATAATAGATAAGAATTTAATAGAGGAATGTCAGCAAGATGGCAGAGTAGATATCCCAGCCTCTGTTCCCCTCATTCCCCCCACAAAAAACAATTAGACAGCTATCCTTAACAAAAATACCTCTGGGAGAGCTCAGGAGCCCACTTAAGAAGTTTCAGAAACATAGGGGAGCAAAAAACCTGGAATAACTGCACAAAAAGGGTAGGAAGAATAGTTTCATTTTGCCTACATCATCCCATTGCCCAGGCTGGCACTGCTCAGCACCAAGAGGGAACTCTCCAGCCTGAGACTTGCCCTAGCAAAAAAAGGGAAAGCAGGGTGAGTGACCAGATTTCACAGCCTTTTGGGTCACTGACCAAAGGATTTGCTTCAGTTCTACGCCACCCAGATGGCTGGGGAGACCAACATAGCTGAGATATGTGGAGATGGCTAGGAACAAAGAAAAAGGGCAGGGGCTATCAGTATCAGCCTAATGGCAGGAGCAACCATGGTACCCAGTGGTCTGATTTGCAGAAGACCTCAGCAGCCTTCATTGCTGAGGACCTCAACAGACCTCATGGTAGCCACGTACACCTACCCTCACTGCAGCTTTAACCTCTGAGAACCCTGCCGTGTTCACCATTGCAGACACCAGCAGCATACCCTGCAGAGGACACAAGGAACTTTGACTTCTGAAGAAACTAACAGCCAGTGCAGTTGCCTCAGACCCCCCACAGGTTTCAGAACCACCTCAGCCAGCACCACTGCAGGAGCCCTGGTCTTGGCAACACAGCCACCACATGTGTGCCTGCAGCCAGCTCCAGCCCTTGCAAGCTCGTTGCATGCACACTGCCAGCCCTGACCACCACCACTGCATGCCCCAGTTCCTTGCCACTGAACTCATCTTTAGCGTTCCAATGGTATTTTTCACAGACATAGAGAAAACAATATTAAAATTCATATAGACTCACAAAAGACCCCCAAATATTTAAAGCAATCTTGAGCAGGAACAAAGCTGGAGGCATCATATTTCCCGTTTCAAATTATATTACAAAGCTATAGTAATCAGAAGAGTATGGAACTGGCATAAAAACAGACAAATAGATCAATGCAGCAGAATGGAGGGCCCAAAAATAAACCTATGCATATATGGTCAACTAATTTTCGACAAAGGTGCCAGGAATACACAGTGGTGAAAGGACTGTCTCTTCAGTAAATGGTCTTGGGAAAACTGGACGGCCACATGCAGAAGAATGAAATTGGACCCTTTTTTTTTTACACCATACACAAAAAGCAACCCAAAATGGATTAAAGACTTAAATGTACTACCTGAAACTCCCAAGAGAAAACATAGGGGAAAATCTCCTTGATATTGTTACTGGCAGTAATTTTTTGAATTTGGCATCAAAAGCACAGCCAACAAAAGCATCAAACTAAAACATTTCTGCACAGCAAAGGAAACAACACAATGAAAAGACAACCTTCAGAATGAGAGAAAATACAGTTGTATCTCATCCCTTGTTATCTGTGGGGGATTTGTTCCAGGACATGTCCCAAATACCAAAGCCCGTGGAAGCTCAAGTCTCATATAAAATGATGTAGTACAATCACCCCTCTAGATCTGTGGGGTTTTCATCTGTGGATTCAACCAACCTCTGATCAAATTTTGATGGGCTGTTGGATCTGTGCATGCAGAACCCATGGATACAGGGAGCTGACTGTATTTGCAAACCATATAATTGTTAAGAGATTAATGTCCAGAGTATATAAGGAACTGGTACCACTCAGTATCAAAAAAAACAAAGACAAAATAGAATAACCCAACTAAAAAATGAGCAAAGGATCTGAATGGATATTTTCCCAGAAAAGATCTACAAATGGCCAACAGGCATATGAAAAGATGCTCAACATCATAATTGTTGGGGGAATGCAAATCAAAATCACAATGAAATATCACCTCACACTTGTTAGAATGACTGTTATCAAAAAGGCAACAAGATGACTGTTTAAAGGTAACAAGTAATGGTAAAAAAATGTAGAGAAAAGAGAACTCTTGGACACAGTTGGTGGGAATGTCAATTGGTACAGTCATTATGGAAAACAGTATGAATCTGGAGGTTCTTCAAAAAGTTAAAAATAGAATTACCATATAATCTAGCAATTCTGCTTCTGGGTATATAGTCAAAAGAAAGTCACTATCTTGAAGAGCTGTCTACACTCCCATGTTCATTGCAGTATTATTCACAGTAGCCAAGACATGGAAGCAACCTCATTGTTGACAGATGAATGAATAAAGAGAATGTGGTATATTGTTCAATCCAAGGGAATATTATTCAGCCTTAAAAACGAAGGAAATCCTGCCATTTGCAACAAAATGGATGAACCTGGAGGACATTACACTAAGTGAAATAAGCCAGACACAGAAAGACAAATACTGCATGAGCTCACCTATATGTGGACTCTATAAAAAAAAAGTTAAATTCATAATAACAGAGAATTGAATGGTGGTTATTCAGAGGCTGGTAGCTGTGGGGGGAGGGGAGCTATTGATCAAAAGGTGCAAACTTTTAGTTGCAAGATGATTAAGTTCTGGAGACCTGATGTACAGCAAAGTAACTACAGTTAATAATAATGTATTGTATACCTGAAATTTGCTAATAGAGTAGATATAAACACACACACACACACACACACACTATGTGAGCTGATAGATATGTTAAAAAAAAAAAAAATGCGAGGTAATTGCTTCTCAACAACCCCTGCTGGTCCTCAATAGTTTCTTTCTTGCTGAGATTGTAATTAGGGAATCAGTAAATTTAAACAGAAAAATCTTAAAAAGAGGAAGTTAATACAGGAAAACTGCAGTAATTAATGCATAATTGATTAATGCAAAAGAAGGCAAAGAAGGCAATAAAAAGGAATATTGTGAGAAATAAAAATGAAGTGACATCAGTAATCATATAAAATGTAAGTAGACTACTCCAATTAAAACACAAAGAAATTGTCAGACTGCTGCAAGAATACAGAAATTGTGAAAGTAAAAGGATAGAAAAATATATAGCATCTGAACACTAACCTAAAATAGACCTTAAGGCAAAAAGCATTACTAGATGTAAAAAGGAACATTTTGTAATAACAAAAGGTCCATTTCCCTGAAATATGTAATAATTCTAACTTTGTATTTAATAAGAGTATCAAAAAATAAAACGAAAATTCTCAGAACGAGAAGGAGAAATAGATTAACTCACAATTCTATTTAGAGATTTTAACATCTCTCATAGTAAGTGAAAGAAGACCAAAACAAAAAATCAGCAAGAAATAGAAAATTTGAACTTGATTAACAAACATCAGATATAGGATACTGTACTTCAAAACCAAAGAACATACTTTCTTTTCAGATGCAAATGGAATAATTACCATTTGCTGAGCTATAAAGCATGGCTTAACAAATTTGAAAGAATTCCAATAATCCAGAGAACATTTTCTGACCACAGTAGATTTAAGTCTGAAACTTAAAGGTACCCAGAAAATCAGTCCTATGTGTACTTCAAAATAATCCATGAGTCAAATTTTTAAAAATCAGGTTGGAAATTGCAAATTTTTTAAATTGAATAATAATGTATGGGATGTCCACCTGCCCCTTATGTGTTGACTGAACGTTTCCCTTACTGACTTGCAATATCTTAAACCCAGGAAAGGACTGCACCAACTAGATCCAGAAAACAAATTTTCATGAATCCCCCTCTCCTCAGGATTTCGGGGAAGGAATAGAGAGGACTGGTGGAACTTTGCAGTAGGGCCTTAGGGGCTATGAGGCCTTGTGAAGCAGAGCTCTGAGAACATTTCCACCATAAAAACACTCCTCTTCCCCCTTCTCTCTAAGGAAAAAAAATGTGGGATGCTGCTAAAGCAGAGAAAACAGAAAAGCTAGAGCCTTAAATACATTTATTATAAAAGAAGAAAGGTCAAAAATCAGTGGTTAACTATCTATCAAAAAGGTTGGCAAAAGAACAGCAAATTAAATCCAAAGAAAGTAGAAGAAGGAAATAATAAAGATAAGGGCAGAAATTAGTGAAATAAAAAATAAACATTGGAAAGAAAATAATCAGCAAAACCAAAACTTGTTTCCTTGAAAAGACTAATAAAATTGATAACCCCAGGAAAAAATAATTAAAAGGAAAAAAAGAGAAAGCACAAATAACCAGTATAAACAAAAGAACAGACATTAAAGAGATAATTATAGGTTATTATAAACACTTTTTATGAATAAACGTGTCAACTGAGATAAAATGGATAAATTCCTAGAAAAACACAAGAAGATATAAACATTTAGATAATTCTATATCTATTAAAAACAGTAAATTCATAATTTAAATCTTCCTATGAAGAAAAATCCAGTCCAAATGGTTTCACTGATGCATTCTTCCAAACATTTAAGGAAGAAATAACACTAATCTTAGATCAACTTTCTCAGAGAATAGTAACAAAAAGAATACTCCTCAGCTTTTATTAGGTCTGCAAACCTTGATACCTGACAAGGCTATTACAAGAAAGAATTAAATTTTTCTCATGAATACACATGATGATATTTTAAACAAAATATATATATAACAAGATATACAAAAAAAGTACACATCATGATCAAGTCATGTTTTTTCCCCAACAAAGCAGAGTTGATTTAACAGTAGAAAATCACCACTGTTATTCAGTACATTAATAGAAAAGAGAAGAGAAATCAGGTAATCATGTTCATAGATGTAGAAAAATACTTGATAAAATTCAACATCTGTACATGACTTAAAATAATCATGGCAAACTAGAAATAGAACTTCCTTAATTTGATAAATATTTATAAAATGTTACAGGAAACTTTATATTTAATGATGAACTATTAAAAAGTTCTTTCTTGAGACTGAGGTTTAGGAAGAAATGCTGGAGCTCATCATTGTATAGCACCATTTTATTGCCTCTATTCAACATTGTATTGGAGGGCCTAGCATTTGCAACAAGGCAAGAAAAAGGAATGAAATGCATAAGAATTGAAATGTAGAAATTACCATTACTCACATATAATATGATTATGTACCTAGAAAATCCAAAATAATCTACAAATAATACATAAGAATTAGTAAGTGATTTAAGCAAAACTACACAATATTATTAAGGGAAATTAAGCAAGATCTAAAGAAAAAGAGAAAGATACCATGGTTTCTTCCCAAATTGATCTATAGATTTATTGCAGTTTTAATCAAAATCCAGTCGTTTTATTGGAAATTATCAAGTTGATTTTAAAATTTATACAGAAATGCAAAAGGCAACCTTGATGAGGAAGAACAAGTTTGGACCTCATATACTACTGGCTATTAAGAATTAAATAGCTACAGTAATTAAAAGAGCATGGTATTGTTGACACAAGAATAGACAAATAAACCAATGGAGCAAAATAAATTCCAGATAGAGAACCAAACATATATGAACACTTAATTTATGACAAAGGGAGCATAGTAAGGCACTGGAGAGAGGATGGTCTTCTTAATAATATGTTCTGGTCAAGTGTAAAACTGATATTGACCTCTGTCTCACATTGTACTAAAAAAAATTAATTCCAGATGGACTGTGCATCTCAATGTGAAAGAAGAAACAGTGGGGTTTCTGGAAGATAATATAGAGAATATCTTCATGATCTTGGGGTAGAAAGATTTTTTTAAATAGGGTATAAAATTACCAAGCATAATGGAATTGGTTGATTTACTGTAATATATTAAAGAACTTATGTTCCTCAGAGGGCACCTTTCAGTGAGTGAAAATGCAAAGCACACAGTGGGAGATGTTTTGAATATATATAACCAACAAAGGACTCATATCCACTGTTACAAATCAATTTTTATTTATTTATTTTTAAATTTTTATTAGAGTATAGTTGATTTACAGTGTTGTGTTAGTTTCTGCTGTACAGCAAAGTGAAACAGTTATACATACACATATATCCAGTCTTTTTTAGATTCTTTTTCCATGTAGGTCATTACAGACTATTGAGTAGAGTTCCCTGTGCTATACAGTAGGTCTTTATTAGTTATCTATTTTATATATAGTAGTGGGTGTATGCCAATCCCAATCTCCCAATTTATCCCTCCCCTTTCCCCCCACAAATCAATTTTTAAAAAAGACAGACAAACCAACTTAAAAATGGGCAAAATAATGAAGCATTTCACATCTAAATGATCAATAATTACTTAAGAACGTGCTTAAGATCATCTGGAGAAGGCAAATTAAAATCACAATCTGATACCATTACAAACCTACTAGAATGACAATTTCTAATGTCGATGAAGCTGTGGTGCCCCATTGGAATTCATATACTGTGGGTAGGAGTGTAAATTGATACAACCATTTGGAAAAAATGGTTGTGTCCCCTATTACCCAGCAATTCTACTTCCAGGTATGTACCCAAGATAAATGCTTACATCTCTTCATAAAAATGCCTGTAGAAGATGTGATGCCATATGAAATACACAGCATTGCCAGTGAAGAATTTTGCCCCAAATATTTAACCCAAATCTATTTAAGCTTTTAAACCTAATGTCCAGTTTACAGTGAATTCAGGGTAAAGAGGAACCATGATAACTACAATAAAACACTCAGATAAATCCAGAACGTTAGGTACTGCACAAAATGGCCTGAACTCTTTAAAAAGTCACTATCAAGGAGGAAACAAAACAAAGCAAAGGTGAGTCAAAAAATAAAACACCTAGTGGAATGCATGAACCAGGACTGGATATTGGTTAAGAAAAAACAATCTACCTGGCAGTCTTGTGACAGCTGGGGAAATGTGAAGGCTAGAGATCAGATGTTGTTATGAAGCCATCATTATTTGTCATTGTGTGAAAAAATACAGAAGTATGTTCTTATTCTCAGGAGGTACACGCTGTGTATTTAGGGGAACATATTACGGTGTCTGCAACTTATTTTCAAATATTTAGCAAATGTAAGTATAGATAGATGATGAATGAATATAGACGTTGGTCTATATATATTATGAGAAATAAGGCAAGTACGTCAATAGGTACAAGTTGTTCAATTTACGCAGTGGGTATTTTGGTGCTTATTATACCACTCTTTCAACTTGCCTACTTAAAATTGCAATAAATTTCTGGAATATATTTTTTAAATGGAATTTTGCACCTAGACGTCATTAGAAGGGCAGTTAAGTTCTGCTCTATTTACGAAAATAGAAACTACAAATCCTAAAATATGTGTTATGGGTGTAATTTATTTTAGAGATAATATTAAAACTCTAATCAGGGAACTTAAAAGTCAAAGAAAATGCCTTGGCTCTACATCAAAAGTCTGGTTCACGAATGTACATTGATATATTTTAGGTTAACATAAAATGCTTAATGTGTGTGTACATCACCTTTTAATGATTCCCAGCTTTAGCCATGTTTTTCCTATGAGCCAACCAATGACTAGTGCCAATTAATGACAGATAAGAGGGCATCCTCTGTGTATTTTGTGTATGGGAAGAATGTAGCACCCTGCAAAGAGTTGGTTCAATGATTATGATCAGAATAACCATCTGTTAGTGCCGTTGGGCTTTCCAAGAGAAAATAGGAAAAGTGAAGAGTGTCTTGGTGTTCTGGGGGGCTGCATGCAACACAGTACCTCAACAGCCATTCTCCGCACTGTCGTGTGGCATGTGTCCCCCACCCGAGAGCACCAGGACAGTTTTTCTCAACTTATTTTTTTTTTTTTTAGAAAGCACTAATGGACGGTTATTCCAACCAGAGGGATATGGCATTAAATTCTGGAGATGCATAACCTTGGGAAGGTCATTTAACCAATATGAGTCCAGTTCTTTCACATGAAAGGCGAGACCTACCTCACCGAGTTTTGGTAGGGGTTGAATGTGCTGATGTCTCTACAGCAACTGTGTAATGCAGATTTACCACAAATGAATTATTGCTGGTGGTGCCATATGTGTAGGGAGGGCTGGCAGGAGGAAGAGGGTTCTGGTACATCAGCCAAGGCTGTAACTGTTGCTGGAGACATATGGGAAATGGAGGTTCTGCTTTCTCAGAAAATTCTAGAGGGGGAACTAGGTTAAATTTACCAAATATGTTTAGAATGATCTGATTCTTATAAACTGGCTGAACCAATTTTCTTCAGAGGATGACCAGGCCCTTGGGTATCAGTGTCACCTCTTGCAGTTGTTCAAGATGGAGATTCCTGTACCGACTGATCAGAAGCTCTGGGAATGGGGGTGGGGTGGGGGAGGGCACGCTGGGAAGCTGCATTTAAATGTTTGAAAGCTACTGAGTACCCATCCTGTTCGCTGCTGTGTCCCCTGAACCTGGCAGAGCGCCTGGCACACAGAGGTGTTTAGTAAATGCTGATGATTCAGTGGCCGGACAGGCGAATCAACAACATACTACTGCTCCATGACTCCTACAAAGAGGTGGAAGGGTAGGACTGATTTCTGCCCTTCCTTACATACCTTTTAGGCTGCGAGTTGCCCTCTCCCTCTTTTCCTTTTTACCACGGCCCCTAGGACCTTTATAACTTGATTTTGCTGCAGGGACTTGCTTAGGCTAGAAAAAGGAGGGACTCTACCTATACCGCCTGATAAGTCCTGTCCAGGGAGCTGCAGACCGCAGTGGTTCTCACTCCTGGCTGCACTTTAGAATGACCTGAGGCTTGGCCCGCACTCTAGACAAATTAAATCAGAATCACTGGAATTAAGGTCTAGATATTGGTATTTTTCAAGAGCTCCCCAGGTGATTCTGTTATGTAGTAGAGTTGAGAGCCACTGGCAAACTGTAATATGGATAGCTCTAAAATTCTCAGTGTTGAGTGCAAAAGGTGGAAAATGATTTATAACACAATACCACTTAAGGGTATTAAAATTTAACATACACATTAATCGAAGCTACATGTTTTTCAAAGATACGTACAAATATAAAGACATACATGAAATCTCAGGAAGGAGGAGAAAGGAGGGCAGTGGGAGCGAGGTTGTGGGATAGATGGTGAAATATAAAATAAGACAAGAGAGAGGCCTTGCATGGGGCTCAAAGCCATGGGCTAAGGAGCATGGGCTCCAAAGATCTCTGTTCATCTTTATAACAATTATGAAGTAGATATTATTACTTAGAGTCATTTTAAAGATGAAAAAAACTAAGGCTTACAGTTTAAGAATATTAACTAAGGTCTTAAAACTAGTAAGTAGCCGAGTTGGCTATAAGCCCAGGCAGCCTGACCAGAGTTGAGCGAGTCTCTCTTTGCTCCATTCATGGCCTCTCTTGGGTCTTCATGAGCATCTGCTGGAAGGGAAGCTTCCTTCTCCCCTCTCCCTCATTTCATCCCCACCCCCTCTTGCCCAGGATGGGAAAGAGAATGACTTCAATGCTCTGTGCCCACAGCAGAGGAAGGAGGCTACATATAATCTTCCTGACCTGGAAACACCCAGAAAGAAGCCTCCTATGATGGAACAGAGGAAAACAATAGTGGGGTCTAAGATGGAGAAGAGGGAAGCTCAGAGCTCATTTAACATATTTAATTTACTTTAATATATTTAATAACAGCAGATATACTTTTTGCCTTATTCAGACCCATCTCATGGAATACTTCTGTGTAACTTCATATCCACTACTCACAACACCCATCTCTGAGGACAGGGTCTTCCCACCAATCTCAGGATCCTTAGAAATTATTTTTATTAATAATATTTATCAAGGCAGGCACAAATATTAGTTCCCATTCTCCACAGAGAAAACTGAGGCACAGAGGGGCCACTTGAACAAGATGTCCCAGCTAGAAAGTGATGAGGCAGGAGAGACAGGAAGCTCATACTCCGCTCATCTGGCTTGGTGCCCTCGGGAGGTGAGTTGACTCTCAGCGGGCCCTTCTCCTCCCCAACGGGATACCCAAGTTTCCAGGTAGAGTTCTTTACTGCAGAATCCAGCCCCCGCCAGTCTCATAAGTGCTCCACCTGTGAGGTGCACTCATAGGGGCAGAATAGAGAAGGCTGACCCTTGTTTTAGCTGCACGTGCAGCTGCCTACCTGGGAAAAATCGAGAAGCGCTGGAAGCCTCTCTTACCCCACTTACTTAAAGGACCTCCTCTGCTGCACTGCCACAGTATCCAAAGTCATCCCATTGGTTTGCGGAACTAAAGGCTTTTGTTCAAATATAAATCTCTAATCTGAGGGGTGGTGGGTGAAAGGATAAGGGAGGTTGCTCAAACGTTACTGCGCCTAAAACTCAACTTGAAAACTTGCTGAACATGCAGATCCTTCGGTCCCCGTAGCAAAGGTTCTGATTCAACAGGTACAGAGTGGGGCCTGGAAACCTGGACTTTTAGCAGACTCTTCCGGTGATGCTGTGGTGGAGTTCCGTGCACCTCACTTTGAGAAGCACGGTGTTAACATGAACTCTCTGGCTTTCATTAGTTCATCAGACTCTCGGCCCGAAGGTGAGCTTAGGCGATCCTGGCCACGTCTCTTACGAGGCAGAGGAGAGGTACCCCGCTTCTCCCCCCGCCGCCCCGACCTGGTCTCTATTGCCGTTCAGAGCTGTGTTCTCAGCTCATGGCTGAGAGGGAACCTTCAGGGCCCTAACCCAGAACTTGAACTCAGCCCTCATCCTGGAGACTGACCAGGTTTTGTCCAGACACACATGTGGGGGGATGACCTGTGCTATGTCAAGACCTCATGCGGTAGTTCTCAGCTTCAGAGGCCCACTCAAGAAGTAAAGGTGGAGAGAGAAAAGTGATAGTTTGAATTGTAGTGACACTGCTTGGACCTGTTAGAGCCTTCCACAGTCTTGCGTGGTATTACAACAGAGGGCCACCTGAGGGCGCTCTAGCGAACCACCAGGAGCGGATTCCAGAGGAAATGAGTTGAAGAGATTTCACCTTTTGGTGTGATTGAGCCTCCTCAGCCTGGAAGGATCCACAGAGCTTCCACCTGCGTGTGCTTGCATGCTCGTGCTCAGCGTGTGGGTGTGTATGTGTGTGCGTTGCACACATGGAGGGGTGAGGAGAGGAATGAAATCGATGAGGAACCATAGGGAAAGAAAATAATGAGTCTTCAGAGGTCAGCTTCCCTGTGATTTGAGAGACAGTTTTCTGCACTAAAATGCTCCCACCCCTTTCCTTCGAGGGAAAAAATACCAGTTCCCAGAGCCCTTGAGGAGGAGGGAGCACAGGGGAAAACGCTCCGGAAGAAAAGGCAGACGGAGGAAGGCTTGTCGGTGCAGGCGTATCTCTCGGGGTCAGCTTTTGCGGGGGTGGGTCAGGCTCCCACCCTATGTCAGCCTCACAGGGCTCTCTCGGCAGCTGCCCCGAGAGGCTCACGCCCCAGAAAGAGCAGCTCCGGTTACACGTTAGTCACAAAAATAATAAAGATCAAAGGGAGCAAAAGCCATGAAACGGCTTCATTTTCCCTATTTAATTATGGGACTTGCAGATCCATTTAGATCTGGAAGAAGTCTGATTTTAACTTGCTATAAAATAGTTGAATAAAGTACTGGGTATTATTTTTATTCCCCACTTTCCCAGCTTTTTCTCCCCTCCCCTCCCCGCCTTCAGTGCAAGCTTTTAATGGGCTCCTGGGTCCTTGTTATTCCCTCCCCGTAGCCCCATGATAAGAAACATAAATGGAAAACCGTATTTGCCCCCTATTCACCTGGGAAAGCCTTGCCAAGAGGCTGAAGGGTCCAGTCAGAGGCTGCAGTTAAAGGTCCTTGGAGTGTTCTGGGCCTCCGCCCCTCCCCACCAAAGGACCGACAGCAGGTGAGTAATGAAGGGACCTCCCCCCTCAGGGCAGTGCAGTGGCCTCGTTGTGAAGATACTTGGTCATCGGAAAAAAGGGGCCTTTGGAGGCTGGATCAGGGAACAGGGCTCCAGGTGCACTCGTGGTTACAAGTTGTTTTACTGGGCAGTGGAAGATGCCGATAGAAGCCGTGTTCCAGGTGCACTAGATGGCTTTCCTCTCAACCACACTCCCTCGGACACACACGTGCACACACCCATATGCACGCACACGGACCGTCTTGCCCCAGAGCCAGGCCTTGAGCTTTGAAAGGCTGGCTGCAAGAAATAGACCAGGGGATGTGTCATCTTAGAGGCTAGTGGGTTTTTTTTTCTTTCTTTCTTTCTTTTTTTTTTTGCGGTACACGGGCCTCTCACTGTCGCGGCTGCTCCCATTGTGGAGCACAGGCTCCGGACGCGCAGGCTCAGCGGCCATGGCTCACGGGCCTAGCCGCTCCGCGGGATGTGGGATCTTCCCGGACCGGGGCACGAACCCGCGTCCCCTGCATCGGCAGGCGGACTCTCAAGCACTGCGCCACCAGGGAAGTCCGAGGCTGGTGGGTTTTTATACGTAGGAGTTACAGAGTATGATGACTTTGTTGCTTCGTGAGGATAAGGCCACCAGGTCACTTGGGGAACAGTGATGAGAAAGTCTTTTTGGGTCATGCATTGTCCATAAAGTGTTCGGTTGGGACCCCGTAGTGGGCAAAATCATCTAAAGCTTGGATTGGCAGCACAGAGGCAGCTGGGGTGAGGGGTGCTGAAAATCAGGGGTGCGGTTTGGGGACCAGCTCTGCCACTGACTTGCTGTGGGTGTCTGGGAGGGGCTGCTCTGGGGTTCATGCTCTTCCTCTGTACTAGGCAGTTTCTCTCGCTGGATCTTTTGAGCTCCAAGGTTCTGGGAGTCCAACATCTGTGTGCAGCATTTTTAGGGGGCCTCTGCTCTTTCCATGCACATTGCTTTGGGATTTGTTTGGAATTTTACTTATTCTCTACAAGGTTTAACTTTAGTGCAAGGTGAGTCTTTTTCCTGCCTCCCAAGAATTAACTCACAATGCGTATTATAGGCAGGAAGTAGATGAGGCAGATAAGCATCGAAAGTTCTGACTGCTCTTTCTTTTCCTTTGGGCCTCTTTCCTTGTCCGTATTAAAGCCCAACTCTGGCTTTCTTCCTGCACATACCTATTACGGGCTACATAGGACAAGGCTGTCTCCACCAGGTTTAATTTGGCTTCTTCTCATTTAAATTTTGAGTGAACTCTTCTTTATGAAATGGGTTCGCCGTTTTAAAAAAAATGTAATGTGGCTAAGGTGAAAAGCAAAAAGGACATACATGAACAACAAAGCAAAATTACATTGATACCTTCTCTTAGCCAAAAGTGACAGGTTTCTTTACAACTTGTACATGTAACAGATGCCATATGAAAGCAACTTCAAGGGTGATTTCACATTGAAATGTACATACTCCAAACTGATAAGAAGCCACACATAGGGTAACTTATGCTTTATGTCTTATGTGATATACTTGGCAATGTAAATAATCACATCTGAAGGCCCACAATCAGCATTGGCTAACGAGAACACAGACTCCATGTGTATAGGCAAGGGAGGGTGGAAAGAATTTTAACCTTGGGGTTCCCTGGTTATTGACTATTTAGGATCCTAATCTTAGAGCTGGATACAAGAGGTTTTTTGTTTGGGTTGACTTTAATATTTATGTATTTTTCCAAAAAAGGGCCAAAGAATAAAAGAAAGGTTTAAGTTTTCTAATATCCAGATTCACTTCTGGTTTAACAAAATGGTGCTTTTACTGGGCATTAAAATCACTGGGAACTTGTTTAAAATGTTGATTCTCAGACTCCAACCCTCAGAGCGTTGGATTCTGTAAGCTGAGTTGGGTGCAAACATCTGTATCTTAGCAGGCACTCCACGATGATTCATATGCCTTTAGGCCAGGGAGATTCCGCTGTATGACACTGATCTCATATATATTCATTTTTGTCCAATTAGAAGGTTTCCATTTTCATTTTGACTATTTTATACACTCAAAGGCATAGGTGTATTATTAATATTATAGCTGAACTTATTTGATAACACTTTATAGATTCTGAGACACACGAGGTAGAGGCTTTAACATCTTTCTAATTCCAGAACTTAGTGCACTGCCTGCCATGCAGGAGACTCTCAGAATGTGTTCACACATCTCATGGAACCAAAGGTTCAGCTGTGATTTACAATCTTGGACCTTCCGGGCACAACCTGGAACTCTGAAGACAAATGTCAACATTATCTGATCTCCAAAGAGGCCAGTTCTTGCATCTTTGCACTAATTCCTGTCCTCAGCCATAGATTTTTAGGTTATCATTTAAGTAGTATCTGTAACAAGCTTGCTTATCTTGCTTCCTAGCTTAAAGGAAATGAAGGGGAATTAGAGGAGGCACCTCAACAGCTTTTTCCTTCACTTGTCATCACCCAGGTAACACGTTCTCCTGCCAGGGATCCTTCCTCTACCTCTGTTCTTGTTTGAAACCTACTCATCCTCCAGGGCTCAGCTCAGGCCTCAGTGGAAGCTCATCGTAGGTATTCTCACCTTCTCCTTTGGTCTTCCATGTCCAGTCTTCTTTGTGTCTAGCAGCTCTTCCAAACCAGTCCTCACGTTGGCCAGGCAAATCTGTATTGCCTTTTGGCTCTGCCCATCCCCCCACCCCTCACCTTAGAGATGCTGCTTGGAGCTAGAATCCTAATCCCCTCCCTGCCTTTTCTTCCCACATTCCTGAGATCTGCAGTAGAAAATGTAAGTGGTTTCAAAGTCCGCAGCATGGTGTTGAAAACACTGAGTTCATACTGCCCAGTTAGCAACTCAAACATATCCTGCCTCAGATGCTTATTTGTCTTTTCATATATACCTAATCTATCACACATCCTTCTACTTTCAACTCCTAAAAGTCTCACAAAGCCATCCACCTTTCTCCCTCTCCACTGCCACTTATCTAGCTCGGCCAAAGCACCGTCTTTTCTCACTTAGGCGTTTGTCCTAATTTCCTGCTCGGTGTTCCCACATACCATCTGTTCTCCATCCCATGATCAGAGTGATCTCAAAATGCATAATGATCTTATCTCTCCTGAGCTTCAATGCTGTCTAGTTTCCTGTTGCTTTTAAGATAGATAAAGCTTCTGGACATGAACCGTAGGGCCCTGTGTGCTACGGACCCTGCCCACTTCTCCAGCCTCATCCTCCCGCAAGCTCACCCGGTTCTCTCTGCGCCAGCCACCATAGCCTTTCAGTGTCCTGTATTTTCCAGACTCCCTTTTGCCACGGGGTCTTTGCACACACTTCTCCATCTGCTTGATCTTCCCTCACTTCTTCATTCAAGTAACTGCTATTTACAGCGCATAACTCAGCTCAGATGCTTGCCTGATTTCCCTAGCTACGTCAAACCCCGTTCTAAAAACACCCCTGCATCTTCCTTCAGGACACTTAGTGCAGTTTTAGATTCACAGGTATCTTTGTACTTGCTTGATGAATACTTGGTTTCTGCAACTGACTGCTAGCTTCGTGAGGACAGAGGTCCTATCTGGTTTTGCTCACCATCATGTCTCAGGTGTTTAGTCCAGCACTTGTCAAGCACTCGATAAATATTTGTTTAATGATAAATATTGGTTAGATTTATTCAACAACACTGAATGTGTCATTCACTGGGCACGTGAATGTACATTAAATATTGCCCTTTATAGTTAGGATCTCACCATCTAGTGGAGAAAAGGAACTTGAAAGCTCTTAATTTCAAGAGTGTAACATGGAGTTGACCGTAGATCTTGGGATCCAAAGGAGAGAGCAAATAAATCTGCCTAGAGGAATTTATAGAGACTTCACAGAGAATGAAATATTTGAACTGTGTCGTGAAAGACAAATGGGAGTTTTCCACGTGTAGAAACATCCCAAACAGAAGAAAAGTGTATGCAAATGCCTGAAGGTGTGCAGTAACTGGGTAGAGTTCTGGAGTGGTGTTGGGTTGGGAGGATGGGCATGATGATGAATGGGTGGCAGGTTGAGGTGAAAGGTCTTGCTCAGAACATTAGACTATAAGAAATCAGTGGAAGAATTAGTGGAGGTATAGATAAAATAAATTTAAGGGTGTTTGCATTTTGGGAAAGTCATTCAGACAAGAGTGAGAAATCATGGGCAGGACAGAGAGAGGAGCTAGGGAAAATAATAAAGAAGCAATTTAGTAGCTCAGATGAGGAAAAAACAGGATCTACACAAGGCAGTGATAGCAGAAAAGGGGGAAGTTAAATTTGAGAGCTGTTTCAGAGGAAGAATCAACAAGACTTGATGATTGATTAGCTGTGGGGCTTGAGAGAGAGGGAGAAGTTTAAGATCAAGTTTACTGGTTTGCAAGGCAGAAATAGAGACACAGATGTAGAGAACAAACACATGGACACCAAGGCGGGGAGGGGGGTGGGATGAACTGGGAGATTGGGATTGACATATACGCACCAATATGTATAAAATGGATAACTAATCGGAACCCACTGTGTAGCACGGGGAACTCCACTTCGCTGTACAGCAGAAACTAATACAACATTGTAAAACAACTATACCCCAAGTAAAAAAAAAAAGATAGTTCAAGTTCAGTAGACTTAGTAAAATGGCAGAATTGTTAATCTGCAGAGAAAACATTCCAGGAAGAACAGTTTTGGGTATAAGGGAAGAGAGAAATAGCTCAGTTTGAACCAGGTTGAGTTTTTGGTATCTGTGGAGCATCTGGGTAGGGAGAAGGTTGGACGATCAATGCAAGTGTGTTCCTATAACTACCTGTTACTCCCTGTTTCTCTCACTTTGGGGGTGACCTATAAAAATACATCAGTCCTGTGTGTCTTTAAAAAGACAGTAGGCAGCATCAGTTGCCATGCCTGGAGCCAGGTATATCATCACTAGAGCCAAGCACCACTCAAACAATAGCTTAATTGAGGGAAGGTCATCATATATTGTCTGCATAATTGAAAAGGCACCTCTAGTATTTAAGTGGAGCTTTAGTTTGGAATTAGCTATCAACAGATAGATGCTGGCTAGGCAAGTGGGTAGATGGGAACTCTCTTAAGATTTAATATTACCAGATAGGGCACAGAAGACACCTACAAAGGATCATTACATTTGCATTCAGGTTCAGAATCTCTTGGCAAGAGGTGACAAAGCCAACTTTGGTTCTTGTTCTTAGTTAAAACACATGGGCTCCGGAGCCAGAGAACTTTGGGTTCAGATCTCGGCTCTGCCACTTACTGACGGCATGATTAATTTTATTTTATGCGTCTCAGTTTCATTTTCAATAAAACAAAGAATAATGGTAACTATTTTAGGGATTTTGTGATGATTAAGTGACTCCATATATGTGAACCCCTCAGGGGAATGCCTGGCATTTAGGAAATGCCTAATAAATGTTAGGTTTACTACTGGATCTTGAAGTTCAAGGATTGCAAACTGGGGTATTTTCTTGATAATCAGCATCTTAAAAAACAAATTTAAATGACTTTAGAGGAGCAGGTACTATCCAGTTTCCCAGGCTCCGCTAATCCCTGTAGCCTTAATACTCATCCTAGTTACACATTTTTGTTAACCTGGCCCCTGTATGTTTTGGAGTCTGTACACGCCAGTACGTTACAATCTAAGAAACTATTTCAGATCATGGCCTAATGATGAGAGGGAGGATAATTTTTCTCATCTCTATAAATAAGAGTAATTTGTCCTATATGAGGGCAGAATAAGCAGTTAACCTGATACAATTAGAAAAAGGTAAGGAAATCTCTTTGACTCTGAAATCCCACCGTTGAAGAACCATTTCTTTGGATGAAGTACCACGGGGCTGGGGATGTTCAGAGAAGCAGAGGCTGGTAAGTCCAGCTTCAGATACAAGCAGCATTTTGATGTGTAGAGATTTAAGCCCCTGTGGATTCTGACCCAGATTAAAAAATTGCATTGGTATTTGAACCTGGTAGAAGATGACTCTTGAATTCCAGTTAAGTGTGGGTCTCAAATGGGCTCTCGGGCATCTGGGGCTTTCTATTGTGAGTCAGGCAGTGTACATGATGCTTTATCACAGGAGCCCTTTTCTTCTTAAGCTATCTTGTGCTTGCCGTGGTTAGCATTGGGAAACATGAGACTTGAGGGTCGCAGAAGTGACAATGAAGGCATTCATTCCTGCCTGCCCCCCACCTCCGTCATTCGCATGTAACCCAAGCTGGTTTATTTCCAGGAAGCAGGAGACAGGGCAAAAATAAATTCATGAATGAAGCTAATTGCATTCAATGGTAAAGCTAGCACCAAGCTGTTTTTAACATAAATTCAGTGACTCAGGTTACACACTGAATTCAGCAGCATGAGCGCAGGGACTTCTCTGAAAGCCACTCACAGCTGTTACCGTTCATTCCAGCCCCTCCCGGAAAATTCCAAACAGAAGACATATTCCCCTATACTGCCTTGACTTGTATGGTTTTGGTGTCCATCCACGGAGAAAAAACTGGATTGTATTCAATGACAAAGCTGTCACCAAGCTGTTCTAGTTAAACTTCCCTGGTTACGGGACTATTTGTTGCCCGACGCTTCTGAACTTAGAAATCTATGTGGCCCATTACAGATCGGCCTCATTCATCTTTTGCTTTGCTTGTTGCTTTGCCTTGTGTTGTTTTCACTTTCTTATATATATGGATAACCTGGAGCAAAACTGGGAAGGAGGGGAAGTGTGCCTTCACCACTCTTTCTCTTTGTACCTTTTTTGCTCTTTTAATGGACCAACATCCAGTGGACCGGATCCTCCGCTACTAATGGTGGTGCAACTAACTGATAGGGCTGGATAACTTTAGGAAAGTTGCTTCTTTTGGGGCCATATCTGTGCCACTGAGAGTTGTTCTTGTTGCTCTAGCATCAACTATTATGTCATTAACCTCTCTGCTGAACCCCTTGCCCTAGAACAGGGTTCGCTAATTCACAGACCTTAATGCAGCCCTTTCCCTTCCTGTGCTCAAGGCAGACATCAGTAATCAATCATACCCCTCTTTCTGACTGAGCCTAGGCTCAGCCTCAACAGCTCCTTTCAACACATCACCTAAGCAGTCAACGGAATGGAGTTGTGCTCAAGTAGAACACCATTTGCCATCCTACTCTAATCTCTCATTAGAGCATGTTTGTTTGTGTTTAAGTAAACATCTTTTCCCTTTGATTTTAAGATGGTGAGATGGGACACACTGATAGACAACACTTCTTTGAGCTTGGGTAGTCTGTGTGCCTGTCATTCTAAAGCTGACTTTATATATTCTTATTGAAATAAAGGTATTAATATTAAAACTGACACGTGACGGTATGCCTTCTACATCTATCACCTTCTTTGTCAGTTCCACAGAGTCCGAGAATTTCTGTGTGCGTTGTTCATGGCCCACTGGACCACACTGGATTTGTAGAGTCCAGATTTGATTACCCAGAGTAGGAAAAATTCAGACACATTTGTCTGAAGGAGGCTTATTTCTATCTGATGTTGCTATGATGTACATAATAAGGTAATCTGAAAAATTATATTGGGGAAAGGATTTGGGAGAACACAGGCTGGGGGGCATAACGTATTGTATGAATAAATAGACTCTTAAGTCTGTGATATAAGCAAAGCAGCAGTTATACAGAGGGTTTCAAGACTATAGTCAGATCTAAGTAAGATGACAAGAGGAAAAGAAAGAAAAATGTGATGGGCCTCAGAAGTTTATTCTTGTCAAAATGAGCCTTTAGACATGGACTATTAGTAGGGTGACAACATAATTTATTGTCCAAACCAGGACGTGCTTGAGAGTGAAAGGCCCACTATAAATGGTTACAGTGGGACAACAGGTGTGAGCTGGGCCATATGATCACCGCAGCCATAGTCCAACCCTTTGCAGAAACTTCTGAGTGTGTGTCAGTCAGAAGGGAGTGAATGAGTGAAATACATTTGACAGAGGAACGAAGTCTGTGAGCGCTGTCTTCCTTCCCAGGAGGGGCATCAGGCATGGGGGCAAAAGCCAGGTAAAGACACAAGGAAGAGTATTAAAAACATACAGTTTTCCTACCAATGTGTTGTTCATCATGTATTTTTGTTTCAAAGTAGGGATAAATTGGAAGAAAAAAATTTGATTTAAAAGTAAATTTGTATATTCCTCAAAAAGAGTGAATCTTAAAGAATGAGAAACCTCAACTGTATCATTTTGAAGCCAGCTCTGTAGCTTTAACAACCAGAAGTTTCTGTCTGGCCCAACCGAGAAGTTGCATTTCTCTGTTTAGGACACTGCAGAATGTTGCCACGAGGATCACCTGACTTTCTTTGCATCAGCTCAGATTTCCTAGAGGAAAAAACTAACACCATATTATTTAATCTCACAAAAATTCTGAGTATTTTATAGATTCACCATTTTACAAATAAAGAAACAGGGCTCAGAGGTGACTTCCCCAGGGTCACCGTGTTAAAGACAGTCAGGGATTCAAATTCATCAGGTCCAACTTTTCCCATAGCGCCTAGGATAAAGGCATCGAACAAAAACAGCAAAACATTCAACTCACTCATTAGTTCTTCAAATCTTTATTGAGCATCTGCTGTGTGGTAGACAGTGTTCTATGTATGAAGGGTAAAGAGATGAACCCAAACAGTGCCTTTTTGATGCTTATATTCTAGTGGGAAAGGCAGGAAGAGGATTCTTGGCAAAGAGAACAGCATATGCAAAGGTTGTGAAGAGAAGTTTTCTCGGCCGTGTTAAAGGACCACTAGGGAAATCGATCTGACCATAGAGAAGTGGGTTAGAGAAGCTTGCAGAGAGAACCAGGGGACAGAGTGTGTGGGGTCCTGTCACCCCCGCGTAAGGACTTTGGCTTCTGAATAAGATGGGAAATCAGAGAAATGATGTGATCTTATTATAGCTGTGTGGAACCTGGACTATAGCGGGCAAAAAGGAAGCTGAAAGACCAGAGAAGGTGCTACCACAGTCTTCCAGGCTAGAGCGGATGGCGGTTTAGATAAAGCAGCAGCAGCTGAGTGGCGAAAGTGGATGGAACGAGGAAATGGTCTGAAGGCCAAGGGGCAAGGTTGTCTGATGAATCGGATGCTGGCGCTGGAAGCAAGAGAGGCAACTGTTGGTGGAACCATGAATGTAAGGTTGGTGGTGAGGAGAGATGAGGTGGGGAACGTGGGCAGGACTTCATTTTTCTTCCAATGGAAGGATTTGAGATGTTTAGTGGAACTTCAGGCCCTAAAGGGTCTCCTAGGGGATACCTTGGGAAGTTTGGTTTTTTAAAAAATTTTTATTGGAGTATAGTTGATTTACAATGTTGTCCTAGTTTCAGATGTACAGCAAAGTGAGTCAGTTATACATATATCCATTCTTTTTTTTTTTAGATTCCTTTCCCATATAGGCCGTTACAGATTATTGAGTAGAGTTCCCTGTGCTATACAGCAGGTTCTTATTAGTTATCTGTTTTATGTGTAGTGGTGTGTATATGACAGTCCCAACCTCCCAATTTATCCCTCCCCTCCTTATCCCCGGGTAACCATAGGTTTGTTTTCTACATCCATGACTCTACTTCTGTTTTGTAAATAAGTTCTTTTGTACCCTTTTTTTTTTTTAGATTCCACATATAAGTGCTATCATATGATATATGTCTATCTGTGTCCGACTTACTTCACTCAGTGTGACAATCTCTAGTTTCATCCATGTTGCTGCACATGGCATTATTTTGTTCTTAAGCAAAGGAGAAAACTCATTCCACTTCGCTTTTGGAAAGACCTCTCTTGTGGCAGTGTTTGGGTGCATTACAGCAAAGGGGAGAGAAGAACAGGGGGAACAACTGGAAAGCTAATTGCTGAGTTAGATAAAGGATTATGAAAGCTTGGATCATGAAAAAGAGGATAAAGAGGAGAGCTTATTTTGAGAGATATTTAGGGGCGGGGAGTTAAAAATAGCAGCTTATTAGGTGTAAGAGGAGAAGGAGAATATTAAAGCAGTTCCCCTTTTCTGAATATTCTGAAGTCTGGGAAGTACAAAAAATTCAACAAATCCATATTTCCTTAAAGGACAAGTATATGTAGATTAATGAACCATTAAAAAATTTTTCCACAGAAAAGTAGACTTTTAGAAGAGAGAGTGAAGAAATTTATTTTTACTTTGGATCCAGAATTGAAATAGATACCAGGGATTGGAACTGTAGTGATCTTTCTATCGACTCTGTATACCACAAATAAGCACAGCGTCAGATAATGTGACATTCTAACAAACAGTCCATTCCAACACGTCCTCTCTCAAGGAGTCACCGTGGGAGTTTGTTTAGAGACTTACTGTCATGATGCTGCCCACTGTTGCTGCAAGCCTTTCTGTTCTTTTAGGAGAAAGTAATTTTTTAAGTCAGGCTCTGAACTGCCCAAGAATGTAAGTCCCATTATTTTGCCACCCCTCATGCTGGCCTTAGGATAGAAACACCCATCTCAATGGCGCAATTTGTTCACATGACTTAGCTCCCAATGATTCTGGCTGCTTCAGAAAGTCAAATCAGTGCTCAAAGGATGGAAATTTTTTCCACTGAGAATATGTAAGAGGATGTGCTGCAGGTTTTGAAAGCCATATGGAACCACTGTACTGACGTTTCCCCTGAGACAGCATGGTCCTCTCTGGCCTCTGTGCCTCTGGGGAGACTGCATCTTCCACCCCCCTGGGGCTCTTCCTCCCTCCCACCTAGATTCACACAACTTGTCTCTGGGAACCAGCTCAGCTATCTCTTCCCCTGGAACGTGTCCTTTGCCCTCCAAGGACAGGTCGTCCCTGCCATCCCTCCTGTGTGCTCCTGGACTTCTGGTGTTTACCTCTGTCTGCCCTGTGCTGTGATGCTCTATTGGCTGCTTCTACGACTTGTCTGTGAGCTCTTAGAGAATTGGGACCTGCGTTTTTATATTCCCATCACTTAGCATAGGGCTTAGGTGTAAATACATATTTGTGTAATAATTGAATAATAGTCTGCTCTAAGGATTGAAACAACTTTTTTTTTTTTTTAAGCAGCATCAAAACAGTTGATCTATATTCTCTGCTGGTAACAACTTTGGCAGGTGCACATGAATGCTGACATGTGGGTGTCTGAAATCAGCTGTATTATCCTGTTGTTCGTACGGAAGAATGGGAGTGTGTTTTAAAGACCCATTTTTGTTGACACGTCTCTAACAACAACAACGGCAACAGCGACAGCAACTAACCTTAACTGGGCACTTGCTTCTTGCACCAGGTCCTGTGGCAGAGACTGTTCGTCCCTGCTAACACCCAGGCTCTCTTTCCTTACTAACAGAACCCTTATTTTATTGAGGTAATGAGGTGTAAGTCTATATTTTCCAGTCTCCCTTGGTTTGGGTGTGGCTACGTGACCAGTTCTAGCCAATGATCTGGAACAAAGATGTTGGAAGTGACTGCCAGCAGGGCTTCTTAAAAGGTGGACAGACGTTTGAGGAAAGCCCTTTTCCGCATTCCGGACACTTGCAATGGAGCCGTTTTGGACCATGAGATTACCCTGAAGATTCAGTCTATCTCTAAGATGTCAGAGCCAAAAGACATCAGACTCCTAGCTCCCTGTGACGTCATGGGACCAACATATTAGCTGTAGTCGGCTGTCTCCCGACCTCTTTCACATGTGGAAATGAATCCTTGTGCAGTGAAGACGTTCTTATTTCGGATTTTCTGTTGCGGGCAGCTAAACCTATTCCTAATGAGTTTAGGTGTTTTACAGAGACTATTTCAATTAACCTTCACAATATCCCTGTGAGTTAGCTATGATTGTCCCCACTTTATAGATGAGGAAATTGAGGTGGCAAAGTTGGGTTTGAACCCATGGACTGCCTGGCTCCAGACCCTGCTATAATATAAGGATGATCCTTTGTTTTAAATGAGTTTATGCTTTTCCACCCACTCGGGAATTGTGGATTTTATACTTTTCTAAACATTTCTTTAGGTCATTCTTCCTTGTACCTTCTTTTAAGCATGTTTCATGTGATCAAGATTTATGATCGGACAAGAAACCAGGAAGACCTTGTCCCTAAAAATTTTAGCCCAGAGAAGAAGGCCTAATGATAGCCCCTCAACCAGAGGGGATGTCCTATTGCTCTCCTGGTGTCTGTATAGCAGGTGTTTTGCTTTAGAGAAATGAGGATACTTCCTTCATCCTGTTTCGTCCTTGTGATTCTTATTTTTTTTTTCACGTAGAAAACAGTTACTTTATTTATTTTTTTAACGTCTTTATTGGGGTATAATTGCTTTACAATGGTGTGTTGGTTTCTGCTTTATAACAAAGTGAATCAGTTATACATATGTTCCCATATGTCTTCCCTCTTGCCTCTCCCTCCCTCCCACCCTCCCTATCCCACCCCTCCAGGCTGTCACAAAGCACCGAGCCAATATCCCTGTGCCATGCGGCTGCTTCCCACTAGCTATCTATCTTACTACCTTTGTTAGTGTGTATATGTCCATGACTCTCTCTCGCCCTGTCACAGCTCACCCTTCCCCCTCCCCATATCCTCAAGTCCGTTCTCCAGTAGGTCTGCGTCTTTATTTCTGTCTTACCCCTAGGTTCTTCATGACATTTATTTTTTCTTAAATTCCATATATATGTGTTAGCATACGGTATTTGTCTTTTTCTTTCTGACTTCGTCCTCGTGATTCTTGTTACCGAGTCCAAGCTCGCTCTGCTTGCCACACGACAGGCCAGTGAATCAGAGACGAGGTGTTGAGGCAGGGAGTACGGCTTTATTCAGAAAGCCGGCAGACTGAGAAGGTGGCGGACTAGTGCCTCCGATAAACCATCTTACGGGAGGTGGGGGTGGGTGGGGAGGGTTAGGATGCCAGTTTCTTTTATATATAGCACAGAGAGGGGGAGGAGATGAGGCAGTAAAGTGAAAAGGCCATAAGTTTTGCAAATGTCCCCTGGAATGGCCGGTCTCGGGGAGGGGATGTGTTAATTTCTTCTTTCTTGCGACCATCCACAGGTGGGCGGGGTCAGATTGTCTCCCTGTGAGCTGAACCATTCAGGCAGAGGGCAGGGTTCCCTGAGGCAAGCCATTATGTGTGATTATAATAACAAAAGCAACGAAAAGCAAAGGTTAAATTCAAAGCAGCAGATAAAACATGGAGTCCGATTTAGCTCTTCCTTGTTACACTCTGAGACCTGGGCAGGACTGCCTACGTTTCCATTGTTTAGTGAGTAAGAAGATTGAGGCTCCCAGGGTTAGCTCTGAGCAGAGCCAGTTGGAGGCTGCCGACCACTTTTTATTTGTACTGGGGATTCAGTATTTGAGGCCACTCTGTCCTGCCTGGGGAGTTTGGGGGAAACAATGTAGTAAATAATACCCTGGAGAAATTTTAGAACAACAGAGAAACTGTCTCTAATATCACTCTCTCAATATATCTGTTTCAATTCAATTGCAGTTTTCAAACTTATGTACATTTTTGTACCAAGAATTCTAAAGAACTCTCAAAACAAAACAAAACGCAGTAAAAAGATTCCAAGTATTTGTTCATTTGCTTTTTAGGGGTGTAAGAGAGCAATCACGCAAACATGCTTTATCTGGACTTTATCTGCCACATCTTGTGTATCTATAAAAAGATAACTCAATTTCTAATAAATATCTTGGATTCCTTTATAAGACACTAAGCTCAACTGTGTTCTTGCCTTTCATCTAATGAAACTCATTCTGTTAAGAGGATCATGTCATTTTGCACATCAGTGAATAAGCCTCACAACTCCCATTTCAACCCACAGCAAACGCCCTTGAGGTTAGAGCTTGATGGTTAAACACAAAAGGCCCCAATGCCCCAAGATTCCACAGATGCCTGTTGAATTACCAGGATGCCCACAGACTGCAAATACTTAACAAAAGAGGTTTCTCCTCCCTGACACCCCCTGCACTCCCACCCCACCACAACTAAAGGAGAAAGAAAGCCCCCAAACTTCAAACAGTGCACCTGGCTGTATAATCTTTTCTACTTGAACTAATTGCTATTTGCAGTGGCATAAAGTTGCGGACTGGGGGTGTGTGGAGACTCCTCCGGCTAATAGTGAAGTATCAAACCACAAAATGATTTCATACGGTTGGTTGTTCCATTCCAGGACAGCCAACATCTTACATTAATTTTCAGTTGCAGGAACTATAGTTCTCATACAAAGAAATACATTCCTAACAAGGTACAGGAATTAATTTTCAAAATGCCCTTAATGCAAAAGGAGGCAAAGAGTTTCAACTTGTTTCAGGGATTTGGAGTGACCTTTACAGACGTCTAAAAATGACTCAACTTCCGGACTTTTTTAAATGTTCTTAAAAGGGGAAAACCCCAGTATTTATAATTAACCACAGTTTTAATTGGGCTTTCGTGTTTATGATTTTTCATTTAATGTCTGTCTCACCGATTAAATTGCACGTGTTACAGTCACCATCACATCCTCAGTATTCTCTGGAGTGGCTGGCATATGGCAGGTGTTCAGTAAATCTTTGTTGATCAAGTGAATGAATTAAATCCCAAGGATAATTCTTTAAATATTTGCAGTAATATCCTGTTGCCAGATAATTAAAAGGGAAGAGATAGAAGGAAGGGAATTTATAAAATTCTGTAAATTGGATTGTTTATAGAGTGCCTTACCTAACTGGAAATATTTTCACATATAGTTATAATAATGATTACCAGTAGTAGTTGTAGTAGTGATAGCAGTGGCGTGGTGGTAGTGACCTTGAGTGATTACTACGTGCCAGGTGTTGGGCTTAGCTCTCTGCATAAATCATATTTTATTTTTTCAACTTCTCTATGGGGTAGTTATCACCACTATCTTCGTGTGTGAGAAAACTAGGCATAGATACACTAAATAACTTTCCTAAAGTCCTAGCTTTCCCATAGCTAGGAAGTGGCAGAGCTGGGACTAAACTTCAGCCCATCTGTAGCCCACATTTTCTCCCCTCCCCTCCCCTCTCTTCCCCTCTCTTCCCCTCGCCTCTCCTCCCCTCCTCTCCGTTCCCCTCCCCTTCCCTTTCCTTTCCTCTGTTCTTCAAACAGCATAATGGTGGTATGTCAACATCATGGTAGACATTGTAGTTTGACGCTTCAGACATCCATCCCCAGGCACCTTCTCCCCAACCCTTCCTCTCCTAAGAGACTGGAAACCTAAGCCCTCATTTCCCAGTATCCTTTGCATCAAGGCTGGACGTGTGACCCAATCTGAGGCAGTGAGTTAGAAGAGGAAGTCAGCAGAGAGGCTGCAAGTGGGGGCCTGGGGAAGCTCTTGATTTCTTTAAAAAATGGACAGGTGCAGCTGGCATTCCCCCATTCCCCATCTGCTCATATCCATTATTAAACATGATGTTTGTTTCGAGGGACAGCAACCGTGTTGTAACCTTGAGGCCAAGAGAATCACAGGGCAGTCAACCCCAGCATTGTGGACCCACTGCACCAACCTCAGTCACCACCTACCTGTGGACTTTGCGTCATGTCAGGAAAACCAGCCTCCATTTTTTTTTAGCTGTTCAAAAGTGATTTGCTGAGCATAAAGTTAGTGATGAAAATAGGCGTTTCATTACTACAGCCCCAAATAATGTTATAAAGGAATAGGACTCAAGTGTATCTGTAAATATGTGTATGTTGGGACAAAGTGGCTGTGTGTGCCAATGTGACATGTTTTTGATAGCCTCTCCCCTAAACTGTATGCACAGGAAGAATCGAAATGACTATCTGAGGATACATTTTACTATAAGCAAATTACACCTAAAGAATCCTGACTTTCAAAATGAACGAATGAATGCATGAATGAGTGAGTGAGTGAATACATGAAAGTTAGATTGTATTACTCTCTAACATGCAGTGTATTATCAATTTTGGAATTTTGTAGAGTAGGAACATAAAGCCAACAACATTTTCATTTAATTTTTAAACAAAGCCTAGTGGTATAACTGTTAAGCCCTTGAGTTTGTCCAGAACAAGGACAAAATAAGGCTTTCCAATACAAAATTGGTGATTTCATTAAGGCAGTGAAGCAAGCAAGGCTCTTGAAGTATCATCCAAATTCCTACTCCTTGAAGCAAAACATCTTAGTTACACTGTGGCCAAGACCATTATAGGACTAGCCTCAAGTTAAAAAATATGCCCTGGAAGAAATCAGAATGAGGCTTTGGCAAGATTCCCTCATCCAGTGACACTTCTGGATTTCTTATTCATGGTAGTGCACAACGGAGAGATTGCTGTTGCTTTTCTGTCGGTTGACTCTATTGATGTTCAGAGTATGAATGAGCTCTTAGCCTTTTGCAGGACACATATGAGGGGAAAGTGCAAGACAACATCTTGTTCTATTTAATTGTTTAAGTCCCTGACACAGGAGAAGACATTTTCCATGCAGTTAACAGTTATTTTGTGATTCACTTGCAGGCTGCAAAAGGTGGCTAGAATCAGTAATGATGGCAGTGCTCTGCAAATAAAGGAGCTCTCACCCAATGCTGGTTCACACACTGCTTGATTCAAAGGGAACTGGCAGAAACAACTCCAAGAAACAGTACTGACATTGTGCTTGAGGAAGACAGTGGCAGTGTTATCAGCCAGAGTGGTGCAGTGAGGTAGCCCTGATGCTGTACCACCCGTTCCTAAGTCAGGGTTGAAAGAAATGGAGAAAATTCCAAGTCCTAGCAAACCACGTCTAATGAGTGTAGGTCTTTTCTGGGTCTTTGTTAATTAACTGAGCTGTACACATTCTGCATTTTGGCACTAGCGTATGCTGGCTCTTGTGGGGGAATGTGTTCTCACAATTTTTTTTTTCAAATGAAGGATGAGGAAATAAACCACATTTTTCCACGATACGAAAATACCCTTTTAAAAATATTGTTTCAAGTAGCTTGCTCAAGTGGACCATCTCAACAACGTAAACTCCATGTCGGTTCCAAAATGCCACGACTTTTAATATCAAGGATTACATAATGTATTAGGATTACTTACAAAAATCAAACTGGTACAAACACTTCCATTGCTGGGAATTTGATTCATTCCCAGTGCTTGATGATTTTCTTCACTTACTGAAGATAATCACTGATGATGCATTACTGGTCATATTTTAAAACCCATCCAAACGTTCCAACATACCATGAAGAAATACTTTTGAGAGCAGAAGGCAACAAAACGGGTGCATTAGGAATTCACTGACCAGTGAAGATCTCCCAAGTTGAAAAAGGCAATTTCCAACATCTGAATAAGATAAACTTATTAACATGATATCCAAAACGACTAAATGCTTGCTGCCAGCCCTGACCACCTTTCTCTGTGTTCAAACAAACATGTAAATTAATATCTGAATAGACACACATATGTTCTCTTCATTCTCATTCTTTTTTTTTTTGCGGTACGTGAGCCTCTCACTGCTGTGGCCTCTCCCGTTGCGGAGCACAGGCTCCGCAGCACGTGGGATCTTCCCAAACCGGGACACGAACCCGTGTCCCCTGCAGCGGCAGGTGGACTCTCAACCACTGCGCCACCAGGGAAGCCCTCTCGTTCTTTTTATTAACAAAAGGATGACATTTTACCATACATTTTACTCTGCAACTTGCTTTTTATTACTCAAGAATTTATCATGGGTAACTCTCCAAGTCAATAGGGACAAAAATTTATTTAGGCCATTCTAATTTTGTAAGTAAAATAATAAAAAGAAACCAACTGGGGGCTTCCCTGGTGGCGCAGTGGTTGAGAATCTGCCTGCCAGTGCAGGGGACACGGGTTCGAGCCCTGGTCTGGGAAGATCCCACATGCCACGGAGCAACTAGGCCCGTGAGCCACAATTACTGAGCCTGCGCATCTGGAGCCTGTGCTCTGCAACAAGAGAGGCCGCGACAGTGAGAGGCCCACGCATCGCGATGAAGAGTGGCCCCCACTAGCCACAACTAGAGAAAGCCCTCGCACAGAAACGAAGACCCAGCACAGCCAAAAATAAATAAATAAGTAAACTTATTAAAAAAAAAAAAAATAGAAAAAAAAAAGAAACCAACTAAATGTGAAACTTACCACAGATGAAGAAAAATTGCAAATGAATCCCTCATTAATAGGCCAAAACCTTATTATTCATTTTGAAATTTCATATAACATCTGATCATTTAAAAACTGAAACATATTTTGAACAATTATTGCAGTATCATTTGACATACAATAAACTGCAGGTAGTTAAACTGTAAAGTTTGATGTTTGGACATATGAATATATCTGTGAAACCATCACTACAATCAAGGTAATGAACACATCATTCACCCCCGAACGTTCTCTCATGCACCTGTGTAATCTCTCCCTCCAGCCACACCTGGCCTCAGGCTGCAGGTAAGGTTCAAGTCTGCTCCAGATATCTCATTCTGGGACCAGTGGTCACGTAAGGTGTACTCCTTCCCTTGTGATGACAGAAGCCCAAGAGGCCAAGCCAAGTCATGCAGATGCATTGAAAACTTCCCTTGTTTCATGACTACTAACACTGCATTGGCCAAAGCAAGTCACATGGCAAAGCCTAACGTCAAAGTGGTGGGGACTGTACGCTACCCACTCTAGTGGGATGTCCTGCATAGTTACCTGGCAAAGGACACAGGTGTGTTGTTCTTTAACTGAGAGGAGGTAAAAGATGGGGAGGAATAACTCAGCTACAATAAATGGGCAGCTGAAAATATGGGATGGGAATTCATGTTTGGTAGCTGAAGCCCCTATGTGTTTGACAGCGTACAGAAGGGAGGGTATTGAATGATAAGACAATGCTGGAACTTTAGGCTGGGCCACAAACAGGGAGTGAGTGCAGGATAAGGGGAATGAGTAGAGTCCTCAGGAGGCTTAGAGGATCCAAAGGGCAAGAGGAAGTGTTGTCAGAAGGCATCTTTCAAACAGCAAAAGGTCCTATAGAAACTCTAATGGTTCTAACCATAGGCATTTTATGATTAATTCCCTCTACTCTCAGTCTCCTACTTTCCTTCTCCATTACTTTCCCTTATCCTTTGGTTTTAAATAAGGGACCCAAACTATGTGCTGAATTTTCTGATCTCATTTTTAGAAAATCACTAGATTCCTATCATAACCAAAACAAGTATTATAAAGGGGCAGAATAGAGATAATTTCTATTTTCTTTCAAGCGTTTAGAACATACACAGTGAGAGGTTATGCACTGTTCCACAAAACCTTCCATATACAAGTGTATATATATATATATATATGTCTAAATTTAATATATGTTTACTACAGATGGTCTGAAGTATAAATATATCGTATGGTCCGGCTTCTGGAATAATGGATGCTCCCTCATTGTTTGTGACTCATCACTTCACGAACACTGGGAGGACCTGACCGCAGCTGTACAGAAACTTCCATAATGGCCATTGCGCAAATTGCCTTTTTTAGATTTGGGGTTTCGTTGCAGTTGGGAATGTTGGACGAATTTCCTTGAGGCTTGGCTTGAGGAACATCCAGTTGCTCTTTGCCCAATCCTGAATCTGGAACATGGTTTTAGGTGGAAAATATGCTCTAAACTCAGTGCTAGGTGAGGTGGTGGTCTGTTGTTGTGTACAGCAGACTCTATAGAAAATTAAGACCAACAAGTAATTATTTAGGCGAAGAGCTACTTTTCCTTCTTGGGCTTGTATTGAGAAGAGAAAGTGATGTAGTTCATTTAAAATTTTCTGACACGGTATGTCAGTTATCAGTTTATGGCCTGTGATTTCCCCTGTTTAACCCACCGTGTGATTTCTGCCTCCTGATCGGATCAACACTGCTTCCCAAGGTGTTTAAGGATTTCACAAACTAGCCCCAGACTTTCCCCCGGCTTTCCTCTCTTATCCCTCCTTTTCTCAGAGTTGATTCTTCAGTCTTAAACCCTCTCTCATCTCTGGCTTGGGTCACCCTTTCCCTGCTTTTCTCTTCCCATACCTTTTGTCATTAAATCCCACTCATCCTTCCCATGTCAGAAAGGAATCATTTCTTCTGGAAAATCGTTTCTGAACCAGTCAACACTGGGTTGAGTGTCTTTCCCAAGTGCTTCCATAACTAAGTTTAGTACCGATCACTCTGTGTTGTCTTTATCAACTTACTTCTCTTTCTGCTCATGAAATAAGCTCCTGGAAAGTGTAGAGTTTACATCTTTCCCTGTGACAACCTCAGCCCCCAGCTGGGCCCAGGCACATGCACCCAGTTGGTACCTCATACACGTTTATTGAATGAACACCTGAATGACGAGATACCATTAGGGAGATCAATCAACCACACAGATCAGTGTACAGAACACTAGATCAATTCAAAATTTTAGTTTTGTTGTTTAGACAGAAAAAGCTTGATGGAGAAAGCAGTATTTACACTAATCTTTGAAGGATTTCATGGGCGGAGGGAACAGAATAAACAAATATGTAGAAGAGACTCATTTATGTTCTGGGCGCATAGAAAAAAAATCTCCGTCTTTTGGGCTGGGCAGGTGCATGATGGGGAACCTAACTGTGGTGAAGAAGCGTGAGCGAGAGACTTGGGGCCGGGTCCTGAAAAGTCTCACAATATATGCAGGAAGAGTGGACGAAAATGTGGTCTAGCAGTATCAGCACCAACTGGGAACTTGTAAGAAATGCAAATTCTCGGCTTCCATCCCACACTTCCTGATTCAGGAGCTCTGGGGGTGGGCCCAGCAACCCCGGTTTTCACAAGCCTTCCTGGCCATCCTGGTGTGTGCTAGGGCTTGGGAACTGCTCTCAGATGTTTGGACTTCTGCTTTGAACCCAAGCCACTGTTGCTGTATTTGTGTTGACTGTAGAACATCTTCCCCGGTCCTCCTGAGGGACGCTGTACTTTGAGGTTAATTTGCCCAGAGAAATAAAATGTGGTGCATTCTGCTGCGTTTTTGGATCATATGTCAGACATCTTCAGAGAAGTCTGACCTCAAAAATCAGCCCCAGTCCATAATTTCCACATTAGCACATCACATCCTCTCTCCAGCTCCCAAGTTTATCAATGGACCACTCTTCCCCTCCTTACAGAGGTTGTTTGTGGGATATTTCCAAGAGAAGAGGCAAGACTCTCTGGAATGGTTTATGTTCATCTGTTTGGGGTGAAGTCGTGGCCCACTGCTCCTCCTAAATATGTTTCCTTAGTGGACAGTAATTCTTACACTGATGCTCGCACTGTCATTTGGAGAAATAGGTATTCTGTCCACAGGATGCACGCTGAGGTCAACTCTGCCCCCTTCCCACCCCCACCCCCCTTCTCATGGAGACCGATTAGCAAGAGAACAGTCACGTCTCTCCCATCACAAAATCTCTTAACTACCCAAACTGAGTCTGTTCTCCCAGTTACAAGCACTCCTAAGATCCTGCACCTTACTTTTGCAATGCTCATCGTTCTTGTAATTATTCAACATGTCTCTGGATTGTGAATTCCATGAGGTAGGGCACCATTTCTGATTTGTTCAGGGCTACATCCCCACGTTTTAGAGGCAGAGGCTGGATCATGGTAAGTGCTCAGTAACTATTTTTAATTCTATGACTGAAGGAGTGATGCAGTTTTATAATGCAGGTCACAGGAATTTACCTCTTCGTAGCCCCAAGGGCTTGGAGTCATGTGCACAGTGGGCAGTAAATAAATTGTTCTTGATACCTTTACATGTGCTCTTTCCCTCTACCTGGACTGCCCTCCTTCCTCTTCCGTACCTACCCAAATCCTAGTCCTTCAAGGCTCAAGACACGGTCACCAGGTAAGACCCCACAGGTTGTTCCACTTCACACCTCCGGGGGTGCCGTTGGCATAGACTGTGGTGTGAATGTGCAATACAGAGGCCCCTCCCAGCTCGGGTGTCTCCCCTGCTGGGAAGCTTTTCTGGATATAGACTGTCATTTCCACAAGGGCACTGATTTTTTTCTCACCCGGCACCTAGAGCAGTGCCTGCCTCGTAGCAAGTAGTGTATAAATATTTGTTGAACATGTGAATGTCTTCCTCAGTCATAAAGAGCCCTTTGTCGTCTATGTTTTACACCTTGTTCTTGCTTCTAGTTTGGCAGTTTTTTTATGTGGAATGATATTCATAAGTTCACTCATGATTGTAACCCAGCTCCCTGTGATTCTGAACTGTGTTCTTTCTTATACCAGAACATGAGTGTTTCAGAGAGCCTGTAATTATAAGATTGAAGGCCATGTGCCACATCTATAGACAGGTGGGTCAACTCTCCATAGAAATTTCTGGAAGTTGGGCACACCCATGTTTTAATGTGGCCTGGAAGTTTTACCTCAGGGTGTGGTACATGCAGTTTAGGCCACAAACCATGGTTTCTAAGTTCTAAGAAGGACTGTTTTGAGAGTAAAGGCTCTGGAAACTTGGATAGGAAGCATGAATAAGTTCTAATGGAGGACAGTTATACTCAGAGGCTGCCAGCCTAGCCCCAAACATTAGGTACGACTGCCAGGCATTGCTACTTGAATTATATGAAAGGGTGGTGCCCCGTGTTCTAAAGAGAGGGGGGAAGGAGGGACCGCACCGTAAGCTTGGATGAAAAGACCTTGTATTTTCGGCAGAGCCATCTGGGGTATAGGATTTCATGTTCTGTGTATTTAGGGGTCTCGGACAGATCCTACAGAATCGTGTGTTCTCTTTATACAATGCCCACGGATCTATCCACACTTCCCTGGACACACCTCACTTGACAGGACATTTATGCATTGATGTTGTATGTTGGCCTGAAAAAGTGGTCAAGCCATCGTCCAGTGTAGAACGAAGGGTCGGTGTGGGAAAACTATGGTCCCTGGGTCAAATCTGGCTTGCATCCTCTTTTTATCAATAAAGTTTTATTGGAACACAGCTCTGTTCACTGTTTATATATCGTCTATGGCTGCTTTCACTCTACAAGTTGAGAAGTTAAGACAGAGACCATGTGACCCACAAAACTGAAACTATCTACTTCCTGGCCCTTCACAGAAAAAGTTTGCCTACCTCTTACTTAGGAGATGAAGCCTTCCTCTTGTCAGTAGGAGATGTCCTGTTTTAATTGCTTATTATTATAACTCTTTCCCTCAATAGATTAAGTTCCATGATAGCAGGGAGGCATCTGTCTCACTCACTGTCAGACCCCCAGGAACTGGCCCATGCTAAATACTTGCTAAATATTAGTCAAATTAAGAACTAAGTAGGTGGCTATAGAATATGGGAAATGAAATATACCCTTGAGGGGCAAAAAATGACCAGTTTTTTGAAATTCACATCCATTTCTTTGAGACTTATACTTTAATTTTTGTTGTTTAATTTTTTAAAGATGAAAAAGTTGCATGTAAAGTAGATGTTCGTCTATTGATTCATATGCCCCTAATGAGTTCTATTTTAATTTCAGAAAAGTTTGCATAGAAAATTTTGACCTTTGATATGCAATAAAATGTATACTTAGGAAGTCTAAGTATATGTATTCAGGGGCACTGTAACATCATTGCACTTATCTATTGTATTAATTTCTAGGGCTGCTGTAACAAAATACTATAGACTGGGTGGCTTAACCAACAAAAACTTACTTTCTCACAGTTCTAGAGGCTAGAAGTTCAAGGTCAAGTTTTCAGCAGGTTTGGTTTCTTCTGCGGCCTCTCTCCTGGGCTTGTAGGTGGCCACCTTCTCCTGTGTCCTCACATGGTTTTCCCTCTGGGTACATCCCTGGTGTTTCTTTTTGTGTCCAAATTTCCTCTTCCTATAAGGACAGCAGTCAGATTGGATTAGGACCCCCCCCCCCCGCAAATGACCTCTTTTTATCCTAATTATTGGCACCTCTTTAAAGACCCTGTCTCCAAATATAGTCACATTCTGAGCTACTGAGGGTTGGGTCTTCAACATATGAATTTCGGGGGGACACAGTTCAACCTGTTACACATCCATACTCTATGTACTTCTTTTCTGTAAGTCCTAAGTACTTGTGACGTGACTGTCACATCACTGACCAAGGCTGATGTGGCCCATCCAGCTGGTAAGGCAGGTGTCCTCACCTTCTCCACCTTTTCCAACAGAGAAATTTAAATTCCTTGTTTGGTCAAGGGCTTACTAATGACTGTTTCACCCAGTTCAAGCCTCCAACTGAGTTTTCAAGGTCAAATTTTGCCCAGCATAGATAAATCATTTCAATTACTTTCAGTGCCCTACATATGTTTAAAAATGGGGGGAGGGTATGGGGGAACTCAACCTAAATGTTCAACCATAGAGGGTTGGATAAACCCATTATAATAGAGCCATAGTGTGGAATATGATGTAATCTTAAAGAGTGGTATGCTGAAGAATATTTAGTGACCCTGAAGGCTCTGTACAATATTGTTAAAGGGAAAAAATGCAGGTTACCAAAAAATGTTTATTCACTCATATGTGAATATGTATTGAGCACCTATTATGGGCCAGGCATTGTTCCAGGTTGTAGAAATTCAGTAGTGAATGAAAAAATGTTCTTCCTCCAGATACTCTGATGACTGGCTCCCTTGCCTTCGTTGGTTTACTGCTCAAATGTCCCTTCCTCCAAGAAGACTCCCTGATCACACAAGCTGTCTTCTTGGAGTTTAAATTGCAGTGGGGAGCACCCATAATAAACAAACGACTCTGTAATAGGGCATCAGGTAATGTAGTGCATTGAAGGAGAATAAAGCAGAGCACGGGAATAGAAGAATGACAAAGCGAAGCAATTATTTCAGCCTGTCTGGGGAAATACACTCCAGGCAGTGTGGCCAGAGTGGAAGAAAACAAAGGCTTTTTTTCTCTTTTTTTTTTTTTTTTTTTTTACAGGAACAGCGTAATTTCAACTCTATAGAAATGAAAAGCAAATGCAGATAAAAAGGTTAGCAAGAGATATATTAGGATTATGACATTCTAGGTGATCTTTATTCCCTTCCCTTTGATTATCTTAGTTTTCTAGATTTTCGACTCAATGTATGTATTGTTTTAGAAAGGAAAAAAATAAATGTTTCAGTATGAAACTTTCCCTGGAGCTCATTATCTTTGCCCTGGAGGCTCTCACTGATCCCACGGCACCTGGGTATTTAGACAGCCACTCCGATGTGCACTACTCCAGGAGCAGAGGGGTAGAGAGAACCCCAAGCTGGAAGAGCCAGACGGAGGTGTTTTTGCAGATGCTCGCAGACAGCTGGAGTGGCCCCTGATTTACTGTTAGCGGTAGAGGTGTTAATGTCTCCTCCCAATGGCATCTCTGCTATCAATAAGTGTTGGCTGAGTCTGATGACGACGTAGTTGGCAACAGAGATTGAAACAGATGTCTCATGTAATAAAAAGCCTTTGTGTCCAAGGGCTGACCCCTTTTGGGCTTAGCTGGGCTTTGGTACTGTGAGTGATTCCACTCGGCAATTGTCATTGATCACACATGCTCAGTGATGGTTGCTTGGTGAGTACCAAGCATCTTGGATAAACCTGGACCCACTGAGCATGCTCAGCCTGGTTTTCCCTGAACTCTGACCTAGGCCTTGTCTTCTGTCACCTCATTTAATACACATACAGGTTAGACTCGTCATCCATGCATTCATTCACTCTGTGAGTCCTCGGTGGATTTACAATGGATCCTCCACTCCCCAGATGTAGGTAAGTGAAGAGATCATTACTGGTTCTTATCTATCTCTTTGACAAAGAGGGGCTATGTGTAGTGTGAAGTGAACTGGCCTGAGTTTCCATCCTGTGGTAGAATTGAGACCAAGGACTTTCTACGCTGGGAGGGAAGGGAAGCAAGTGCCTTGGAGCTTAGATATCCCCTTTACCTCCTTCTGAATGCATACGTGATCAGGTATGGTCAAGATGATGGTTATCAGCTTGCAAAGGCAAAGACATTTTACCTGTCGAATTTCTGGTTGAATTAAATATATTGATGAATAAAATATACTATTGTTAAGAGAATAGCCTCTTTATGGAGGCCTAAACAACTAGTTAACGGAATTAAGGAATATTAAATTAAGGCCAGATGCCCAGGAGGCAGCATTCAGGACACAAGTAGAGCACTCCCTTGAGAACCAAAACCTTGAAACATTTGTGCTGTAATCCGAATTCCAAAATTCATCAAGTAGTCATAAGAAAAGGAAAAGAAATTTCCATGGTCAAATAAATTTGGGCCTCACTATGTTAGACAAATCTAGGCAGGTTGCTTTATCTACAAGACTTATCAGAGCCTTCAGTGTAAATTATAATTAATGGAAGTGTATTATTTCCACTCAACCTTTCTTCCAAAGAGTTGTATTAGGCCAACACTGGTAAGTCATTATACAGAACATGACATGCCTATCTTTTTTCCAATTTTTATATTTAATATTTCAGAAATTTCTAATATAAGAAGAAAAGTTGAAGTTTTCAAGCTCTCCATTAGTTTCACTAGATATAACAGTTTTCTGAATTCATGAATAGATGGGGAGACGGATAAGATGGGATGGGATGGGATGGGATGAGATGGGCTGGAAAAGCATAGCAGCAAAATATTCTCAAGAGTCTTGTTGCTTCCCCTCCAGCTCTGTTTTTATTATTGTGTGATTTGGGGACACTTCCTGTTATTATTACACGTATTGTGGTCACAGGAAGCCAATTCATTTTAATATTAGCCTGAGCAAAACATAATTAGGAAAAGAATCTGCTACCAAAAAGGAAACATGTAATTTCTGCGTTACATTCCAAACCCCAGTACTCAGATGAAGAAAACACCCAGAGATTGCTCTCCACACAGTTTCAAAACATCCTGCCCCTGTCCGGCCAGTGAAAAATCCAGTCACTCCGAGGAAACACAGCCGGAGAACCAGATGATCTACCAAGCTTTCCACTATTCCTATTTGTATTTTGGAAGAGGAAGGAGAAGAGGCGAGAGAGAAAGGGACAGAAAAGAAGGGGCTCAGAAAGGGAACAGCGTGGAGCACTGAAAATGTCTCCAGACCCCAGGCTGAAGGCTGAACTGCTGGCCTCCTTTCCTTAGATCTTTCAGCACCTCCAGGGCCACAACTGACATTTCCTCCTGGGAACCGAGAACTCCTGAGGGCCTGAAAGTCCGTCATCTCTGTGTGCTAAGGCTTCTTTTTCTCCTTTCTCTCTCCTCCTCCTCCCTTACTAACAAAGCATTTCCTCTTAATTGTGTGGGATGTACACTCATCTTGAAAGGAGTGCGATTTCCTGGGCATGCGTGGGAGGTGTGGGAAGATGGAAGAGGAGAAGGGACAGGGACCCAGAAGGTGAGGGATCCAGCCCTGTGCCCAGCCGTGCTAAGTCTTTTCACATCATTTATTTCATGCAGTCCTCACAATCACAGTCTGAGGTAGGTGTCATTATCATCCCCATACTACAGGTGAGGAGATCAAGGGCTTGGAGAGGCCAAGGAACATGTCCAAGGTAGCAAGGCTCTGAAGTACTGGAGGCAGGGTTTAAATACAGGTGTTTACTTTAAAAGCACATGCTTTTAACCACAGTCCTAATGTGCTTCACTTCTTCAAACCTTTGGGTTCTCACTCAGGAAAAGAGTGTCCTTGTTTTTGCCTTTGTCCCCCTTATAGTTCATTCTCTACACCGTGGCTGGGTTAAATTATACCATTGAGGAGTAGGCTCAACTGCCTGCAGCAGAGGCACAAAATCAACGTCTGGAGGTGGCCTGTATGGGCAGGTATGAGTCTGCGCCGTGGAGTCCTTGGGGACTTAAGCTTCTTCCAACTCACTGCTATCCCATCCAGAGGCGTGGGCCTTGTCTTCACAGTCCAATGTCTCAGCTAGAGCTCCAGCCGTAACATCTGCATTCCAGGCAGAGGATGAAGGACAGAGGAAAAAGAAAAGGGTCAAAAGGTACACATTGCCTGTCTTTTAGGCATGATTTTTTGAAGCACCATACCATACTTCTGCATACCACCCACAGACTGAGTCATGTGGCTATACCTACCTGAAGGGGAAGCTAGAAAATATAGTCTTTATTCTGGGATGCCACGTGGCCTGCTAGACATTTGCAAGCCATTATGCAAGAAAGAGGGAATGGATACTGGGGGTAGGGTGCAGTCTCAGACAGAGTAACCCTTTCGAAATGTAAGTCAGGTCACGTTACTCTGCTGAAAATTGTGGAAAGACTTCCCACTCACTCAGGCAAGAAGCCCAAGCCTTTGCAGTGCCCAATAGAGCCTTACATGTCTTGTCGCTCTTATCTCTCTGACTTCATTTCCTTCTGCTCTCTGCCTTGCTTGTTCTGCTACAGCCACATTGGCCTCCTTGCTGGTTTTCTAACAAGCCAGTCACATTCCTGCCTAAATATTTCTTCTGAGCCCTTGGAAGCCTCTCTCGCCAGGCATGTGCTCATCTCGGATCTCAGTTCCTTGGGTCATGCTCGAATATCCCTTCATCAGAGACCGCCCTATAGAAAACAGTATACCCCTCCCCAGTGACTGTCTGTCTCCCTTACCTTGCCTTACTTTTGTTTTCTTCTTTTATCCCCACCGATCCCATTCTGATATATTCTATATTTGTTCACATTTGCTTATTGTCTTTTTCTCTTTTCTCAGAAGATCAATGAGATCAGGAACTGGATTTGTTTTAGTCAATGCTTTGTATCTTACAGGCCTGGAATAGTGCCAGGCATCCACTGTAGACATCCAATAAACATGAGTTGAATAGATGAATGATTGATTGAATAAATCCTGCTTTATCCATCTCCCAAAATTTAGGAGAGCATGAAGTGAGGTATCCAATCTAAAAGGGCTTTGAAAAGAGAAAGAGGCAAATATAAATTAGTACCATGCTTCTCTTTGATGTCCTCCCACTTGTAAAAGCACTCTGTTGACTGTGAAGATTAACGCAAATGCTGTTGGCAGTTATTATTTTGAAGTAAGGCACAGTGGGATAGAATTTCCAGTCATTTCTTCCCAAAGCACCAGAACTATTTATTCTAAATCCATTTCTTCCCTGCCTTTAGTCTTGAATGAACATGGCTTTGCTGCACATAGTTCCCTAATATATCACTTTGATGGTTTATTTCACCTTAAGTAGCATGGAATTGAAGTCTGAGACTGTATCAGGCTGATTTCGGGTCTCCTTTGCTTCCCTTTGTGCCATCACAGTGGGGGAAAGCTGTCAAGCTGTGCTTGGCCAAGTTAAATGAGGAGACCAGATGGTCAGAAGGAAAGGAATTTGGGTCTAGGTTGGGGAGGAGAAAAGCTGAGAGCAAAACTCTCTCTTTTTGTCCAAGAGATCAGAATATGCAGCCCTGGGGGAGCGTTACCGACTGAAGGGGCTCTCCAGCGAACGTTTCTGAGACAGGAGTTCCTTTTCGTGTTAATCTCCTAGGACTTCCTGCCAACACTTCAGAATCATCTTGCAGTGCCGGGGGTTTGGTTCTATGTTGCTTTTAGCTTCTAGAGAAAGAGATATCGATTTCTGTGAAACACAACAAAAAGGAAAAACGAAACAGGAGGTAAAACAGTCACTTTGTGCTTGTGCACGTAGTAGGCAATTTTAGGAAGAAAAGCAAGCAAAATCCTAAGTTGGGGAAGAAAGGAAGATAGGAAGCACTAGAGTGACATGCAAGGCAATGAAAGAAGATCTCCAGTCCTCTAGACAGAAAAGGCAGGTTCTGCAGGAACCGAAAGGTCGTTCCAAATTGAACTGGGAAGTGGCATCCTGAGCCGTCTGGTCCTGAAATGGGGTCAGGAGGCAAAAGATAGAAAGTCAAGCAGTAGGAGGTGGCAGGGATCCAGGCAGGAAACAGACCGTGTGTGAACAAGTGTCTTCGTGGTAGGGACAGGTGGAAAAGGAGGTGTGAGAGGGACGCTGTGGGAGAGGAAGGGCCTGGCTGCTTTACGTGCTCCGATAAAGCATTTCATTGCTGCTGTGCTCGAAATCAAATGCCAGGGCCTTTGCCCTTTGGCCTCGTAGCTTAAATGTCCCCTAAAAGCCGTAAACATGGGACACAATCCTGGGAGGCCTGTGGCACCCCTTCGCCCGGGCTGGCTGAACTTACCCAGTTTTTGTGTGGATTGTCTCTGGCACGTCAGGGTGACCTAGGAACCATGTGCAGTGTCTGTAGCTGAGACTATCAGCCGCTTTCCTCTTGGCCCTCTCATGTGAGCACAGCAACCTTAAGGCATGAATACGGAATGAATCATGGCCACCTTTGCAAAGATGAGAGGACAGATGTTTGGGGATTTGAACAGCTTGCCCACTGTCCCTCAGCAAGGGACTCGTGAAACTGGGACCAGAGCATGGTTCTCTCTCTCCTGACGTGTTTCCTTTTCACCACATTATTTATGTGAGTTAGTTACCAATGCTCACCATGTCTGCACTTTTCTAGACGCCGTGGGGAGAGACCGAAGAGCAAACCAGATGTGACCCTTCTCCTTGGGACTCTCCTGATCTAAAGGGGGAGACAGGACAAAGGCGGCTGAATGAATCTATGTACAAATGCTTCCACAAGCATACATTTAACTAGATGTTCAGACATAGTCATACATCCAGGGGCGTTGGAAGCTTCTGGAAGTAAATCTCTGAGGATCTGAAGAGACTCAGAAAACTGACTCATTGGCTTGGCTGTGAGGCTATTCCAGATATTAGGAGCTGTGTAAGTGGGGGCTTGGAATTAGGGCCAAAAGATGCAGTTGACCGGAGGGAAGGGATTTGGGATTGAGGTTTGAGCAGTTCTTGGGCAGCAAAGATACTAAATAGTCTCAGAAAACTTCCCTGGGGTGACTTCCCTGCCTAGATAATGGGACTTTTCAGACTCCTTGTCTGAACTGGCATCTAGATAGAGAGAAACGTCTGGAAAAATTTGCCCAGTTGTCATTTGGCTTCCCTTTCATAGTTTTCTTAGTGTGCCATGTGTCAGGCTTTGAGTGTCTGGGGCTCTTGGAAATACAAATACCATCTGGGTCTGGATCATCCCCCAGAGCTCAGGGATGCTGAGTAGGGGAAGAGGAGATGGAAGGAGCTGGAACCCTGAGATGAGGGGTTTATCTGTGGGTCAACCCTATCTCTCAGCCTGGATGTGCTCAAATTCCCTGTACAGGAAGTGTCTGTGGGCAGATGCCACAAGACCCATCTTTTCATGACACAGTGACCTCATTATCTGGTGAGAGCATCCTGATTTCTCTTGGGGAAACAATTGCTCTCCCAAGGTATGGTCTTCAGGGTCTGACAACCACTGACTGGATGGAGAGCCTGAAACTTTCAACAGGACCAGTCCCGTCTCCCTGGCTCTGGGTCCTGAGTAGCATGACTCACCAGACTGGAGTGACTGCAGTTCAGTCAAGGAGATGGTGGTTCTCTGCAGAGGGGCCCATTCACATCTGCCAGATCCCCCACTGCCTCTTCTCCCGGTTTACCTTCTATTCTCTGAAGGGCTTCCTGGTCTTCCCCCCAATTTCTCTTTTACTTTGGACAAAGTTTGTTTCAGATGCTTTCAATCAAAGAACCCCAAGGGATGAATTAGCCCCAAGTGAGATCACACACTTTCTTTTAGGTGCCCAGGATGGGTCTGCTTCTGTCTGTCCTCCAGCCCACCTGCCTCAAAAGACCCCTTAGGGCATGCGAGCCCTTCAGCTGGGCCAGGGTTCTCAAAAGTGGACTGTGGGGCTTCCCTGGTGGCGCAGTGGTTGAGAGTCCGCCTGCCAATGCAGGGGACACGGGTTCGTGCCCCGGTCCGGGAAGATCCCACATGCCGCGGAGCGGCTGGGCCCGTGAGCCATGGCGGCTGAGCCTGCGCGTCCGGAGCCTGTGCTCCGCAACGGGAGAGGCCACAACAGTGAGAGGCCCGCGTACCGCAAAAAAAAAAAAAAAAAAAAGTGGACTGTGTAACACCAGGGGGGTTGAAACAATCAGTTGGATACAGTATGATTCAGGATTCTGTTTCAGAAAAATTACTACGAATTAATTGCCCCTTGACCTCCATGTCATTCTGCAAGTATGACACTAATTACAAGGTTAAGTCTCAGCAGTAAAGTTATGTCTTCAAGACTATTTCCAGTTATACGTAGAAATTCTATTTCTATTTCCTTGTGTTAAAAGCCATGTAAAATGTATTCCCAATGTCACTATTAAAACATTTACACCCTGAAAACTTATAATAAATGATCAACATGGTAATGGACTGCCTGGAAATACCCATATTTAATGGTATATAGACTTTAATACCTACAAAGTCTTTGCTAAGAACGTTAGCTTTTTATTTCTATCATGGGGAACCCAAGTTCTCTGACAGTGGTTGGTAGAACATGCCACGAAAAAGGGTGATAATCCTTTACTACAGAATTAAAAGGTGGCCAGAAATAAAGGAGAATTTTACAGCTTTGGAATTGCATGAAAATCTACTATAATTCCAGAGTAATCTAGAACAAGGTGGAATCTGAATGCGATCGTCAAATACTGGCACAGCTGCAATGGGAATGACAGGGAAATTCTTCAGATTCAGGTGGCCCTGCGTTCACCTTCCATTTCTGTGTTCCCTTTGCGTCCAATTCCAGGATGCCTGGCTTTGAAGTCCACAGCTTCACCACTGAATCATGTCTCTGTTGGCATATGCGGACCATGATTGGCATGTTTTAATATACTGAAAAATGCCAGTGAGAAGGCAAATGCCAGTGGGAGATGAACAGTAATAGAAAACTTTAGTGAAAATAATAATGTTTGAGAGAACTGATACTTCTTTAATGCAAGACTTGAGGGATCAGTCTGTTTCTAGCCACTCTGATCAGCCAGCTTGTCTTCACTTTTCTTCGCTCTGCATTCAGCTCATGCTTTTAATTGCTGACCATTGCTCAGTTCTGGGCACAGAGATTCAGTAGCACAAGGGCATCAACTTGCCATAGACTCCTGTGAGAGCTGCCCCTTTGCTGGCCACTGCAAAGGCTGGACCTACCTGGCTTCTCACAGCTCCCCGTACATGCCAGCTTGTTCACCTGCACCTGGGCTTCAGGAGGCCTGGGCAGTATCTCCTTCTTTGATCCTTTTATTCCTCTTTTCATACCCTCTGTTTCCCAGCCTCTCTCACACTTGTGAAAGGTCTAATTCCCATAATAAACTCCTTATTCCCCTAATATTAATTGTTACTCTGCATCCCTGATTGAACCCTGACTGATACAACCTGCAACCTAGATGGAGTTACGAACATTATTGCCATGAAAAGAGTCATCTCCCAGTACAAGGAGAATAGTGAGGCTCCCAGGTTAGCAGTGCGAGGCGATAGGTGTTAGCCGCAGGAGGGCAGGAGAGCGAAAACAAGCTGGGACCCACTGAGGACCCTTCATCTCTCCAACACTGCGTCTGAGGATACACTCTGCATCTACTGAGAGCAATGGCCACTGATTTACTTCCACCTTCCAGATATTGAACAAGTTCTTCTTTTGGCCAACTCTAACCTGGAACCATGCAGAACAGGGAGAGGAAGAGAAGGGAATTTTGAGAAAGTTTCCAGCGTAACCAAGTTGACAGTGGAATGCTTGAAAACAGTGCAACCCTTATCAACTTAATACATCTCTCTTTTTTTCTATATTTAACTTTCAAATAAAGACAATGCAAAATCATGCTTTCTATTAACAATACAACTGTCCTTCACACAAATGAAAACAGGCTAACTTTCTCCAAGGCAGTGTACATTTATTCATCTTTTGGTTACATTCACTTCCACTACTAGCTGAATCATAGCCCCCTTTAATATTCTGTAACTTAATGTCAAGATATAAGGCTTACCTCTTTTACCACATCTTTTATTACAGAGTAAAATGAATAGGATAAGGGGAAAAAGAAAGAAAAAGAATATGTAAAACATATATATATATATATATATATATATATCCACATACACAAATATATACATATATATATGAGATACAAATATATCAAAGAAAAGAAGAAATGCTCTTAACTATTATAACCATCATTTCTGCAGCTGGTCATGTTATCATTGCTGGTATTTATAATTTCTTCCTTCCACTATCCTTTCTATATTTGCTTTGCCCTCAGAAAGTCCTGTAACTGATCATAGTTCCTTGTCTGGTGGAATGATCCAAACTCTAATTCTATAATAGTCTTGTCTTCACTGAGTTGTAGTTTTCCATTAATTTTTTTTTTTTTTTTGGCTGCATTGGGTCTTCGTTGCCGCGCTCAGGTTTTCTCTAGTTGCGGCCAGTGGGGGCTACTCTTAGTGGCGGTGCGTGGGCTTCTCATTGTGGTGGCTTCTCTTATTGTGGAGCACAGGCTCTAGGCACACGGGCTTCAGTAGTTGTGGCTCGCAGGCTCTAGAGCACAGGCTCAGTAGTTGTGGCACACGGGCTTAGCTGCTCCGCGGCATGTGGGATCTTCCCGGATCAGGGCTCGAATCTGTATCCCCTGCATTGGCAGGCGGATTCTTAACCACTGCGCCACCAGGGAACCTCGTCCATTAATTTTTTTCTATTAATTTTAATCACAGGGCATGGTATTACTAAGTGATGCCCCAAAGATTGTCTGCATTCCAGACATACTCTTCCCTGCCCTCAGAGCATAGTAGCGACTCCGTTTCTCCCGGAGAAGGTCAATCACCCTGGCCAGTATGGTAACCCCCTTCTTTTCTTGTTGGTTCCCTAGCATGAAGTTTTCAAAGTAGGCTTGTAGCAATCTTAGTTCATAGTTAATAGAACTATTTTTAGTCCCTGATAGACAATCCCCTGTCAGGAGCACCTAAAACCTGCTCATGCTTTAGCAAAGCAACAGATATCTTCTTGGGCTCTCCGTTTGAGCAACTTATAAATTCTCAATGAGACATGAGCCTTGAATTCAAAGCAAATTAGATGTTTCCCCAGAAAAGTTCCTCTTGGAAAGTAAAGATAGAAAAAGAAGGAAGAGGAGGAAAAGGAGAAGAAGGAGAAAGAGGGAAAAAGAAAGACTTATCTGTCTCAGGGAAGGTAGGTTTTCCCAGAGAGGATTTTATCACAGTTGTTTCTTGTCGTTGACCCTAAAGCCATCACCATATGTGTTGCATGTGGATCTGAAGCTCTATTTTCTGGTTTGACATATCATGAAAAAATTAATGTGAAAAATCTGTATTTAAGAGCAGTGAGATCATGTGATACTTGGGACCTGGAGCTGTGTAAATTCAGAAATGTGTAATAATTCTGGAAACAAAAACAGAAAAACTACTTTCCAATCCTGTGCAAGGCTTTTTAAGTTTTAATCATTTTTATGAGGCTAAAAATAACAAAAAGTACGGTTTGACAAAATATTGAACACTTAGTTCAAGACGGAAATTGGTAGGGTGGGGGAAAGGCTTGCGCTGGCTGGATTTTAACCTATAAATCAAGAGAAATCAACAGAGAATTTAATCCAAACATGTGCTGCACATAGTTTCCACTGGCCTTGTGTTACTAAGGTTAGAATTATGGTTGGGTTCACAGTGAAAAAGTGAAAAATTGATGACATCTGCCCTCTGAGGTCTTCTTGCTTTCTTGGTAGCTACTGCAGAGGCCTTGGCATTCTGTGATGAAAGCTTCAGATGTATGATGGGAAATGTCACGTGGGGGTGAACCATTTGAAACCAGAACTCTGTCCATGTTCCTGGGACTCTTGTAAAGCATCTTCCTCTTACTGTGGACAAGATCAGACACCCTGGTTGTTCTGTGGTAGACTTTCCTGAATGATGGAATCTCACTAAGATGGTGGAAGGCCTAGGAGTCAGGAGTCATACCAAACCAACGGAAATCAGGGCATCTTTTTGTCCCATCACCTCCATCATCCCATTCGTTCATTCATCTGTCCATTCAACATATGTCTGCTCAGCACTGTCGTAGATGCTCCTGGTGTCTGCCCACACCCTTTGAGCCTTACCACTTGGGTGCCCTCCAACCAGCTTCCTCTCCTGGTACCTCTGCCTCCTCTACCTGAGGGATTTCTCCCAAGCCACTCTGCCTGTACTCACTGAAAGATGGAGGGATGAAGCGTTAATGCTCCCTGGGAGCAGTGCCCTCCATGACTGAGTTTACTTATAAATACCTCTGCACCCTCACTCTTGGGGTGGATAATACTCAGGCACCTTTTCTACACCATTTCCCAGTGTTCCCATGAGGTTGAGCTCCGGCGGCCCTCCCCTTCAGCTTATCTGATGACACACCCCTTTGTAGGCTGCCCTCCCTTCCCTGCCCACCTCCCCAGCTCCTCCCCCTATTTCCCGCACCACTCTCCCAGATGAACCGCCACCACTAGAATCCCATCTCAGAGTCCACTTCTGGGGAACCCACACACCTGCTCAGCGCCAGGCACTGTGGCAGGGCTTCACTGATGGAAGAACCACCAGATTATAAGATTTCAGTTACAGGCCGGTGGGAAGATGTTTGATAGAAGGTTGAGAGTCTGTTCTAACAACTTACTTCATAAAATTAGTGTGAGGTTTCAACTTACAAAACACTTAAAACAGTGACTGGCAGAGAGAAGCAGTGAAGTAACTATTCGATATTTACTATATTTGTTATTCTGCTGAGCTAAGGCATTGAGTGTTTAGCAGTTCCTTGTTAAAATATAAATTCCCATGCACAGGTGGTGCCCTGGGCTCTTACTGGCCATCCACACTTCAGAAGGAACAGGTTTGTCAGAGAAGCTTTAGTCACTTTTCTAGACCTTGAGGGAATGAGACAAAAGGCAAAGTGCTTTAAAGGTGGTGATGGAGGGGAAGGGAGAGCTGACTGATGGGGCAGCAAGAAGGGGGTGGGCATGGGACCGGCGGGCCCTTCAGCCAGGCAGGGACCAGCCTGGGGCTCTGGAGTGCACAGTCCAGGGCAGGCGAATCCAGCCTTCTCTGAGCCAAAAGCCCTCAAGAGAGAAATGGCAGCGCCGAGATTTGAACCTAGGTCCTGGTCATGCATTTATTTGTTTATTGTTTTGATACATTTGTTCAACATGTAATGATTTAAAATGGCATTTCAAAGGTTGTCAGAGGACTCCCAGTGGGAGAACACATATTTGGAAACCAATGGTGTGCAAGAAACTGTCCTAAGTGCTTTGGTAGAACGTGTGTGTGGATCAGAATCGAGGGACAGGCCCCTTCCACCCTGGGCAGGAAGAGGGAGGCCTGACCTGAATTTGGACAGGCGGCTGACCTTGCATCCCATTCCATCCACCTCACTCCTTTGTCTCCCTAGTGGTGGGTGTGGACAGGTCACTTTTCCCCTCTGCACCTCACTGGAGTTCTTCATCTGTAACGCGGGAGGATCCTGACCCCAACCTCTCAGGTTGCTCTGGGCATTGCAGGAGGGCTGGCTGGGGAAGCAGCAGATCTACAAATGCCAGCTTCCTTCCATCTTTCCTCCAGCTTGAAAGGAGCAAGATGTGAATAGGCAAACCCCTCCTCAACATAAGGACCGACAGGCTTGTTAGCAAACAGTCCTAAGAGCAGAACGAGCTTTCCTGGTCCTGAGGGAGCCCTGACACAGGGGCCATCGGCAGGAGGGCACTGAGAGGGAGGGGGGGGTGAGCCCCTGAGTCAGATGGCCCGGGGCCAAATCCTCGCTTCAACTCCGTACTCAGTGTGGGCGGGTTCCTGGACTCTGTGAGCCTTAGTGACTTCATCTGTGCAATGTGAGTGAAAATATTAATAGTTCTCACCTCCTAGTGTTGTTATAAAAATGAAATGAGATGATTTAGGTGCCTGGCACATCGTAAGCACTTAATAGATGTAGTTCTTTAGAAGGGGTTTCTGGCAGAGGGAGAAGTCGTCTGGCAAGTTTCCTAACTTCTGTATCTCAACGACCATGATTCCGCAGCCTCTAGAGGAGCGGCATGAGGTCTGGATGGTCAGTGCTTTAGATTTAGGGAGCTCTGTGTTTTGACTCATTGGCTGCAAATATTGGCGAAGCGCTGCCCACACACCCTAGATACTCTCTGCAAGCCAAGCTCACCTGTGACTCTCTGCCCAAGAGGACGGAGAGTGTCCTGCCTTCCCAGCAGGCTGAACATGCTCTTGTTGGGCTGTGATTCTGGGGCGTTTTTACAATGAACTCAGTAGGCTCCCAGGATTGATCTCCAGCTGCCTGTGGTGGGAACAGCTGGACAACACACCCTTGGTTACCCTCTTTCCCTTCTCCGCCTCACTCTTCCATTTCCCTGCCAGGACACCCTAGGATCACTCCCTAAATGAATTACTTGCACTGAAATCCTTCATTCTGAAGCCATTTCTGGGGGAATCCAAACTGAGACACTCATTGACAGACTCCTTTAAACAAGTTCAGCACAGGCCAAATGAAGTACAAGGTCATACCTCTGTGCAATCACGACCGTCTAGACATCCAGCTCAGGTCCAAGCAAATTTTTGCTTGCTGGAATTATTTGGGTTGGCTTGCCCAGGCAGCCCTGGACTCTCTCCAAAACTCCCCCAGTCCCTGCTTTCCTTTGGTCTTGGAAACTTAACCTCTGAAGCTGGCAGGCCTCAGATGGGAAGAGCACAAGATTCTGTGAAAGGCAAATGTGGGCCGCCCCTGTGAGCAAGTATAGGATAGAAACATAGCTTTCCTCTTGTTCTCAAGCTGGAATACCCAAGGCCCTCCTACCTCTCCTGAACCCAGCAATGAGAATTAAACTATTATTTCTCTGGAATCAATGCCATTGTCAAAAGTGAGATATTAACAAAGTGTTGCAGGTATACATGGAAATGGGGGCAGGTTGTCACCAATCGGAAGCACTAATAGCCGACCTGCCTTGGTCTGTAATTCACATCTGGGCTTCTGAGTTACTCTGTTCTTATGACTCTGTTCAGTAGAGCTGGTGTGATTCGTGCATTTAAAAGGGTGTCCAGGCCTTTATAAGAACACAGCCAGCTAAACAGATAGAAAGCACTAAATCAACCCCATGTTCAACGGTAGGGAACCAATCCCAAGTTCTATAACAGGAGCCCTTTCTCTCTTCTCTAGACCCCGTTGAGAAGAGAAGAGAGTTACTGAGAACTCAGCAGTGCAGATCCAGAAGTGAAAGGGCATGATTTCAAAAGCAGACAGAAGCCTGTGAGATAGTAATTAAAGGTGAGCATTTATTGAGGGTGTCACATGGGCCAAGCGTTGAGCCAATAAGCACATTACACACACAGTTGTATTCAGTCCCTCCTTTCTCTCTCTCTCCTCCTCTCCCTCGTATATTGTTTAGTTTACTTATGGGGAAATTGACGTTTGTAGAGAATAGTTTTCTGCCCAGTATCACTGGGCTACTACATATGAAAGATGAGACCTAGCCCAGGTCTATCAGACCCCACGTTTGTGTTCATGTTCATTTATGGTCCGAGAGCCTGACTCATTAGAGCAACCATGAATTGTCATCCTCTGGTCTTCCTTATACTGTGACTGGCAATAAATATTTGTGGTCCTGTTATTGTTGGGGTAATGAAAGAGGCAAATAAGTGTTCGTTCATTTTGTTTCTCAAGGGGTGGGTTGTTTTTGTGTTTTGGTAGACATCAGCTCTAGATTTGAATAATAAATGTATTTTGAAATTTTTAGTTGGAACATAATAGGACTAGAATTACTGATATAATAATAATAAATCATGTTGATGTATCTGGTTGTGGCATACCATTAGGGGGAGGTTCAACTCCCAGTCTTCATCTTAAAGGGTTAACACTATTTAGCTTCTTAATGAATTTATAATATTGATGTGGCTCCTCTTACATGCTGAATACTGTTACGGAAGGTACAAAGATAAATAAAACATGGCCCGTCCTACCTGCAGTCACTTCACTGTTTTCCTCTTGTCTCTTTAAGCACCACGTTCAACTGTTCAACAAGCATCTTTCACAAAGTCTCCCGGACTTCGCCCTTCCTTTTGACTTCCGCGGTCACTGGGGACGTGCGTTCTCTTCACGTCCCTACTATGGTGCCACAGACTTGGCCTCCTGGATGACCTCTGTGCTTTCAGTTTATTGGGGTGACCTTTTAAAGCAGGACCTTCACAATATCACCTGATTGGCAGAAGGTGACATCCATTCCTTCCACTGTCATTGGGACACGAATGGAGAGAGACCAGGACTATGAAATGGGAGACCCAGAATCTGGACCCAGCGGTCTTTGACCGCTGGGTGACCTTGGGCCAGTGACTCCTCTCTGTCATTGGGCCTCGGGTTCTGATCTGTAAAATGGAAGAACTGGGGTTTAGGGCTTCTTGGAAGTACTTCATGGGCCTCTTCACAGGATTTATTCATTCATCCTTTCCTGAGCTCCTGCTGTGTGCCGGGCATTGTTCTAAGCACAGGGAGAGAGTGGCAAACAAAGCCAGATGAAGATCCTGCTCTGCTGAGCCTTCTTGTTAATAAGGGAGGCGCCAGTAAACAATATGTGATATTTCGGTTAATGGTAAATGCTGAGAAGAAAAATAAACGGAGTAAGGACACAAGGAGACAGTGACCCTGTGTTACACAGGGTGGCCAGGGAAGGACTCACAATGGGGTAATAAATAAAAAGGAGCCTGAAGGATGTGTGGAAGAGAGCCAGGTGGATATTTGGGGTAGAGTTCCCCAGGAACGCGGAAGAGCCAATGTGAAGACCCCGCTGTGGGAGTGAGCTTGGCATATTCAAGTTGCGAGAAAGGGCCGGGGGGAGGAATCAGCTGTAGCATGGCAGGAAGTGGAGTTGGAGACTTAGCTGGGCACATGGTCGTGGGAGGCTTGCAGGCCTAGGTGGGAATACTAGAAGTCACCAGGGGGTTGGAGAGAAGGAAGGACGGGGTCTGACCTAGATTTTAAAGTAAGGGGAATGGGCTATAGAATGTCAAGGAAACAGTAGGGAGATCAAAAGCCAGGTTATAGCTGGTGGTGACCTGGACCAGGGTGGGAGCAGTGAAAGAGAAGCAGTCAGATGTGGGATAACACTGACAGGATTTGCTGATAGAGTAAGCGTGGGGCGAGACCAAAATCAGGCCAAGGCTGATGGCCTGAGAAGCTGGCAAAATGAAGAGCCATTTATGGAGATGTGGAATCCCGGGGAGAAGGGCGGCTTTGGGAGGGAAGCGGGGAGTTTGGCTTGAACACGTGAAGTTCAGTATCTGGCAGAGACGAGGTGTCAGGCACTGGGTTTAAGAGTCTAGAGCCACGAGGAGCTTTCTGGCCTGGAGGTACATATCAGCGAGTGATGAGCGTAAAGATGGGGTTTAGAGACGAGACACTGGATGGGCTCAGGTAGGGAATGCAGGTGTGTGGAGGACAAGAATGGGGCCCTGGGCACGTCAGCATTTAATGACAGGAGAGAAAGGGAGAAGCCAGTACGGGAGGCCCAAAGGAGCAACCAGCAGATGGAAGGAGGACTAAGGACGTGGCTTGCTGAAAACTAAGGGAAAAAGTTTTCAGGGAACAGGGAGCGATGAGCTGCGGCCAGTGCTGCTGACAGGACGAGAATGAGGTGGACTGAGAACTGACCGCTGGATGTGGGGATGCGAGGGTGATCTTTGTAACAGTGGTTTCAGAGGATTGGGCAGGTGGTGGAGAAGGCTAGGTGTGCAGGGCTCTGAACTCCTAGATCCCCTCCAACCAGAGCTTGTAAACACACACGCACACACACGCACACACACACACACACTCACCATCCAAAGGAAGATAGAGAAAAAATATTTTAAACTAATTATATTTGTGTTTTGATCCAGTACTTCTTTGTATGAAACCATGACTTTGTCCCTAATTAGTCAAAAGCATCCAAATTGCTTCGTGGAATACTGAGAATGTTATAGCAGAAATTAAAAGTTAGAGAAACTATCAATGTTCATTTTGACTTTAGGATGTCAAAGCCCACGTCAGAAATCTTAATTTAGGAAGTCAAAGCCTTTGCTTTGTGAATCCAAGTTTTATCAAAAGAAAAAAGGATTCTTAATAATCAAGATGTTGGGAGCAGAATGGAGACTTTGTGCAAGAACGTGAGTTGTGGAGGATGGGGGAAGCCCCAGAGCTCTCATCCCACCATCCTCGGGGGACTGGCTGAGGGTCAGCTGGGCTAGAGTAGGGCTGCGGGAGGAGGACAGAGCATGATCATAAAGGGTGTCTTTGAAGTTTCAGACAAGAGGACCAAACCTTGACAGTGAGGGTGGAGGGCACATGGGACTGGAGGTCAATATCCAGAGAGTGGCCAGCACCAAGGAGTTTTGTGCCAGCCAACCAGAGCCTGAGGACCATCTGCCTCCCTCTCATGGGCAGTGTGACCCACCATCACATGAAAGAAGCCACAGGAGCTCCTCTTCCCATTACTGTCTGCTGGGGTCCTTCTACCCCCTGTCTGACCATTTCTGTTGGACTTTCTAGCTGAAAAGATTCCTGCCCATGCCCAAAATCTTTCTGAGGCCCATACTTACTTACTTCCCCATATGGACACCCCACTTTTGAATGACCTAGGACACTTGTCAATCTCCTGAAACACAGCATGGGAGAGGAGGGGTGCCCTAGACACCCAACAAGACCATGGAAGTGCAGATGGAAAATACTCCAGCACTAGGACTGGGCTGCACAGTGATGAGACCTACCCAGTTACATAAGAGTTCATTTGAAAAAGGTTTCCAGTCTTAAAAATGTTTGGAAGACTTCTGGTTTAGCTTCAACCAGTGAGGGGCTTAGAAGTCAGCACTCTGATCTTTCCAAATAAGAAAAGAGCTGAATAAACTGAAAATCAATGACTTTTCTTAGACCCATCAGAGAGTTGAGGTTTCAGAGGTAACCACCACCCTAAAATCTGGGAGTTCAGAGGGAAATCCAAACAAGGCTTCAACGGGGACAGAAAACAAGGACAGCAGAGGAATTTTCTTTTTTTAATATTTTACATTTTTAAAAAAAATTATTTATTTATTTTTGGCTGCATTGGGTCTTCGTTGCTGAGCACGGGCTTTCTCTAGTTGCGGTGAGCTGGGGCTACTCTTTGTTGCGGTGTCTTCTTTTGTTGCGGAGCACGGGCTCTAGGTGTGCAGGCTCAGTGGTTGTGGCTCTCGGGCTTTCGAGCGCAAGCTCAGTAGTTGTGTCGCACAGGCTTAGTTGCCCCATGGCATGTGGGATCTTCCTGGACCAGGGCTCGAACCCGTGTCCCCTACATTGGCAGGCGGATTCTTAACCGCTGCACCACCAGGGAAGCCCCAGCAGAGGAATTTGAAGCTTATGGCACTGATATCTCCAGCAAACACTAAACACTGCCCAGTTTGTAGCCAGATTAACATGAATCCGCAGACTAAAGCCCTGTTTACCTCAGTTCCTATTGCCTGATACATCATATCCAGCTTTCTAGAAAAAATTACAAGGCATGCTAAAAGGCAAGGAAAAACACAGTCTGGATAGTCAAAGTAAACATCAAAACCAGACTAAGATATAACACAGATTTGGGGATTATCAGAGAGATGATCAAGGTCAACATCAACAATAGTAAATCATGTTGATAGTATGTCGCCTTGATACGGTGTGATGAAAATGGTGCTTTTCTCTGTGGTCCTCCTCCTAAAAGCATGTAGCTCCAGTCTAACCTGAGGGAAACATTATATATAACCACAGTGAGGGACATTCTACAAAGTACCCTACAAAATCCTCTTCAAAACTCTCAAGGTTTTCCTCCTTTTCCAAGGAGGAAAAGTCTGAGAAACCCTCACAGTCAGGAGGAGTCTAAGGAGACTTGCCTGTGAAACGTGATGTGGGTCCTGGATGCACTCCGAGAACAGAAAAAGGACCTTACATGAAAACTAAGGAAATTTGAGTAAAGAGTGTACTTTCGTTAATAGTTTATGAGCATTGCTTCATTAATTGTCTCTCAAGTGCACCATACCAATATGTTAAAAAGAGGGGGAACTGGCTATGAGGTATTTGGGAACTCTCTGTACCATTTTTACAATTTGTCTGTAAACCTATAACTGTTCTAAAAATAAGGTTTAGGGCATTGCCTGGCTGTCCAGTGGTTAGGACTCAGCGCTTTCACTGCCGTGGCCCAGTTTCGATCCCTGGTCAGGGAACTAAGATCCCGCAAGCTGCACAGCCTGGCCGAGAAATAATGATAGTAATAATAAGGTTTATTAAAAGAAAAGAAATGTTTGGCTATGCCTGGGCTAATGATCACTGAGGTGTCTTCAATTAGTTGAGTTTAGTTTTGTTTTGCCTGTCCTATCTAGGGGACCCAGAGGGCCAGTTTATCCTTGGTCCACTACAGAAAACCCCTGGGTGAAAAAAGATTGCAGGATGCAGGCAGTGGTACCAGGGACAAAAAGGCTGTTTACAGTGCTTACTGTTTACTAGCTGTGTGACCTTGGGAGAGTTATTTAACCTCTCTAGGCCCTAGTTTTTTCATCTGTAAAATAGAGGTAAAAATAAGAGTGCCTCGCTCATAAGATTGGTATCAGAATTAAAAGAATTAGTATTTGTAAGATGCTTACAGCAGTGTCTGGAATATGGTGAGTGCCGCATACATCTATGTTACAAATAAAAGGCAGCTATGTGGAAGCAGCAGGATCTGTGGCCAGCATATGGTAGTTTATGTACTATCTGTTTTTCCATTAAGAAACAAACAACAAAAAAAACAAGCAGTCCCCATGATTTTCCTGATCATTTATTTAACACTGAGCAATTTTTATTGTTTGGCATTGTGTTTGTCACTTCTCATGTTTAAATGCATTTACTTATTAATAGCTTACAGTTTCTGATATTTTCTTTTCCTTTTTTGACAATGCAGAGTGTCTGTTCAGCCCATACTGAACATACCTGGACTTCCCCCTGAGCCTGGACGGCTCTAATATGCCCACCTTTCCCTGGTACAGGCAGATCCTGGTGATGACCAGTGAGTCCACTAAAGAAAACTACATTTTCAGCCTCATCCTGTTGCAAACCAGCAGTAGCCCTTTCAGAGGAAAGCTTACTTCCAGGTTCCTTTGTCCCTTCCTATTCTGTTTGAATCCCTTTTGCTTCTCCAATAGCAGCAGTGAAGTGTCACACCGGGGAAGTTGTCTGGATTACATTCTGATGACGTGTGGGGCTCAGGAAGTTGGGGTGAGGAGACTGGCAGGACTGGCTCCAGCATCTCTTCATGACAAGTCTGTTGGCTGTGGCCGTTTCCCCAGCCATGAGCCTCAGCTGAAGCTCTTCTGTCCTCCGATCCCAATTTATTTTCCTAAGTTAAAGGCTTAGTCTTTGTGTCTGGAAAGCAATTTGGATATTCACGGTGGCTAAAGCTATCCAGAGGAAAAATAAAAAGTCACCATGAGGTAATGAGGCCAGACTATTGGGTGTCTCATATCCTGGCTCCACATGCAGAGGTAAAAGGGGAGCCCAGAAAGGATTTGAGCAACGGTAGCAATTGTGGGAATAAGTGACAGTTGCCCGTGGTGACTTAGAGGCCAACGCCTATTTGGATCTGTGAGATCTGGTATTTTCAAAAATCAGTCACATTCTGTATTGTCATCTCTGATACTTTCATTGTGGTGGATGTGGGGAGTTGAGAGAATCACCATGGCCACAGCCCAGTTACTTTCCCGTCACACTGTTACGTCTCTTCCTAGGTCTGGTTCAACAGAGAGTCCTAAATCCTAACGAAGCCTATTCTTTTTGAAGGAGTAACACTGCTGTTTTTAGTGAATGTTATGGACCGGATTAATGGCGCGTCCACTGGATTCTGCATCCTAATTGCTATCATGTCTGCCCCTTCTACCTCCATCTCAACAGACCCGTCTCAGACTCTCCACTATTTTTTCTATACTAATGCAATCCTTTCTTTATTGGTCTCTGTGTTTAGTCTCACTGTTCCCAACTCAATCCATTCTTCATACTGCTTCCAAAGTCAGATTTTAAAGATACAATAGAAATAGACACTGACATTCTACTTACATAATTAATATTCCCTGGTGCCTTTCAAGGTTTATGAAGATATGGATGTTGGCAAGTCTTTTTTTTGCTGAGTGAGGTGATGGCAGTGCATGAGAAAGAGGAGGAGAGAGTGAGACAGAGGAGGAGGGGAGTATGATTCTTCAGTAAAGATCTGGGGTCAGGAAACAAAAGGCTTTAGAGGAAAATGGTCCCGAGAGAGATGGGCATTCTGCTGGCAGCCAGTGAGGGACTGGGGGGATGGGGACTCTATGAGATTTTGTGCACCCTTGAATGTGACTCCCTCTGCAGTCTTACACATAAGACCTTCAGTTGTTTTAGAGATGTAGAAATCTCTACATTGTACAGAATCCATATTTCTCCCTAATGTTTTGTGGAGGGGATGGTTCTTTGGGGGCAATGTGTGGGAGCACTGAGTTATGCTACAAGAATGGCATGGAGCAAACAAACAAACAAACAAAAAACCAAGGCAGGATGCAGATCAGCCGATTTGCATAATGGACAAATCCAGTCTCCCTGCTTCTCTGATGAAGTCTTCCATGGATCCGCATCCCCCATGGGGTGGTCATGAGGGCCTGGAACACATTTAGCATGGAATACAAGATCCTTCCTGCTCTGGTCTCCACATACCTGTTCAACTATGCCTTCTAAGCAACAATACACACACACACACACATACAAACAACTTACATACAGAACGCTGAGCTGTAATTCTAGCAAAGACTGTCATGATGGTATAAGCTATTTCACCCTGTCTACTGTGTTCTTCCCCTGCCCTTGTTTAGCTGGGAAATGCTTCCTTCTCATCCGCAAGCATGCTTAGGACCCCCCTCCTCTGGGCTTCCATTTTGTCTTGAAGATACACACTTTTATTATATCATCACACTGTTTTATAGTTGTGTATTTACACACCTGTCTCCCTGACATGACCATAAGCTCCTTAAATTCAGACTTAGTCATATCTCTGTAAAGTATTTCTGGCACCTAGCAAAAGGCGAGGCATATAGTCTTATGTGTGATGAATGTTTACCTTCTACGGCTTATAAGTGTCCTATAGAGAAGTTACCATAATAAGTAGCTGGTCAGAGAGGAAGAAAAATTTTCATTGGTTCTCTAAAAACTTGCACAATATGTGTCATTTTGTCTTCATAAAGCCTGTTACTATGGTGATCCTCAATAAACCATGACTCCCAGCACTCAAGTCTCTGTGTCAGCTTTTCCAACAATGACTCTGGGCTTGGCCATGTGACTAGCTTTGGCCTATAGAAAATTGGCAAGCATGACGCAAAAGTGGTTGCTTGGTAAGTGCTTGCACGTTGGGTTGGCCAACTTGGAATGCTGTTTCTTGGTACCAGGTACCATATTATGAGGAAGCTCAAGCAGCCATGTGGAGAGGCCCATGTAGAGAAGACCGAAGCCACTGGATGATAGTCTCAGCTGAGCACCCAGCTAGTGACCACCACCCACTGCTAGCCATGTGAATTAGACATCTAGACCTTCTAGCCCTCCCAGTACCCCAGCCATTGCTACATGAGGCAGAAGAAGCAAATGGTTGATCTATAGAATTGTAAGAAGTAGTAAATTGTTGTTGTTTTAAGACACTAAGTTTTTCAATGCCAGACATTTCATATAATTGGAATTATGTGATATGTAGTCTTTTGTGACTTCATTCATGCTATAGCACGTTTTCAAAGTTCATTTATGCTGTAGTACGTTTTTAAGTTCACTTAGCTATAGCATGTACTAGTACTGCATTTCTTTTTATCACTAATATTCCATTGTATGGATATATCACACTTTGTTTATTCATTCTTCAGTTGATGGCATTTGTGTTGTTTCCACCTTTTAGACATTATGAACCATGTTGCTATGAACAATCGTATACAAGATTTTGTGCTCACATCTGTTTTTATTTCCCTTGGGTATATGAGTAAATACTAGGAGTGGAAATTTGGGGTTAAATGGTAACTCCAAAGTGGCTGCATCACTCACATTCCCAACATCACCCTGTCTTTACAGATGAAAAAACTCATATTACAGAAAAGTGAGGTTGGAATTCTGTGATGATCCTGCATTCAAAGGACGATTTGAATTGCTGACATTGGAAAAAGAGCAATTGGAAGTAGCAGGAGGAGGAAAAACCATCATCATACAACTGGTAGAAAGAAAGAAGGTTAGTGTGAAAATAATCACAGGCAGCAGAAAGGTAAACTACAATAATTATTGAAGAGATGTTTTTAGGAAGATATGTGGTCATTCTTAGAAACCTCAGGGAGAGAGGTGGTGGAAGAAACCAGATTGCAATGGTGACAGGTTAAGAGTGTGTGGGCAGCATGTTTTTGGCATTTGGCTGTGATGAAAAGAGAAGGAATCACCCTTACGGTGAAGGGGACGTGAACGTGTCTGTGGAGACAAGAAGCCAGAGTGACTGAGATGCAGATACAGCTGAGAATGCAGTGAAGCACAATATTGGAAAAACTGAGGAAAGCACAGGGTCAGACGGAAGGAAAACCTAGTTCTCTGTGGCCAGGGATGGGAGGAGAGAGAGGCGAGTACAAATGAGAGTGATTTGGGGGATATGTTCAGGTCTGATGACCTTGTCTAGAATTTTCTATGTTGAAAGGCTCAGAAGACCTAAGAAAGTACTAGGACTTAAGCTGCGTTCCCTCCCTCCCTCTCCTCCCTGCACACCTCCATCCCTAGCAAATCACCTGCAGGGGGAAGCTGAACCCTAGGCAGGCCTGTCCCCTTGTCCTCACAGGAGTTTCCAATGCAAATGATAAAAGGATACGGAGGGCATTCAGTCTTTCAGCCTTTCCTTCAAAGAAGATTTCTTGAGCCAACTACATAGAGTTCAAAGTGAGTTTTTGGGGGGCTTTCTGAATTCCGAGCATTCATTATAGTATTCATGGAAGCTAGGTTTTCAGAGGATGCCAGTAAATGCAGATTCCTGGGCTGTGAAGCGTCAGCTTAAAAGAACCTTCTAAACTGCCATTAATCATGCTTGTTCCTTAGCATGTTTATTATACATTACATTTTCCCTTCATAGCCCCCCAGAGCTCTCCTAATTGAAAAGCCAGGAAGTAGTTCATTGTTTCTTAAAAGCGGAAGTGATAGCGCTTACAGTAAGTCTCTGCCATTCCAGTTAATAGCACTGATGTATAAAACCTGCTGGAGCTCTCCTCTCAGGGAGAAAACCCCACTGCATGTACTAGCAGCAAGTCTGCCACAGCACCTGCTGACAGCAGAGGTATTTTAATAAAACCCAGCATAGAAAGGCAGGTTTCGTTACACTGACTCCAACTGATAATTAGCTGCGAAAGTTTGACAATCTCAGGAAAAAGTGACGTGGTTTCAAATCTAGATGACAGATTCTGGGGGTGGTGAGGGGCGGAGAAATCTGTGCCTTCAAGTAGAATGAGAGCCTTTGCTGTGGAATGCTAGGACATCTCCCGGGTCCAGTGAGCGCCACTTCCCAGCAGCTGAAACCATTTAGATCGGCCTGCGTCTTCCCCCTGCAGAAAACGATGGCCTATCCCAGGGTCACTTACCGTTGTGCATGTGGCCCCCCAGGGTTCAGGGACAAGAACGTGGACCACAGCATGAATAACTTCCTCCATTTCTACAGCCCGTGCTTGCCTCCAAGGAGACTTCTGTTGCTGTCCTTGTGTTGCTTTGTTTTGTTTTCATCACAACTGATGGGAGAGGCAAGACAGGTGTGTTTACCTGAAGTTCAGGGAGGTGAAGCAGTTTTTCCTAAAGTCACATAGGTTCAGCGGGAAGAGAGTTGGTTCCAGGTTTCTTGGCAACATTATCCAGGAATCTGCCCATCAGACCACACCCGGCAAGTAGAGTTTAAAAACCAGTAGCCCCATTTTTGTGTGTGCTTTTAAAGATGAAGGACCAACAGAATGGCTTGAGTATCTGTTGGGCAAGAGGGGATTTCATCTGAAAGACACATTTAACGTGGTTAGTGCAACAGTGGGTTAAATCCATTTCACCTACCTTCACTAATCAAGGTCGTCCTAAGACTTGCACATCCTCCACGCATTATGTAGCCTCAGCAGTAAGATATTTGCCCAAGTTGTTTTCTAGATACTTGGAGTCAGCTGAGCCTAGTTTGAGCTGAGCGGGTTAAGAGTGGATAGTGAAGACTGGATAGGACCACCAGTGTTTCAACTGGGCATGCACGAGTGTCCGCTGTATGACCTCTACCCTCAGAAGGTGAGGAGGCCTGTAGCTGAGTTACACTTGCCCAGAACTACAATCAGTGCACCTTTTTCCAATCACCTTGCCCCGTGCTCCCCACGCGTCAGGCCACCCTGCTTCTATATTCATTATCCCATAAATACCTGAGTCCCTTGCCTTCTCAGAGGCGGATCTGAGATTTGTTCTCTCCGTTTCCTTGCGCGGCTGCCTTTCAAATAAGCCCTCTCTTGGCTGCAAACCTGGCATCTCAGTGTTCTGGCTCACTGTGTGTGCCTTGGGGCAAAACGAACCTGGTGACTTGGGGCTTCTGCTGAGTTCCTGACCTCTTGCCAGTATCTCCCTGCCTAGCTGTTCCTCGCTAACCACCACCACCAACTGACCTTTTCCCTTGAGTTTTTCAAAATCCCGTGCATACAAGGAGATTCTGTATAGTATAATTTAAATGAATATTTGGAGGCGATGCCCAAGAGTAAGGACTGTATTCCCAGAAGCGATATAAAATTGAACAGCTCTTTTCAGAATTCCCCTAGCCAGCATAGTCCTGTAGTCCAGATGATGTGTAAATTAGAAAAACAAGCTCGTTTGCCTTGAGACTTTTATTACCATCTGCTGAGAAATTGTTTTATAACTGTATGAACCGGAGGTTGATAACCTCTTCCTAGAGTCGTGCAAGGCACAGTTGTCACAACTGGAAGCAACAGCCATTCCTGCCATTGGGAGCGTCTCGGTGGACTCTCCTCGGTGCCAAGTCTTTCTGCATCTTGCTGCCTCACTGTCTCTCCCCGCCTGCCCCCAACCCTGTTGCCTCCTTTAATCTCCCTCAGGTTTCTTCTATTCTAGGCCCCTTTACTCTCTCCTTTTTGAGATTCTTCGGAAACAGTTATAAATCTTACCTTATTTTACACTAGCAGCACATAAATTCATACTTTATTTTAATAGTTTACTTTTCTTGCCTACTCATCCCACCCCTGGCCCAAGGGTAACCCTTCTTAACTGGGATGGCCCATCATGGTATTTTGCTATTAATTCCCTGAGGATTTCTGCTTTCGGTTTTTACATCAACTTTCTTTCCCCTCCTTTTCACATTAAAAAAAAAAAAAGACTTGGTTGATCTCTTTGTTATAATCCCCACAGCACCTCCTAGCTCTCCTTTAAAAATGTACATAGTATAGACCTGGCATGTAGTGGATACGCATTAAGTATTTGCCAATGGAATATTTATGATCAAGTGTATAATAGTGTGTAGTTTTGGTTTTGAGGCTCTATTGGATTGTGAGCTAATATCAGAATTCTTGGTGTGTGCTTAGCAACGTGCTGAGCTCGCAGTGGATGCTCAAAAGATACTTGTTAAATGAATCTCCATCAACAAAATAACCTGTTTTCTGCTTAACCCAGGAAAATCTGTGGAGCTAAGCACCATGATATTAAAGGGAAACAGTGGAGGGCGTCATTTTAGTTCTTCAGGTTATCATGGTTGATGAGGTCATTCATGAGATGAAGTTCTTTATAACGGAAACAACTCTATGTTAGTCCCTTCGGTGGATACATCACAACTTAAAACTCATTTCAAGAACATTATTTTCATATCTTCCCCTCAGAATCCTATGAAATAGATACTACTTGTCCCTGTCCTCTGTCATCCCGCTTTACAGATGAGGAAACTAAGGCCCAGAGAGATTTAAGCCACTTGGTTTGGCTCACATACACAGTAATTGATGAACAAGAACGTGAACGGAAATCTACAAACGCCATGTCTTCTACATGTTCTGCTACATCATAGCTTCCCTGGTTCGGAAGCAGAGCAACATGACTCCAAAGTTCTCTTTCCGGTGTAGATGTTTTAAAAATATGTTCTTTGGCAAAAGCATGAAACATATTACTCAATACCAATACCAGTCTTCAGTCTAGAATCCAGACCGTGAAGTGTGCACACGACATACTTTGAAAGAGGCCTCATAAAAACACAAAGTCAGAATTGTCTCTAAGGATTTTCGCTAAGTAGACTGAATCTAGGGGGGAAAATGAAATCTTTTCCCAGGGCTTCACAGGAGTGGGGACTAAAAGACTGAGAGCTTGTGAGAAATAACTGATACGTTAAAAAATGTTTGATTCAAAATAGAAGAATGGTAAAGAGTTTAAAAAAAAACACAAAAATAAAAACGGTACATTTGGAATATTTTTTAGAATCACATAATTTTAGGGCTCCAAGGGACCAGAAGAAGCATCTCTAACCCTAACTCCCTTCTTTTGACAAAAAGAAGCAACATTTTGAGTCACAACCAGGATCAGCTTCATAATTTGTGGAGCCCAGGATAAAGTGAAAATGGGGGGGGGGGGCCTTGTTCAAAAATTATTAAAAATTTCAAAGTGGTGACCGAAGGTTGTTAAACCAAGTGTGAGACTCTTCTACACGTGGGGATGTGTATGGCTACAGCACAGGTCACACACCTTTAAGCCAGTCCTGGTCATGATATTATTAATACCAATACTTTACATTTACATGGCACTTTACAGTTTACACAGCCTTTTCACTGGTAGCTACTTTGAGTTTCATAATAAACTCAAAGTGAGTTTATTATGAGTGAGTTACTATTATGAGTGAGTTACCTTTATTTTAAAACATTCCCCCACAGGAAAGAATTTACCAACCATGACATTCTGAGTGACTAAAATGATCCTATGCCCTTTGCACCATTTATGTTTCATTTCATGATGTTAGCAGCTTCTTTTAGATTAAACAGGAAGCAGTTAATTTGCTCATGGATATTCATTCAACAAACACTTCAGCACCTACTATGAGCCGAGCACTTTGCTAAGCATTTCAGACATGTGACGTGAACTTCACAGTAACTCAGTGAAGCATGACTCATCATTCCCAATGTACTGATGAGCACTGAGAATCAGAGAAGTAAAGTTAGACGTTCAAGGTCACAGATTAGTTAATGACATCATTGGGACTAGAATATTGGTTGCCGAACTGTTCTGTGGTATTAAAGTCTCTAAAATGAGATACAAATGTAAATTTCAAATTGTCTGCTAAAGAGATTAAATTCAAATCAGAGTAAATTGCTATTCTCCTTTGCTACCTCTTTTCTCTCTCTTTCTTCTGCTTCAGTTTCTACTGTAGAAAGTACCAGAGTCTAAAGATGAAAGTTTCATATGTTTTAGGAGATTGCCTAGTAAATGATTAGAAGTACATTAAATGACTGTTATATATAAGATGGATAAACAACAAGGTCCTACTGTATAGCACAGGGAACTATAATCAATATCCTGTGATAAACCATAATGGAAAAGAATATGAAAAAGAATGTATATATGTATAACTGAATCACTTTGCTGTACAGCAGAAATTAATACAACATTGTAAATCAACTATACTTCAATAACATTTTTTAAAAAAGAAGAAGTACGTTAAATGACCTGAGCCCTGGCCTCATTTCAGAGCACTGATTGCTTACTTAACATACATGAGCTCTTCCATACTTTGAAGCAGCCTTGCAAGTTGGGGGCAAAGCCATATGACTGTATCTGGCCAATGGACCACAAACTAAAGTCTCATGTATCATTTCCAGACTGAAGTATCAATAACTCCTTCATGACTCTTTGGCTCTCTCTTTCTCCAACTCAGTGGCCCCAGAAGCCATGTGTTGAGATAGTAGAATCTCAAGATAGAAGCATATTGGCTCCTTGGATCACCACTTGGAAGGGAGTTTCTCTGGAGAACCATGGGTCTTGCAGTGGACTCTATGTGAGCAAAATACATTTTCATGTGAAAGTCACTGAGATCTGGGAGTTTGTTAATGCAGCATAACCTAGCATCACCCTGACTAATGTTCAGTGTTCCTCTCATTCTGTCTTGGTTCCCCTTTCCCGTTTTTGACCCTTAGTGTCTGTAATTAACATATACAAAGCCTTTCAAATTTTCTCCTCAAGCTTCTTTTTGTTTTCCTGGAAGCTTCTGACAGCTGGCCAGTTTCTGTTATTTTCAAAGGTTGAGGCCTCAAGCTGTTTGATTTTACATTAAAAACTAACATGACCCAAAAGGCTGAAGGACTTGAAAGCATCCGTGAGTCAGAGGCTTCAATAATTTCTAGGTCTTTCTAAAACACATTAATTTGGGGAAATTGTGTTTAAACGCTAAAATGATGAGCAGATGATTTTCTGTCTTACTAGCCTGGGTACTTGTTTCCAGGGAAATTGTAAAAGGGAAAATGTTTCAGTTTATTTTCTTTAGCCAGGGATGGTATAGGAAAAACTGAGGTTCCCTCGGCATGGTCATAAATCTCACATTTAAATAGCAATACAAACAGTAATTTTTGGAAACAAGATTGTATGACGTGTGATCATCACATAAGTAATGAGACTGACTTATACCCAAAACATATAAAGGGCATGAGTTTTCCTCAGGGAAGTGATCGTCCAAAGTTATTCCTCCAGACAGCATCTATGATAACTGCTTTCATTCCTTGCTCTGTATGATAATTGTAGCACGTTTTGAGTGGGAAGTATGGGCTTTAGAATCTGAAGAACTACCTGTTGTTAGCGACAGTCCCCAGAGTAAGTAAGCTAACCTCACTAAGCCTCATTTCTCAGCTGTCAAGTGAAGGTAACAATCATCTGTCTCATAAACTAACGGCGAGGAGTTAGGGAGATAATTTGTGGAAAGCGCCTAGCCTGGCACAGAGGAAGTGCCCCCTAATCAGTAGCTATTATTCTGGGAGACTCTCAGGGATGGAAATTCTTACCTTTTGAGGATGACATTAACGTTTGGAGACAATAAGATGCCGCCTGGTGTTAAAACTGGTGAAACAGGACCAGCCATCAAACTCACCAAACACGAGGCAACTTAAACCAGCAAGAATGTTCTCGTCCTTGGTCTGTCCCTTCCATGGTGTCAAGGTGGCTGGAAGGAAGTCCATCCCTACAGAGTCTGAATTAGTCCTGGGAAAATAGTTGGGTTTCTAACAGGAAAAAAAAAGGTATTCAAGGCAGTAGTAGCAGCAGAGCAAATTCAGGAACAGATCAGGCAGGGAATAGGATGTGAAATAGTTTGGCTGGAACAAGGTGGAAATGGGGCCAGAGACTTGGCTTGAGTGATTTTGCAGAGCATCTTGAATTCTGCAGTGAAAAAGTTTTGCTTGATTCACTTGGCAGTGGGGAGCCCCTAAAAGTGTTAGAGTGAGTAAAGGGCTGGGCTGATTAGGTACTAGAGAGGAAGGAAGCAAACAGAGGGCTCTAAACTGACACAGGTGAGAGGTAAGTGGTCCTGCATTAGGGTGATGGCAGTCAAAGAGGAGATGGATTTGAGATGGAATATTCGTGACTGGGGAACAAAGTGAAAGGAGTATAACATGATCACCAGCTTGGGATCCTGGTGCCTGGGAAAATGTTGGTGCCATTTACCCACACGGAAAAGCCAGAAGAAGGGACTGGCATGGAGAAAAAGAGGAGAGGAGTTTGCTTGACGCCATGCTCACCTTGGGATAACCGCCTGCTTGTGTGGGAATGTTCCAGGAATGCAATATCAGAAATGTCCCTTGTTAAGGAGAGGGCCAGACTTGGGTGGGTGAGGGAAGAAAGGGAATCTGCGTGTGACTAATTTCATGATCTGTCACTTTAACACCAAGCTAAAATTACCTCTGGCTGGACCTGATTCTTGCACTAGCAATTATTTCTAGCTATTAAAGCTTTGCAGTACTTGCAGCAACTATCCACTTATGGGCACAGCTGGCCAGTTGCCCCTTCCCTGGCAAGGACAGATGAAACAGGCCTTCTTTACAGCACCACTTGGGCACACGATTACTAATGACAGTAATTTTTGCACGTACACCGAGTATCAGGTATGGAAACTTAACTGCAGGAGGACCAGGGGAAATTGGCTGGAAATTTGGCCCAGGAAAGAAAGAAAATAGAAGAAAAGAAGTAAGAGCTACAAGCAGGAGGTTATAAAGAAGAAAAGAAGGAAGGGGGAAAATGGGAGTGAATCAACATCTATCGAGCTCCCAGCGTAAGTGCTAAAAATACTTGGATGAATAGGACACGATCCCTGAGCTCTCAGTCTAGTGGGAGAAGCGTCTACTGTAGAAATGATTACAAGAAGCTGTGCTGAGTTTCATAGGTGAGCATATTTTGTTTTGGATGCACCCCACTTAAACTGGGGGCACAAGGGTCAAAAAGTCCATTTGTAGGTGAGAAAACTGAGATTCCAAGAAGTTAAATAAGTTGCCTAAAGTCACAGTGTTATCATTAGGGCTCCATTGGTTACAAGAGACAGAAACCAAATTCATACTGGCTCAAGGCAAAAAAAAAAAAAAAAAAAAAAAACATAATGGCTCATGTGATGGAAAAGTACAGGGAAGGTGGAAGGGTTGATGCAGTTTTTTTTTCCTGGATTCAGGTGCCCCATCTGTGCCCTGTCTTTGACCCTGCTTTGTTCTGTGTTGCTTTACTGTCAGAAAGCTTCTCTTCTATGGGGAGGGAAGATGACTCCCAGAAGTCACAGGTTTCTGTGGTCCTTCGAGCTTGTAGCACATATTGACCCCTAGAAGCATTCTGATTGCCCCTTCTTGGTTGCCTTGGACCAACCACTGAGTCAAGTGGGATTGCATGCTCTGATCATGTGCCCACAGCTGCGGTGGGCTGGCGGTGCCCCTTGATTGACAGAATCACCTTCAGCAGGGGATGGCATTTATGAGTGCCATCCCCAAAGGGAGGGGACAAACACAATCCATGTCCATTGCACTCATTTTAGAAAGTTGCAGGGTTGAGCTGAAAGCCCAGGCTGCATTCCAAAACCTGTGTCTTTCCACCATACAAAATGCCCCCATCTCCCCCCACCCCTGATAAATGAGGAAGGAAGAAGATAAGATGACAGGGCAAATGAAAGGAAAGGCAGAAATCATTTGGGGAGGGCAAAACACCAAAGAAGAAATGAGAAGAGGAAGCAAGAGACGCAGGATGGTGAGAGACTGTGGGAAAAAGGAAAGCAAGGATTGAGAAAGAGAATGTATGGAGGGGCTATCTTGCAGCCTTCAACCCCGTCCCCTGGAATCTCTGCCAGAAGCCGCTGCTAGTTTTCAGAAAGCTTTTTCCCGTCTCCCTTGTTAAGACACAGAGAGCCAAATGCCCCATTAATCTTTCAGAGGCCACTTCGGCTTCTTGTGGCAGAGCCATGCACGTTGGGCTTGGTTCCCCCACGTGAGTCTTCCTTCCCAAAGGCAGTGGGTCTTGGCAGACACACCCAATACCCAGTAGGACCACAGGGACCAATGGCTGCTTTCACAACGGCTCTGCTTAACCTGGGGAGATAGTTGGCAGCCCTGTGCCTGAAGGGTTCTCCTACCATTTGCCTTGGCAGGATCTGCTATACCATGTTCTTATTTCTCAGGCCAGTTTTCAGAGAAACTCAAAAGTCAAAAATAAACCCAGAGCCCAATTCGCCACCCCCATCAGGCAGCTGCTGTGGGCCTGGGACAATGCAGGGTGTAGTCAGGAGACTGGGAAAGCCTTTTTCCTAGCTGAGCAGACAGTTGGGATGGAGTAGGCAGAAAATAAACAGATGGGCTAAAGAGTAACATGACCTAATAGCAGTAACCAAACCAAAAAAATAAAGAAATAAAACCAGTACAATGTAAGAAAAGTCACGAAAGAGACCATTTGTCTTACTGAATGTCCCCGTGAACCCAATCCCTGTGACCCTTGGAAAGGTTGCAGGGGCTGGTGATCAGTCAATTTGGAAAGAGTGCCACGTGACTAGTGCACTTGTCGAGACTCTCATGGGTCGTGCTTGTCTCAGCGCCTCCTTTTTGGCTGTTTGGAGTTGCATTGCCAACTCAGAAGCTTGCTGTAACGGGCTGAATCACATCTGCCTCCCACCCCCAGTATCATATGTTGAAATCCTAACTCCTGGTATCTTGGAATGTGACCGTATTTGGAGATGAGGCTTTTAGAGGAGTAACTAAGTTTAAATGAGGTCATTGGGGTGAGCCCTAATTCATTATGACTGGTGTCCTTATAAGAAGAGGAGATCAGGATACAGACATGCATAGAGGGAAGACCAGATGAACATACAGGTAGATCGCCATCTACAAGCCAAGGAGAGAAGCTTCGGAGGAAACTAACCCTCCTGACACCTTTGATCTTGGACTTGGGGGCTCCAGATCTGCGAGAAAAGAATTTTTGGTTTTTTTAAAGCCACACAGTCTGTGGTACTTGTTACAGAAGTCCTAGCAAACTAATGCACCTCCTCTAACTGGGCTAGAACACACGTCCCGATAAAGCTGTGAGCCTTGGCCGATCGGGCATACCCAACCCGCCATCACACCCTTCATGGGAGGATGGCTTCATTTCCAGTGTTCTCTGGATTAAATGAGGAACAAAGCTACGAGTTTCGCCTCCATCTACCTTTCTTTTCATCTTATTTCTCAATTTGTTCAGATGTCAGGTAAAGAAGTAAGGATACTTTTTATTGGTCTTCCTCAAAAAATCCAGATTAGATAATAGCAGTCAGCATGAGCCAATTTATATTGTGGTAACAAGTAACCTCCGAATCACAGCAGCTGCACAAAACGGTCGATTCTTCCTTGCTCACATTCTGTTAGCCGTCTGCCTCGGTGAAACTAGAGCCTCCGTGCTCAGCACAGCTCTGCAGGGAGACTCCCCACCCAGCCACTCAGTCACCCAGAGGTCCCCTCTCATTACGAGGATCCGTGGTCACCACAGTGCGAGCAAACAGGCGTGGGTGGCGGTTTGCACGCTGGCTCTTAAGCATCCCCCAGAAATGACACACATCACCTCCAATCCTATTTCATCGGCCAAAGCAAGTCATTGGATTCCGGCTAATGTCAAAGGGGCGGGAAAATGTAATCCTAGACTATGTCCAGAATAAAAAAACCTGGAAATACTTGTGAACAGCCCTGATGACCCCATATGGACCATTGTCCTTGCCCCCGAGGAGGTTACAGTTTAGAGACGGAGAATGAGGATTTGCACCCAGATTGTCATTCCTATGTGAGGACATTGCCCTACTTGTGTGTGCGCGTGACTCACTTGAAAGTTACTCCCTAAGAAGGGAGGTCTTAGAAAGGGAGATTACAGGCATGCTTCTGCTCAGTCCATACACAGACTTGTTAAATATCTGTTAATATGCCAGGGACAGGCAGTACCCTGAACCTCGCAGGATTTGGGGGGGGTCCCTGACCTCCCACTTCCTTAATGCCAGTGGGCTCCCCCAGTCACTGTGAAAACAAAAACATCTCCAGAGATTTCCAGACTAAAGCAGGGTAGAATTATGGCAGAAGTGTCTTGTGTGTCCATTCTCATGATAGAAAAATCCATGGTATTTTGGGAGGGGAAGCATTTATTTTATAGCAGGTTTGGTGGGGGAAGTGTTTGGGACAGAGGAAAAGCAATAGGTTTCCATCTTGATGATCCAAAAGTGGGTCGTGGAATGCTGATGGAATGATCTCCTCAGAGCTGGTGGGAACCTCAGAGACCCTCAAGTTCAAGTTCCTTATTTTAAAGACAGATAATCGGGACCTGATTACTCTGAAGACCCTTTTGATCAGGACTTAAGTGAGGGAGAAAAGGCACCCTCTCTTCTTTACTGCCCTGATCACACTGTCCTCCTTCCATCACTGCCCCACAACTCCTATACTATGCCTGTCTGTCCGCGACTTTGGACTTGGGCGAGTGGGGGCAGGAGGGAGTGGAGGGAACAGAGGATAAGAGAGGATAAGAAAAGGCAGAGCTGAAAGAGCAAACCAGGTGGCTTCCCTTGCCATGTGGTGAAGGGGAATTCAAGCCACCGCAAAAGAAGACCTGAAGCATGGCGGAGATGTAGGCCAACCGAAGCATCAGGAGAACGAGCCAGGCAATTCCGAAAGCACATGGTGATCGCCGTTGAGGAGGGGCTCTGATGTAAATACCAAGCAGTATCATTATCACTGTTCATTGTTATAGTGTAGCTTCTGAAACTAGCAGCCTAAGAGGTCAGCAGAACTAGAAATTGACTTGTAAGCATCATCAGAACTCGCTTGGCTTCCTCTTCCTCTTTCAGGCTGACAGCATGGTTTTAGAGAGGATGAGAAAGCACTTGGTTGGTTGTAGCGGTCAGGTATTCCAGATGTTAGATCACCTGCTTCCAGATTTCAGCTGAGACTTGCAAATTCGTTTCATCGAAGTCCGTAGCTAGTTTCAAGCCTTGGTCCCCGAAGCAAAATTGGAGGTTATAAAAATAACCCCCTGGTACAGCTCCTAGGCCATAAGACATGTGCTGTAGGCCTAAGCTGTTCTCATGGTTGGGATTGCTTCTACTTTGGGGCCGCCCCAGAATTTTCAGAAATGACTGCAAGGACCCAAGGGAACCACAGAGCTTCATTAGGAGCAGTTTGCTTCATCTCCCTGAAGGATCTTATGGGCATGTTTATAGGTTACGGGAAGGGCTTGTGGACTGGTTGCCAATGGCACCAGGAAGCAGGAAGTCAACTCATAAGTTAGTGCCAGAGGCCACAACAGTGAGAGGCCCGCATACTGCAAAAAAAAAAAAAGTTCCTTGGTTCACTTCTGCAGAGACCAGCCTGTGGCTAAGTGGACAGCAAAGAGGGGGAAGGCTGCTGTTCCCTCCCCCCACTCTCTGCAAGCAGGCTCACACGTGCAGCAGAGGAAGGAAGTCCAGTGGATGTTCCCATGTTCCTCGGGTGGCAAGTTTTCATGTCCCGCGTGCAGCTGTAATCAGCAAGTACGTCAAGAGGTGTGTGTGTGTGTGTGTGTGTGTGTGTGTAATAGGAGAGAGAGCTCATGTTATCTGAGGACATTCTGTTCTAACTCTGGCCTACCTTTGTTCCTGTGCCAAAAAGGATTGTCTAGGACCCCGAAATACCAGCCAGTGCAGAGCCCTTCATTTCCTTTGGTCTAGGAAGCAGAGGATAGAGAGCAGATACCCCAAATCTATTACAAACTTTCTGACAGCCAGAAGCGAGAGAGACCATCCTTCTCTCTTATCTCTGTGCTGCAATAATTAGCAGAAAGGGAGACATCAGCCTTTATGAGATGGAAGCAGATTGTCTTCATTTAGAGCAGCTGGTTCCCAAAGCCTTACCTGTGGGTCCTGCCAGCTTCTGACACAGACATGAACTTGAATCCTGGCTGTGCTACTTCATAGTCACATAGCCTTGGGCAGGTTACTTTAGCCTTTTTTCCTCATCTGAAAAGGAGAAAAAGGACCCCAGCTTATTTGATAGTATTGCTGTGGGGTAACATGAAGTGATGCTTGTGCAGCACTGTGCCCTGGGTTCCATAAGTGGCCTTGCTCCCAGGAGGGACTGTGCCATTAATCAGATTCTCCTGCTCTTCTGAGGACCTGAGCCCCGGCCCAGGCAGGGTGGGTAGCAGGGCTTCGGTGAGACTGGCCAAGAAGCAGCATATAAGGCAGGGCTGAAGCACACATCCAGGACCCTGGTCCAAGGGAAAGATCAACCCAAAGGACCAAGAGGGAGGTAGGACATGGTTATGAGGCAGTGAGTTAGGAAAAGAAATAAATCAAGTCTGAACAGATGGATTCCCAGTAGTTGGTAGGAAATAAAGCCTGTAGAGTAGTTCCTGCAGCCCAGAAATGCAGCAGAAAGGCTTCTTATAGAGTGTCTGCAGACCAGATTCCAGCGAGGAGGCCATTATAGGGGACGTGAGCCTTCTGGGGCAGTGGCACAGGCTCTATGTTTAGTGGTCCTTCCCATGCCCATCCACAGGAACATGGCGAAATCGTTCAGAAAACCTGGCCCTGGAAAGAGCCAAGGTTCTTGTCATCTTGTTACAGATGTCCAAGGCTTCTGTCAAGAGCTAGCTCAAGAAAACCTCACGAGGAATTTGATCCCCCATCTCACCAGGCTCGGGCCACATCTGGCTTCACATTTTTGTAACACCTTCAGTACAGGATGAAACAGGGGTGTGTCTGCCCTATTTGCCAGGACCTCCACTGAGGATAGAAAATCACTATCCACATGGAAAAATGCACAGGTGTTGCAATGCCTGGCCCACCAATCACAGCAGCTCAGAATTACTGCTTAGGACACAAAGGGAGAACGACTTAGTAGACATATATTTATAGTGCCTATAACCGGGGAGGTGCTACCCGTACATGTTCATCACTTACCTTACAGAAACACCTTGGTTGTTTCCAGGGTGTGTGGTTCTTAAGTCTTTAAAGGGCAGTAAGTCTCCAAGGACATCCACTAGGGCACAGTGCCAAGTTCAAAGTGGACGCCTGAATTTAGTCCAGCGCTTGGCTTATCCCCCAGGCAGCTAGGAGTATCCTCAGTTATTTCTGATGCTGATGGTGACAGCGCTTTTTGTAAAGCAGGAATGAGTTTTTTTAAATACCTTTTGTGATTGGACAGCTCCAAGATCATATTCCTTTCTTTGTTGATCCAAATGAGGAGTTCCCCAACTAGGGGACCATGGTACAGGCTAATCGGTGACACCATTCCCTCTCTTGCCTCCTAGCTCACCAGCACCTTCCTGTAGGACACCCACTCTCTCCCTTCTCCGCCCTGCTCTGGGTGTACAACACCCATGGGCTTCTTTGCCCTTCATTCGTGCCCTTTTGGCTTCCTGTTGAGTTGAGCCACGAGGAGGCACCGGCAGGAGACAGGAGAGAGGGAAATGAGGGCAGGGCATTTTCCCCCAGCATCCTCCCAGCAAGTCACCTTGGGCTGGCCACAGCCCTCTAAAGCGTTCCTTTTCCTGCCAAACTTTACCTTGCTCAAGGATCCACACTCTCTCCGTGCCTAGGAGTGATGGCAGAGCCTTATTGTTGCTAGTCCCTGAGAGAATTCATTGTCCTTTGTGATTTCCGCTACCTGACTTTATTAAAATTCCCTTTATTTGACCCCTCCTTGTTCTAATACCAGCACCATCTCTGAACCTCAGAGACCTTCATTAAAGTAAAAAATTAGCAACGTGCTGAAAAATGTTGTGAGCCTCGAAAGAGAGCAGAGGTCCAACACTTTCTTGTTAGCGTGTTCTTTCTCTCCTCCAGTAGCTTGCTGCTGGCTCACCGATGTCGCCCACTTGCAGGCCACTCAGTCACTATCTGGGTCTTGTACGTGGGCCTGGGCACATCCAGCAGAGAGGCTGCCCCCGGGGCTCTGTGCTGAAGTTAAGATATCCAGGCTCAGCTGGGGCAGAGGAAAGAGGTGTAGCCAGGCAGAGAGTCTGAACTGTACTGATCTGGGAAGCAAAATAGAAAGCTGAAGAAGGGCAGCAGGCATCAAGCCTGCAGGAAGAGGTGAGGCGTCAACAGGGAGGTGACTCAGCAGGGAAGGAGGGAAGCGCAGAATTCAAGGCAGCTTGAGGCAAGCTGATCAGAATGGAATGTGCCGTGTCTGCGGGTGAAATGTGTGCAGGTATCTGAGGACGATTTCTACTCGATGGAGACAAACCCTAAAGGAGGTGGGTGGAAGCAGGCAGCTCATAAACCACTTCCTCTAGTAAGAGGCTGCCTCAGTATCCTCCATGTCCCCCCTTGTGGGGCTTGGAATTGAGTCAGGCTCCCAGTCCTGGGATTTGAGGGCGTGACCGGGACACTCAGTCTTCATGGGGACCCTGTGATTCTCCTGGCTGCTGAGACGATCAAGGACTTCTCTGCTGGGGGGAAGCCCTGATGTCCAAATCTCAGCTTTCCCAGTCCCCAGGTGGACCCAGGCCACAGGATTCTCTTCTATCAAAACCTGCTGCATAGCACAGGGAGCTCAGCTTGGTGCTCTGTGACGACCTAGATGGGAGGGATGGGGGGGGTGGGAGGGAGGTCCAAGAAGGAGGGGTTATAGGTATACATATAGCCGATTCACTTCACTGTACAGCAGAAACTAACACAGCATTGTAAAGCAGTTTTACTCCAATAATAATAAAAAAAAACACCCTCACTAAAACTGAGCCTCTGTGCTACTTAGTTTCCAGCTACCCAGCGGCCTCTATAGGGGCTCTGCTCAGCTGTCTTACTCTCCCCATCCCTGGGGGCTGGATTCTTCTTTGATGATCCCACTTCTGCTAAGTGTCTTTCAGTATAATTTCAGGTGGAGAGTCTCAGGTCCTATCTCTCTGGCTCCTGAGTAGAGAACAGGGATTTACTTCAACTTCCTCACCCTTCTGTTGGGCGATATCCACAATGACAGCCCCAGAACTTGGATGAGATCATTATGTAGTAATCCGCAAGTCCTGAGTATCCCCCAGAGGTCGGCCTTTCGTAGTAGGGTTAGTAGCCCCACTCCACGCTGGATTTATGGGGTGGATTTTCCTCTAGTCTCCTCCATCCCGGTGTTGCTGAAAATTTAGGATGTCTTGGGCCCAAGCCCATCCAGGTGAAAGTGATTTATAGCCTCCTTCCATCTACTCCTTCTTTAAGGCTCTTCAAGCCTTCCGAGGGCTATATGGGGTGTTTTAAATATTTCATGGAGAGTAAAGGAATAACGTTCTAGCTCCTGGGGTTTCTTCTCGGTGGGATCCAGCTGTTCCAGGTGTAGAGTACAGGGAGGGTATCAACTTGCATTACATTTTAAGCACTAACCACAGTCCAGCACCTGGAGAGTCTGCCAGCAGCTACTCTCTTGCCTTAAAATACAGAGCAGTCGTAGAATATCTATTATGCTACCTATTCAACACGTCCTTTTACAGGACCCAGGAGCAAAGTCCATAGGATGGGTAACACTCACATCCCAAATCCAAAGAGTCCTGCAAGAATCTCTGTAAAGAGAAAGTTGTCCAAGGAATAAAGCACGTATATATCTGCCTCTGTCCGGTACGTGGAAGACCGCAGCAGGCTTGGAGGTTATCTGCCTGCTGTGGCCACCCCATAGGCATGTTCTTATGGCTCATAATCCACACCATCTACTGTGGCAGAATTTGGGGGATGGTTAATGGGGTAACTCTGGCTGGACACTTGCCTTTCTCTCTGCTCACTCCATTATGTAGGAAAGGACTACCTGGCAACCTCAGTCGTTCAGAACATGGCCCCAAACAAAGATAGATGTGTAATCACTTGACCTCTATGTATTCTAGTTCCCCCGTGAGAGTTTTGTTTCCTTACAGGATAGAAAAGAATCTTATTTTTATTTACGTCATCTAGAGACACACCTGCCATGTTGTCCAATGCACAGCTGGCAGGAAATAGAGATTTTCTGGATGATGATGGTAGAGTCAAAACCTGCCTTTTGATGATGTCCACTTACCAGATGTCATTGGTCCACTTACTGGAGCCATCCAGAAAAAGCTTTCTCCCTCCCACAGAAGAGTCTTTGCTTTCTAAAAATAATGCTTTTTCCCCTTCAGTTTACAGACAGCATAATTGCTTTTGAAATATTTGAAAGCAGCAATCATGTGGACTTCAGAGGAAAATAGGCCAGAATTGAATCCCAGTTTTGCTTCTCTGTGGCCAGAGACCCCTCAGTCCATTAATCTTCTTTTAATTGTCATTAAAATTAGATGAACCAGAAAGCCATAAGGTTTCTTGAGACGTGATAACACAGGTAATCTGGCTCTCAGGAGGACTCAGTGACCGATTGTTGAATTTAAACAGAGTAACCCAGATCTTAATCCCAGTGCATTTTCACTCCAAGTTTGGTTTGTTTCCACTCTGCTGAGTTACCACCAAGCCCAATCAAATTGACATAAAATGCTTTTTGGTTACTTATTCTCCAACTATCTTTTTTTTCTCTTTAGAAAAACATAATAACACATCTGGGACCTATTATATGGTGGTATATATTTCATTATATGTTTCTGCTAATGCTTTAGTAAACAGAAACCGCATGCATGTTGCCTCCTCGAATACAGTAGCTGCTAGTCTGCCTTGAGCGAGGCTCAATATAAAGTTAAACATTGCAGGATTTTAAAGAAGTGTCTCCATCAAAAGTAGAACTCTAGCCCCAGTTGTGTCTGCATCGCTTTTTATACTTAAGATAATGCTTTTAACTACTTCCTACTGCTTAGAATGAGGAAAATTTTTAAAGTCTGTGATGTCCTTATTTATATCAAAGACAAGTGTATCAGGAACATTTCTGGTTGTTTATATCTGAATACTTAACCAATGGTGGATTGAACACATAGAGGTATATTTTGTCATTAGTTTCATATTTTCTCAAACAGCAACCTTGGTTCAGGGACAGTATCTCTATGATTCTTTTATTTTCCTCATGGTTGTAAGATGGCTACCCTGACACCAGACATCAAGTCCACATCCACTTGAAGAGGTAGGAGTGAGGAAGTAGAACCAGCCACATGTACATGTGTCCAGAAAAGCAAGACACTTCCCAGAAGCACTGAAAAGACTTACATCTTGTGGTGTCGTAAGGCTACCTCTATCTGCATGGGAGACTGGGAAAGTGAGATTTTCCTATTCCAACCTCTGTAGTGGAGGTAGACAAGAGAGAAGGAGATAGAGATGGGTGTTAGATTAGCCAATCCCCAGTGTCTGTCATCATGAACTTCATAAAAGCGTTTGTGAGCTGAGGCCTACTGCATAGCTCCCCAAACTAACCCTGAAAAACAACAGAGATATCAGGCTATGGAGCAAAGAAGAAGAACTTTGGAATCAGACTCACCAAATTTTATGTCCTGGCTGTGTCACTTATTGAGAAGCATGGCCCTGGAGAAGTCACTTCTTCTCTTTGAACCTCTCTTTCCTCACTTATAATAATACTGTGTCCTAGGGCTAGTGTAGAGATCAAATGAAAGACTATGAAAGCACATTTTGTGCTGATTACTCCTCTGCACATGTACATTATTATGATAAAGATAATGGTGGTGGTAAACAAATAAGTAAAAGAAGAATGTAAGAGCCTGTTCTGTACTACACAGAAAAGCCAGGCCTGCAGGTCTGTGATAACCCAAGGCTTCCTTTCTTTGGTCCTTCCTTCAAGCAGATCATTATCTTATAGCCCTAGACTGAGATCTCAATTTGTCATGTTCAGTTTTGCATCCCCAGTGCCTAGTGCACAGTGATAGATGCTCACGGAAAAGTTTAATGAATGAATGAATCCCCCCAGAAGCATGAACTAGTTGGAAAAAGAGGACATTGTAATCCAATCAAACAATAAAGACAAGTTTCAATAAAGACAAGTTCAATAAAGACAGGTTTCTCAGGGAATTATTCAGCAGCTATTTAAGAATAAATAGGCAAGAAATTCTAACAAAAAGGTGGTGGCAGTGGAAGTATAGTTTTCAGATCTCAAATTTCCACAAAGCTGCTAGACACAAGAAGCAAAACCCATGGGCTACATTTGCAAACATAACTGGGTGACAAATTATATCCTCAAACCTGCAACTATAGTGTAGTGGGTGATGGAAAAATGCCAGTAACCATAAGATTTGCATTGTCTCAACATCTGTGCTGGAAGAGCAAAGGAAGCAAGAGAATGACTGAAGGACCTGAGAACAGAACCTCAAATAGCCGACAGGTATTCACCGAGAAGCACAGACAGGTAATTTGAGAACAACAGCTAAAACAGAGATTCCAGTAGGATTTTGCTCACTGGAAAAGGGTTGAGGTCACAGTAAGAACTGAAAATCTGGGGCAGTCTAGCCCCTATGAAATCTTGAAACTGACAGCCTTTTTTCCTTTTCAGAATAAGACCCCACACTAAGAAAAAAAATGCTAGGAGTGGAATCAGATTTAGCAGGTCAGAGACAATAGTGCTGAGGAAAGAGAAGGTTCAGATAAAAGTAGAGGAGAAAGGGAGAAAAACCAGGAAATGTTAGAAAGAAAACCTTTATGTTTTTAACAGTATATAAAAACCACAGAATGAGCTCTATGATGTTAAATATGTTATCTGAAGAAAGTCATCTTCTTCTAAAAATTAGCAGAAACCAATTTCACATAAAAATGAGCAGTAGAATGGGAACATGTATATGTATAACTGATTCACTTTGTTATAAAGCAGAAACTAACACCACTGTAAAGCAATTATACTCCAATAAAGATGTAAAAAAAAAAAAATGAGCAGTAGGAAACTATGGAGGTCAAGTTCCATAAAAAGTTAAGAAAAGGAGACAAAGACATATGCAGTATCCCTATGGAAAATGAAACCATTCCAGAAAGACATGTCCATAAAACTGATCAAAATTTCAATTTATTATTTCAAAATGACTAAAAGACATTAAGAAAGTGATATAAGGTATGAAAGAACAAAATAAATCATAACTAGAAAAAAACTCAGAAACAGAAATGAAATAATTTAAAATGAAAGAATAAATCATTTTAGAAATGAGGTCTAAACTATAAGGAGCACAGAACAAATAAACACAACAAATGATGCTTCAAGAGAAATAGAGGTGAAAGGAGAAACATTTTTTTAAATCAAAAATAAATGAAGAGGGCTTCCCTGGTGGCGCAGTGGTTGAGAGTCTGCCTGCCGATGTAGGGGACACGATTTCGTGCCCTGGTCCAGGAAGATCCCACATGCCGCAGAGCAGCTAGGCCCGTGAGCCATGGCCACTAAGCCTGCGCGTCCGGAGCCTGTGCTCTGCAACGGGAGAGGCCACAACAGTGAGAGGCCCACGTGCCTCAAAAAAAATAAATAAATAAAAATAAATGAGCTGAAAAGCATTCAAGAGAATACTTTTTGTCTATATATATTATTACATATATATTACATATATTATATATATATATATATTTTATATATGTACGTAGTTTTGAAGATAGTAAAGAAGATCCAACATATTAGTAATTAGAGTTCCCTGAGAAGAAAACTAAAACAAGGGAACAGAACAAATTCTAAAAACTAATTCAAGAAACTTTTCTGAAATTAAACAACATTTGAAACTTCATATTGAACATATTGTGTACCTGCAAATATTAACACAGACCAAGCAATAACAAGAAATATTACTAGATTTAAAAGAAAAAGAATGAAATCCCTTAGGCATCCAGGCAAAAACAGTAACTTACCAAGAAAAGTTACCTTCAGAATTTGGGGCCATATTTTATAGCAGAATACAATAGAATAACATTTAAAATAGTAAGTTTAGATTCAACGATTTTTATAATTACATTAAATGTAAATGGTCTAAAAAACTTTTTTTAAGTTTAAACTTTTTCAGTATTCCTGCAGCACACCCACCCCCACCCTGCCATGTTGCATTCAAACTCTGCCTTGTGATGGCAGAGGGTCTGGCATGAGAGTGAGCTTCTTGCTCCTTCTCCAGCAGCAGAGAGGTTTTCCTAATTTCAGTACAGCTATTGAGGGCTTGTTTTCTACCTCTTCTGTTGCAGGCAACCTTTGCCTTGAAGTAGGGGAGAAGGACTCACAGGAGAGCTTTTTGTTTGTCTCTCAGTGGCAGCCAGTCACCACCAGGCACTAATGAGGGCTCAGAATGTTGGATGGGCTACTCCAAGAAGTCCCGCTCTACCTTCAAACTTTGACAAAGCCTGTTTACCCTCACAGTAGAGGAGAACACTCTCAGGTCTCCTTTCCTGCCCTCGATCTTTTTCATAAGCACTCTGTGAAGGCCCATGGGAAAGAGCTGTTGGTGTGGGCTCCCCTGTGTCTGGGACCCCTACGCTGTCACAATAGCCCACACTTAATATGTAAAAAGTTGTTAAAATTTTAGTTGTTCTTACCCACTTTTATGGCTACCACTTCTTCCTCCCACATTCTGCCAAAGATAAAACATGTTGTGTGTCCCATATCTTCTCAGAGGGATTTGTCAATCTTTGGAATTCTTTTTTTATTCTGTTGTGTTGAGACCTCAGATCTCTGATGGAATAAAGAGAGTAAGATTTCATAAGTTATATGGCTTTGATGTTCTCTTGTGGCTTTCTACATCCTAAGTAAAAGGGAAGCTCCAATTTCTAAAAAATGATTTTTAGTAATTATAATTAGTAGTGGCAGTATTAGTATTGTTATTTTGACTATTGTGTGTGTTATTGTATACTGTGGGATAAAGCAAATGAATAATGATGGGATATTTTAATTCTCTCATTCACTGTGTCCTTGAGAACCAAGGTTTTTGGTATGGAAGAAAGGACATACATGGTATGGAAGGAATTAAGTAAAAATCGTGCAACTCTGAATTTGAATTTGAAACACTATTATGAATTTATAAGATATTTTATATTTAAATACATGTTTATTTCCCAATTCCATTCACCAAAAATGTCTAGCAATGTGACTCTCTAGTTGCAGAAAGCATCTGTAGTGCCCAGATTGTGATCTTCAAGTATCATTTCCTACCATAAGAAACCAGAGTTTCTTAGAGAAATAGCTAATTCAAATTTGGTGTAGGAACTATGCAAGATGAACCTAGACCCTCTTATCCCACCAAATAGAAAGGATACTGTCAAAGACTAATGGGGTCATGTCAAAAGGACTCAGCTGCCAACCTTAGGAGATTTCCACTGGCCAAAAATGGGACAACTTGAGTGTAAATAAAGATAAGAAATGCGGTGTACTTAAACTCATTTAAATACATTGCATTTAAATTAATGATTTCATAATTATATATATATATACATATTTTAAATCAAATCAGTCGCTGTTAGAGGATCATAGAGAACCAATTCATGATCTTTAAAACAGGTAAATAAAGGAAAGAGTCACGCATTTATCCTTTTATATACAAACTATGCAACTGGGTAACCAAATAATAGATGAGAGAAGCATCTCTTTATAAATTATACCAAGTAAAAAAATGAGATGTAGAATTAGAATGTCACCATTTTTCAATCTCCAATTAATTTATGGGTCTAGGCCATGAGCCTCCATGGCTGTTGACATTACAAAAAGAGAGACAACCAAACATATGCTATCTAAAGAAATAACATGCCACTTCCTATGGTCTTGCCAGAATGACTGCGTTCAAGTTTTATCCGTCTCTGAATCCAGCTTCTGATTTGTAGATAATGCAGGGGACAGAGAAACATGTTGGATGGGACCATGAGTACACAGTCAGCAAAATCCAGAGAAGAGGGAAATTCCATAGGTCAAACCACCAGGGCTCTTTAACAGATAAATTATAAGCAAAAGGAAGGGATGGAGGGAAAACCAACAGTTTCAAAGAAAGGTTAAAACTTGTTAGATTTTTGAGAGTGAGTGAGAATAAACTATAGTGCTAAGAATGTACACTTGGGTAACAAAATCATAAAGAAACATAGGGAAGTGATTACTCTAAAAGTCAAGATAGTGGTTATTTTTGGAAAGAGGAAGGGGACACATGTGAAAGGCTTCTGGAATATCTGGAAAATTTCTATTTCTTGATCTGAGTGAGTGTTAGCCCTATAATTCACTAAGCCCTATGTTTGTTTTATATGGGTTTCTGTATCTGTGTTTTATTTTACAATAAAAGTTTTTTTAAAAAACCTGTTTCACTTCAGAACAACCTCTTGATCTCATCCCCCAACCAGTGAATTGCATATCTCTATGTGTACAAATGAAATACATTATAAATTTTTTAAAAGAATAAATAGGCAGGGAGGATATGTTTAAGAATATATTTTAGATCAAGTTATATTTCCCTAAGTGCCTTTATTAGAACCTACTTCACAAAATCCTTCCCTTCCTTAAAAAATCCTTTCAGAAGAGTCTGTGCACTATTTTTTCTAGACTCGCCAAGTTAAATAGCTAGAAACTATTTCCTTTTCAAAGTCCAATGAACAAGATGTATTAAGGTTTCTAATCCCCCACCCCTTCCTTCCATTTTAGAGGGGAAAAATATATGTGTATAAATATGCACACATGTACGTATGAAAGCAACTAAATGCTGTAATGTAAACGTAGCAGTGGCATTCAAAAGAGAGACCTTCTCTACGAGAAAGATAAATACCTTTTTCAGGAAGAGTTAGAGGATGAAACAGTTTCCTCAAAAGTTTAAATACAGTAAAGAATGTTATTTGCCATCTGAGCTGCAATTTCAAAGCCAAAATGTGAGCCCAATGTGGGAATTTTAGCAACAACTGAACTTGCTAGGGGATTTGGGTCTTCCTAAGTCTTTTGAAGTTCCATTTTGCTTTGTCTTCAGATGCCTTGACATAATCAGCCCATTGATGCCTTGTGCTGTCTTGTACATGCAAGCAATTGCTCACAATTCCATATCAGGGCTGGAGACAAGGAGAGGTTCAGATCCCTTTGACACCGGGGCGCCTGGTCAGGAAGTTCTCAAATGTGCAGCAACGTGAACTTTTAGCTGAACTGCTGCCCAGTGGGGCACCCGTCCTTTCAACCTCCATTGGCTCAGGTCTTCAAAGGCTCGGGGCATCTGTACCCAGTGACCTGCATGGCTGGCCTGACACATCTCTTTCCCATGGAGTGGTGGGGGTCGAGGGGGATTGAAATGACTTATTCACCTTTATTTCAAATTTGAGCCAGAGCATGTGTGAAATCCCCCCCCCCCCCCCCCCCCCCCGAGATCAAACAACCCGCCAGTTGCCCCCTAGTTGCACTGGTCACTGAAGGAGCATCTGTTTGACCTGCTTTAAGAAGCTTGCTTCCCACACTTTGGGATTACCACTGATTATGACAATAATGCTGGCCCACACTTACATGAGTGTGGACACTGTCCTTCTTTAATCATTGCAATAACCACACAGGCAATTTAAGATGAGGGCACTGAGGGAATTCACCCAAGAACACATATATAATTAGCCAGAGAGCTGGCATTGGAACTCAGGCACCTGTGGCTCCCAAGTCCATTACTTAAACCACCATGCTATGGTACCTATGGCTAGAGGATAAACACCATCATAGACATAGCTAGCTATATAGAGTAGTGCTGATGCTAGCTCCCTCCATGTATCCGGCACTATACCAAGCTTCACAAACACTTAATTTAATTATATATAGATAGATATAGATATAAAGGACATAGATACATGAAGACCTAAAAATTAAGAGCAAGCCTTCAACCAGATTGCCTAAATTTAATCCCAGCTCCACAGTTTACCAGCTGTGTGACCTTGAGCAAATGATTTAGTATCCCTGGGCCTCAATCTGTTCATCCAAAAACATTCCCCTCATAGGATACTGCAAGAATTAAATGAACAATTTATGCAAAGCACATAATATATTTCCCAGCACAGCATAGGTACCCAAGAAGTTAGATATTATTATTTATATATATATGATATATGACATCATACAGTGTTATTATTAATTATGCTTCATATAATTAACAATATGAATACTATTGTGTAATAATGGTATTTATTATTACTATTACATATACATAGATGGACTATTTTCTCAGACAATCCAGAAAGCTCGGTAAAGAGGAATAACATTCTTCAAAACTTATCAGGGTCAACGATTACCAAAAAAAATTATGCCGAGCTGACTCATTTTTCTCAAGGAGATCAATTTTTGAGATACAAACCAGCAAAGTAGATTGATGAGGGTACAGCTGAAACTAAGTCTTAGGATTATAGACCCCCCACACTACACAAAAAGCATTGTTCTGAGCAAGACAGGCTGCCAACAGTCTAGACAGGACAGTTAGCACTTAACTCTCATCCCATAGCTGGTGCTGTTCGTCTCAAGATGCATAAAGGCCAGGTGACCATCTGATCACAATCCCCACCTTACCAATCTTTCATCACCTAGATTCTGGTCCTTCTAATATCAAGTCTATTTCTATCCTCATGGATGCTGTGTGAGCATCTAGTATCCAAATCCTATTTGATGTTTAAATAATACATTCCTGTGCAAAGTAGATATGAGGAAATGATAATACAAGCACAGGTAGAGGGTACAGAGGAGATACTTTGAACTGGGTGCTGTTCAAACACAAGCATTCTCTCTTTGGCTCTCATGGCTCCATATGGTAGCATTAGATCATCTTCCGGTCCCATATCCATATTTACTGAATGGCAGAGGTGTCCTCAAGCCCAAGTTCATCCACCTCCAGGGCTCATGCCATTAAATCCTGCACTCTAAGCTGCCCTCATTCCTTTCTGAACTCTTGTTCACTTTATCTCTCTTTCACCACCACCCACATACTACTTAAGGAAAGTTACCAAAGAAGTTCCTTCGCTGGGCATTAATTACTGGAAAAATAGCTGATGTCTCCGTTTTTCTCCTCTGAGCACCCCTAGTACTTGATACATAGCTTCAAGTCAGCAGCATGCTGAACATGGCCTTTCTCCATCACTAGGCGGTGACTCTTTGAAGGCAAGAACCTTGTCTTAATTCATCTTTCTGACCCTAGCACTTAGCACAGGACCTGGCGTATTGCAGGATTTCAGTAAGTATTTGTAGAGAGCATAAACAATTGGTGGGATGGTTAGATGCATACATGAAGGGATGCCTCAAATGACCTTCCTCTCTTTCGCTGAGACGTCACTACTAACCCCTATGTTGTTGATCACCAAGAAGTGATTCGGTTGCTACAGCACTTAACACGATGTCACATGTATGGTTGGCGCCCAATAAGTTTTAGTGAATGAAAAAATAAACACATAATTCAGGCCTTAAGGCAACGTAAATCACCTGGGAGATCTATTTAAACACTACTTGTTCTTCCACTTCTGAAATCTGTGACAAATGAAACCAGATCAGCAGGATACTGGTAACGTGGGCTACAGCCCATGAGGGCCTGAGCTGTGCTGAGCTGGCATCAGCCTATAATGAAACCACAGGCTTATGACATTTTCCATCACGTCCCCTGTCAGGCTGCTGTGGATGACCTCGTTCATTACATCCAGAGTTGGGGTCCTGTCTGGTTCAATGCTAAGAATTGTTCTACTGCTGAGAAACTGGTCAGTTTTTATATTATATACTTGGTAAATTGTGTAATTGTCTTTATTTCCCCCCTTTTTTTGGCCAATAAAAAATTGGAGCTAAATTTGTAGCTACTCATAGCAATGGAAAGATCTTTTAATAACACACTTCTTCAATGTCAGTTTTGATTCTCTTTTATTTCCTTACTACAAACCCCTTCCTTCCTTCCTTTTGCTTTTACTTCTACTAATTTTATGCATTCTCATTTCTTAATGAATGATGGTAAACCATCCAGCGATCATAAATGAAACTAGATTTAAAACAGCTTACTTTATTGTATAACTATAGACAAAGAAAATATATTCAACAAATATATTGTTATTTGGATACACAATGATTTTTACCTCCCCCTGATGTATTTCATGTATCCAGGACTAAAATCTTCTCTAGAAAGAGAATGAAGGAATAAAATATTAAACAAAAGAGGTTACTTTAACAAGTCTGCTGGTATCATTCCTTGTGCATTGGGAGGCTGAATTCCTGGGAGGATGATCTTAGCTCATGAAAGGGAGTCACCAAGAGGAGGAAAAGAAAGGGAGGCAAGGAATATGCAGGAAGAGATGAAGTGATAAGAGGGAGAAAGGAAAGAGGGAAATGGAGAGAGAAGAGGGGGGGACCTGCAGATGGTCCTAGTTCATCAAAAGATGAACTGACAGTGGAGTTGACCTTATCAGCTAAGGTTGTTGCTTGGATCTCAGTTGTCTTCAAGAGGCTGGTGGCCAGAAGCAAGAGGAACATCAGAAGTTACATCATTATCTGCACTTCAGCCTTCTGCTAAAGAAGATAATAACCTACCCTATTCCATTTTAATACTGAACTAAGGCGAGAAGTCACAACCAAATTTTAGAACCACCAACTCAGACCTTCAGCTCAGAATCAACTGTCTCACCCCCACCCCCACTATTTCCTGCCCTGAGAAATACAAGCCAAAGCGTTTCTATTTCTCCTCGTGTTAAAAAATTTAGCCGAGTGTTCTAAGAAGGAAACTTATATCTTCACCATTTCTTTTAACATCCATATTATATTAATTTTTTTGTGAGAATAAAAGTAAACAAATCCACTGTAACCAATAAGGAGACAAAATTATATTAAAATAATACAAAAGTGGCTTTTAATCTATCACCAGGGAATAACCATTTTGTTTTCAATTATTTCCTTCTAGTCTTATCTATTTTCATATACTTGAGGTGGACATGTGTAGCTGAATGTACACTCAGTCCTGTATCCTTTTAATATTTTAACTTAATATGTCCCTATGTCAAGAGATTTCCTTCAAATTTTGATTTTTTGAATGTATGCATTATATTAGATTTATGGAACTATCTTTATTTTATCTTGTTATTGACTCTTTAGATAGCTTCCAAGGGGTGAATATTCTATATTTTCTTTGAGCTCCTCTAATTGCAAGGCACTAAAGTAATGGGGTTTTGGCGTGAGCATTGATAAGAGAATTGAAAATCAGGTGGGAATCCAGAGAGACAGGGGCCACAGTATGGTTGGAATTAGAGACCAGAATTGGATTCAGGATGGCTCTTGTGGTCGAGATTAAAGCTGGTTATCAATATCTATGGCTCTTCTCCTTGCAGGAACTCTGTGTAGATTGTACTTCTGTACTTTTCTACCTCTTGAGTTTAGACAATGACCACATGACTTGCTTTGGCCAATGAAATGTGAGAGGAATGAAATATGCCACATCCACGTGGAAGTATTCATGGGCAGTGTGTGATTCTCCACGTGCTCTTCCCATGCTAGAGTGAATGTGGTCGATACCCTGCCCCATTCTCTCTTACGAGGCTGGTGCTGTAAGTGTTGATTACTGAGTTACAGCTCCCTACCTCTCCAGAGAATTGCCCTAAATCCCAGAGGGATTATTACACAGTATCTCCTCCCTGAGGGACAGCAGCTGTGAATGATCAGTTCATACTCACGAGCTCCTCATGGGACCAGGTGGAAGCTAGTCTCCACCACAGTCCATATCTTTGTTTAATTTGCTTTCCCTGCCTTATCCTGTTCCCTCACTCCCCTTGTCCAGAGAGAACTCTCTCAATAAATCACTTTCACAAGAATCCACAACTCAGGCTCAGGTTCTAGGCACCCACCCTAAGACACATTTCCCAGGTGACAGGTTGTGCAGCGTTGCAACCTCAGGTGAAGGACAGCACCCTGGAGAGTAGCCTGGACCCTCAGTGGACAGGTGTAAGTGAAGAGCAAGCCTTGTGACGTTAACACACCAAGATCTTGGGAATTACGTCTCTCCTGATTAATAGAGCATTTGAGATGGACCTTAGTAGCAGAAGTTTCTTGATCTTCCTCCTGGAGCTCATCAGCTGATGTGACTCAGCTACAGTCTCCATCTCTGCTTCCTTTTGTGTGTCTCGCTTCACTCACTGCAAACTAACTACCTCTTCCTCTTCTCTACCCTCTGCTTCCTCTTTCTCAATCTTCATGTCAGATGCCCCTTAGATGTGGCTTGGTTATTAATTCTCATGCTTCCTAGTCTACCTCAGAAATGCTAGCTATTGCATTGGCTTCAGCTCCATTTCCAACCTAATTTTCTCTGTGTTTTCCAATTCTAGTTCCCAAGAGTGAGAGTCTGATTGGCCAACCTCATTCCTGGGCTTCTGGTAAGTCTCTGTCCTGGCTACCTTTTGGGTGGGGTCAGCCAGAGCATAGGCCCTGAGGTACATGGCATGGTTGTTTAGTGTTACCTCAGATTTCCCAGAAATGGAGACATTCTGACATGGGTCTGTGACATGAAACTGGACTGTGGTTCCAACAGGAAGATCAATAGCTTTTGATCTTACATTGAAGCACTTTCCTCTTTGGATTGCTTCTTTGTCACGGGAGTCATCCTCAAATTGGCAGGTAGAGGCAGAAGGGGCTAGAGACTCCTCTCTTGCCCGAGGGAGTTACCTCCTCCCACAAAAAGCCAACTGGGAACCAGGCATACTGGGACCCATAAGCACACCATGTGTCCTGTGCAAGCAGAAGTAGTCCTTACAGCTCACATGACAAAACGAACCCAGATAAGGGTTTTGGAATAATGCCCAAGTGTCCAAATTGTGCTTAGAGCATCTCTTCTAGGAAGTGGGCACCTGAGAAAGCATTCCAAGGTTAGGGACTTTGTCCACGTGCCTTTTACCAGCAATATCACTAACAATCATGGTCATGTACCTGCCTGCACCCATCCGTCCATTGAATCATTGATTATACAAATATTGGTGAGCATCAACCATGTGCCTGGTGCTATTTTAGTTCCTGAGGGTGTAGCAATTAACAAGGCAGACAAAAATCTCTGCTGTCATGGAGCTTACCTTTTTTTTTTTTCTTTAAACATCTTTATTGGAGTAGAATTGCTTTACAATGGTGTGTTAGTTTCTGCTTTACAACAAAGTGAATCAGCTATACATATACATATATCCCCATATCTCCTCCCTCTTGCATCTCCCTCCCACCCTCCCTATCCCACCCCTCTAGGTGGTCACAAAGCACCGAGCTGATCTCCCTGTGCTATGCGGCTGCTTCCCACCAGCTGTCTATTTTACATTTGGTAGTGTATATATGTCCACGCCACTCTCTCACTTCGTCCCAGCTTACCCTTCCCCCTCCCCGTGTCCTCAAGTCCATTCTCTACATCTGCATCTTTATTCCTGTCCTGCCCCTAGGTTCTTCAGAACCATTTTTTGTTTTTAGATTCCATATATATGTGTTAGCATATGGTATTTGTTTTTGTCTTTCTGACTTACTTCACTCTGTATGACAGATTCTGGGTCCATCCACCTCACTACAAATAACTCAATTTTGTTTCTTTTTATGGCTGAGTAATATTCCATTGTATATATGTGCCACATCTTCTTTATCCACTCATCTGTCGATGGACACTTAGGTTGCTTCCATGTCCTGGCTATTGTAAATAGAGCTGCAGTGAACATGTGGTACCTGACTCTTTGAATTATGGTTTTCTCAGGGTACATGCCCAGTAGTGGGATTGCTGGGTCGTATGGTAGTTCTATTTGTAGTTTTTTAAGGAACCTCCATACTGTTCTCCATAGTGGCTGTATCAATTTACATTCCCACCAACAGTGCAAGAGGGTCGGTCTCCTTTTCTCATGGAGCTTACCTTTAATTTAAGAGACAGTCAGTCAGCAAACATGCAAACGATATGTCAGTTTCTGATAATGACTCCATGAAAAACTATGCAGGGTCAGGGGGCTAAGAACAATGGAATTAGGGGTGATCTCTTAGATAGGATAGTCAGGGAAGGCCTCACTGAGAAAGTAAGATCTGAGCAGGCCTAAACAAAGTGAGGGAGGATCCTCTGAAAGATCTGGGATAGAAGAATACAGGGGAACAAAAGGTACAAATGCCCTGAATCAAGAGCATGCCTGGAGAAATACCCTGACACAGGAGCATGCCTTTAAAAACGAGGGGGTGGGGGGAGGGGGAGCACACAAGGCAGAGTGAGCAGCCTGTGTGAAGGCCCTAAGGCAGGAAAATACTTGGCATATTCAAGGATCCCGACAGCTCCTCTTGGTGCAGTTCAGAGAGGCAAAGGAATAGTGAGTGAGTTATAGGCAGGGCCAGAGGACTATGTAGGCCCTGCGTAGCCCATGCTATGGATTTTATATTTTATTCTACGTGAAATAGAAACCGTTAAGGTCCATCAAACATTATTTTTTTGTGTAGTTGCGTTGAGGGTTAGTGATGGCTCGGTGGGTTTGGGAGGGGTGATAGAAATGGAGAGTATTTAGGACCAAGGTCCATTTTGGAAGTAGGATGGACAAGACTTGGTGATTGCTTGAATGTAGGAAGTAAGAGAGGGGTGACAAAAATGGTTCCTAGGGGTCTTTGCATAGCTAGTTGGGAGAGAGGTCATTTACCGAGAAGGGGCACTGTCATGGGGAAACAGCTTTGAGAGAGGAAAAGGACCTTGGTCAGGTTTGTAAACCACTACAGTAGAGTGTTATTATTATTTTTTTTTTAACATCTTTATTGGGGTATAATTGCTTTACAATGGTCTGTTAGTTTCTGCTTTACAACAAAGTGAATCAGTTATACATATACATATGTTCCCATATCTCTTCCCTCTTGCGTCTCCCTCCTAGAGTGTTATTATTATTCCTAGTTGATGACAAGTAAACAGACTCAGGAAAGTTATTTCACTCGCTCAAGATCACATAACTAGTAAGCAAAGGAGTCTGGTTTCACATCCAAGTTCCTCTGCTTAATACCCCAAATTGTGTTGTTTCCCTTAAAATTCTCACACAACCTCTTGAAAGAAAAGATCACAGCATTCCCTGGAGCATAATAGAAACAGTGACAGCCAGAGAGGGCAGCCAGAGAAATGACACAAGCATCCCCTGTGTGGGCTGAAAAGGCCACACCACAATAACCTGTAAACACCCAACTTGTGCAGCCAGGCCCTCCAAGACCAGGACACTGGAAGTCAACCACCAGACACAGCGATCCTGGCCAAGACGGCTTCTTCTCTCAAAACATTATTGGGGACCAAAGACTATTGATTTAGAGCTGTGGTCTCCACACACGGTCCCTGGACCAGCTGCATCAGCAAAGGTTGGAAATGAAAATTCTCAGGCACCACCTCAGACCTACTGACCAGAAACTCTGGGATTGGAACCCAGCTCTCTGTGTTTTAACAAGCCTCCAGGAGATTTTGACAGATACTCAAGCTCGAGAGTCACTGAATTAAAGCATCTGGTTTCAACTGCTGTAAGTTTTCTCCTGTGAGCTGTCCTTGCCTGAATGAGTGCAGTATAATCCCATTAACAGGCCGAGTTTGGACGAACACAGAAGCTACTGCTGAAGCTGGATGGAAGCTCTCTTTTCCCCATCTGATTCTTGTACATAAATCCTCAGCCAGAAAGGAAATAGCCCTTTTTTTTTTTTTTTAACGGTACTGTTGTTTTGTGGCAAAGGAATGCTTTGCTAATTTTAGGAAGATGGCTTCAGTTATGGACAGGAAGTCTTGAGGGGAGGGGAGACTTTGTCTTGAATTTTTTTAAGTTGTGTTTCTTTTAGAAAAGAAAAAAACATTCCCAGAAAGGAAAACACCATTAACAAACCTCAGCTGACTGAGAAGAGGAGCCCTTGGGGACCATTTGCCGAGTCCCCTGAGCTGCAGTTGAATCAGCCTGGAAGGCAATGGGCCTCAAGATTTCACTTTAGAAAGAGAATCTTTGCAGCTTCAATTGGCTTTGGGAGGAAGCATCTGGCTTCTTGGTGAGACTGATCCTTGAGAACATCCCTCATCCCCTGCCTCACCCAGGGTGTGGGGGCTCCTTGGATTTGGTCGCTCCAAGTGTCATCCTGGTGACCAAGTACTCAGGACGGCCCCAAGCTTTACCGTTTCCAAAAGACTTCCACATGCCTCATCTTGTGTACTCTACAGAAAGTCAGGGAGAGCATACGATTTTCATTTCTCAAGTAAGAAGACAGAGACTTACAGAGGAAGAAAGTAGGCCTCTCAGATGACTAAAACGCGTGAACTGTAGTTTTAGATATTGTACCTCGTTGAATTCTTGAAGTGAGAGGGAGTCTTGTTTTCGTTTTGCCGCTGAGGAAATTGAAGGCTTAGAAAGTAACAGTAACTTACCTAAAGTCCCAAAGTTAGGAAGTAGGGGAACATGACACAAACTCAAGGCTTCTGACACCCAGCCCTCTCCTCTGGGTCAGAGCTGAGTGCTTTAAAGTGGTCGGTCCAGGAGCTTATATGAACCTCATATTGATCTCTAGAAAACCGAACATTTCAAAATAATTTCTTAAAATTCTGTTTATCCCGACAGGTGGCCTAGCTAAGAAAACATAGTTGGGCAAGTCCTCTCATTAGGAACGTTTGCTATAATAAGTACAGCACTCAGCAGCTTACTGAGGTAGATGTGGGTATGGAGAGAACAGGCTGAGAGGTGGGGTAGGGACATGAGGGAGAAGTTTTTCCCAAGGGCCTGAATCACCTGCACAGCCTCTGGCCTGCACTGGCCAGAGATCGTCAAACCCTAAAAAATCCCCTGAAAGGTGTAAGAGAAGTATCCCCTTTCCTTTCGGCACAGAAGCATTACCTGTGGCCATCCCTGCCATCGCACTGTGTGAGTCTCTAATGGTGCCGTCAGAGGAGGCTGCTGGGCCCAGGGAGAGGGTGGTTGGCCAAGAGGGTGGCACCTTCAGGCCACTTTTGGCAAGCCTGGGTCAGCCCACACGTCCAGGTCGGGCAGGCAGGCCTGTTCAAGACAATCTGCCTTACGTGGATTCAAACTGCCCTCCCCTGAGGGTGTCGTCATTACTCTGGCTTCATGTGGGTTAGATTTGACCCACATGAGTCATTGGAATATAAGTGAGACCCTGTATATCACCTTCTGTTTATAAATGTTTGATGACATCCCGTTGCCTTCAGGGTGAAGTCCACAATGGAATGGAAATGAGAAATTTCGAAATTCTAGCAGCAAGAAAGCTATCACTCGGTCGTCATGGATTCTCTTTCCTTCATGATTGATTTGTTTAAAACATCCACCTTCCAGATGAAGAAAAAGAAGGAGGAGGAGGGGGAGGGGAGGGGGAGAGGGAGGGGAGGGGGGGGGGGGAGAAGAAAGTGGGGGTAGTGGAGGATCAATTGAATAAATGCCCTGGCAGAAATCTGAAAATGAAAATGGCTTTTACTAGCAAGTTCCAGCTTTTTTGGTTGCAAGGAAAAGATTTTTTTTTTTTGAGGAAATTAAGTCTGTATCAATCATCTTATACTATCTCTCAGCCTATGGGATTGGCTCAGAAATGAAACGGTGTCCCAAGTTGGGCCAATGAGATCTGAGGACATATTTTGTTGAGGCTTCTGGGAATGGAAAACTTTTGCTTGTAAGGGAGAGCTACTGAGAGAGCCGCTCCCTTGTCCCCTGGGAGTTGTCACGTGTGGATTGGGGCAGTCATCTTTCTAGCTGGGGGACAGCGCCAGGCCACAGAGAAGGACAAAGTCCAGTGAGTCACGCAGAAATGACCCAAGACCACTCTGGGTCTAATGATGTGACTCCTTCCCCGGCTCAGTGGTGAGGGCCCCGCGGGCGGGAGCTGGGTGGGCGTCACTCACATCGTCCAGCACGGTCGGCCTGGCCCAGCACCTGGCATGGAGGAGTGGCTCAGCTCAGGAGGTAGAGAATGAGCTGATGGATGGCAACTGAACCTAGGGTTTTCCCGGTGCCATCAGCTGGATTGCAAGCTTAATCTCGTGCAGGCAATACACGTCCCCAGCCGAAATTCAGGGACATGCAAATCAAATTTTGATGAAGAGACTTGGGTGTTGGGGAGGAAGATGGCAGGAAAGGACGGGGGTGGGTGAGTGCAAAGGGTCCCGGCTTCTGTGCAGTGCCCCAGACGGAATCACATGTATGAGGCTGTCCCTGCTAAGGACACGGTGTTCTCCTGTGGGCATGTGCACGCTGAGCCAGCGAGGCGCTTGGAAGGAGTCTGCAAGGCGCGTTAGACCTTTATTAGCTTAAGTACTTTACCAGAGTGCAGATTACATCCAAACCTGGAAGTTTTCAACAGCAAACTTGCAGTGGCTTTCCAAAAGCTTGAGGCTAGCCTTTCCTTCAGTCAAAAAGCAGCCTGTGCCAGTTAAAGCTGAGAACCAGAAAACAACCGTGTAGATTGTGAAACTTGTATTTGATGAGATTTTCATGCCTTTCTGCTATGCAGACATTCAGCAAGGCTATAGAGATAGGTCAAATACAAGCCACAGGCTCTGGCTCTTTCTGAATTAGTGGCTGCCTTATCTTAAAGGAACTTCAAGGTCCAATTGAAAACAACACTGAGCTAGATTTCACTTGAGCACTAATTTAACTTGGCCAAGATGCTTGGCCTCTCTGGGCCTATAGCCTCTCATGTATAAAGTGAGGGGTAGACCTAAACCAACACTGAGTTTCTCTGTATTGAGAAAAAGCATTACCTGAAATGAAAATCCAAGTAGCATTTAGAGAAAAAAGAGCATGGGATCTGGAGACAGCCTAGGATTCGAGACCCAGCTCTCCCACTCTCTAAATACATGAACTCAGTTTACTCACTGAATCTCAGTTTCATTATCTAGAAAACAGAAATAATCTCATTTTCATTATCTATGTTATGGGGATTTGGGGAAGGCTTCAAAGAGATGATGTACGCAAAGCAACTGACATGGAGTAGTCATTTAATAAAAGAATTAATTCAGCAAATATTTATTGAGCATATGCTATGTGCCAAGTAGCATGTGCTACTTAGCGTGGTGAACAAACTAGGCATCGCCCTTACCCTCCTGGGCAGTCAGACAAAAACTTAGAAATCACATTTATGAATGTATAATTGCCATCTTAGGTAAGACCTAAGGAGAGTATTAGGGGGCTATGACACAGACAACTCTTTTTTTTATTTAGCAATGCCATGAAAGCCATCATTCACCAAAGGTCTCCCTCACAGCCCTTTTAATGGCTCATCAGGGAGAAGGCATCACCCCAAACTAGATTTCCCAGAGGTTAGTTTTCTTTGGGAAATGAGCTAATTTCACATGCAAACCATGCATAAATAATGCAAGACTGTTCGTGGGAGTGGGAGGCCAATCTTGGAACTGACGTTGCCCACCTCGTGTTCTTTCTGTCAAGGCTGCGTGACTGCTCATCTCAGCTGAGGTAGATTTGGTTCGTCAACACATCCTGCTACAGTCATCATCGATGAAGCTGTCTAACTACAAAGAGTGAGGGCTTTCTGCCCAGTCTGACACCCACCTGGCACCAGGTGGATGCGGGGGCCCCAGGAGAGCCAGCCAGCTGGTGTTGATCCTGTCTGAGAGCTAAGGAATGGGAGAAACCCCACTCCGGGAGCACAGGAGTTTAGCTCTGTTAGGTGGGGAGCGTTTGGCATCCGAGAGCAGCTTGGACATGTTACCTCTAACCTCTGTGCCACTGTTTTCTCATTCACAGCCAAGAACAATCACAGCCGACCTGCGCATCACGCAGAGTTTTCAGTCACATCGTGTGAGATGAACGTCTGCTGACTTCTTTCAAATCCGTCACTTCGCTTACACACATCTATAATCGTTCGAGTCTTACCATCTCACATCTGGATTATTGAGGTAACCTGCTCACAAGTCTCTACTCTCAGTCTTGTTCCCAAATTCCTTCTAATCCAGTTATGGGATTGCTTCTAAGTTTAAAATATAAGTGATAGCCTATCGCTTTCTGCTTAAAAATATTTGATGATATCCTGCCGCTTTCAGGATGAGGTCCAAAATCTTCAGCATGGCATTTATGGCATACACTGTGAGTTGCCCACCCACAAGCCATTCTTCTCCTCCTCCATACCAGCAAAATCCAATTTGAGGTCTGGTTACAATGTATTCAAACCAAGGGGATAAACTACGATTGTTCTAAGACAACTATGGTGATCTCATTTCTCTTCGGACTAAAGTAGGCATGTGACCAGTTCTGGTCAGGGAGATATAAAGGAAGGTTGACTGGGGCTTTAGTGAAAGACTATTTTCTTCTTGATCAGAGAGAATCGTGTGAAAAGATGGCCCATTTTCTGTGTGACACTTGGGGCTGTGGCAGCCATCTTGTGACTGAGCGGAGAGATGTTAAGATAACTAACTTATCCCAGGTTGCCTGGGATTTTCCCACTTTTAGCACTAAAAGTCCCATCTCCTGTGAAACCCCTCAGTCCCAGGATAACTGGGACAGTTGCTCACCCTAGGACATGTCACTGGCATTCTGAGAAAGAAAAAACAAAATAATGTGAATACCTTAATGACCATCATTGAGCTGCTGGACCAACTCTGAGGTTACCTTTCTCAAGTCCTCTTGTGCAAGTTACCTATATGCCTTCATCGTGTGTCTTGTAACTTGCAGCTGAAACTTGCAGCTTGAACACAACATTTAAGGTCCTCATCATATGGCCCAGGCTGCCTTTCAAATGTGACTTCCTACCATTCCTACCCTTCCCCAGTACACTCCCAGTGTGGACTACTCACAATTCCCTGAGCTTACCATGAATCTGCACACCTCTGTGCCTTTGTTAATGTCATTTCCTTTTTCTGAAATTCCTTCTCTTCCTTCCATGTCTGAAAATTTCCTAAACTTCCTCCAAGGCCCATTTTACCAAGTTCCTTTTTTATTTTTTAAATGCCTTTCCCTCCCCCACTCCATCCTCTGTGCTCTCGTGGTTTTAGCAAAGCAGAGAAACTCTTGGTTTATGTGTCTCTCATCTTATACTTTGAGTGTTTCAAGGGCAGGGATTATAACTTAATTTGTTTTATATCTATAATCCTTAACCTAGTATCTGCCACCCCTATCATGCTTGCCTGCAGAATGAATGATAATGTTTATGGGATGAAAAATTATATGGAATGATACATTTGTTTTGAAAAAGCAAAGTCTTGTGAAAATGCAAAGTATTGCCCTTGTTTTCTAATGGGCTCTTCCCAAGAAACCTTCCCTGGAGAATGCTTATTCATATCGAGATTCCTCTTCCTTTGAATTCCCTTAACAACCACATTGTTACCAAGTCCACACAAGATGCCACTATGTACATTTTCAAAATATTGCTGACAATCATAGATGACTGGTTCCTGTATAACTCTTTATCTCCCTAATAAAAGAGTAAGGAAAGTGGCTTCCATCTACTATGAAGGCCACCTAATTCTGAGCCTACTGCTCTAAATGAAGAAGTTTGGACCCTGTAAATGTTGGCTGAGTAAATGCAATAAATGCTATATTCTGTTATTACATTAGGAATGATTTGGCTGCAAGTAATAGAAAAATCTACTAAGAGTAACTGTGGCAGAGAGAGCTAGCTGACCATTAAAGATTTGGATTTCCCTTCCATAGTAAAGAGTTGTTAAGCAGCTTTCTAGACAGGGACTTGGTTTCTCAGTTGCCTTGCATTGAGGTGGAGCTATATTTCTACCTATAAGCCATTGGAATGTGACCTGAAAGATGGGTATCACTTTCCAGCCAAGAAGGTTAGGGGGGGTTTACCCACATTCTCATCTCCTTCAGCAATGACTTTGGAGGCCACAAGCTGAAGGTGGTAGCATCCTAAGCAGGAAGGAGCCTGAATTCCTGAGTTACCAGTTGAAGAACAACCCAACTAGGAAGAGCCTCATTGGATTTCGTTTGAGCAAGATATCAACCATGATTGTATGAAGACACTGAGATTTATGGAGTAGTTTTTACAGTATTTATATTTATATTTGTATTTATATTTATAGCATACACAGTCCTGATAAATACAGTGGCCTAAACAAATAGTATATCATTTTCTCAATAATAGAATGTCTAAAGATAGATAGTTCCTTAGTTCTTTGCTTTTCATCTTGTGGCTCTTGCCTCATGGTCACAAGATAGTAATGGCTGCTCCAGGCTTTACATCATTGCACCAGCAGGGAAAGAGTCAAAGGGCTAGACTTTATGATTTTAATTCAAGTGGAAACTCCTAGCCAACTTCTCTTCCTGTGCCACTTGCCAGAACTAGGTCATGTTGTCAACCCTAACTGCCATAGAGGCTGGTCAAGGGACTATGTACCTTTGCCCATTTCTCTAGATGAAGACAGTAGGAGCGACTGTGGTAGGGAAGGGCTCTTTGGGCCAACTAACAACATCTGCCACAGTTTTTATTCCAATTTCCAATCATTTTATTTATAAAACTTGGCTGTATCTTCTAAGAATTCCTATTAACAAGGTAAGATTTATTGGCCAACCTGTTAGTGGAGGTGGTTTTAAGTTACTAAGTAAATTCAGAATACAGTTAGGTCCATAGCATTAATATGTCGTAAGGGCAAATTCATCCAGAGTGTGTGACAGGCATGAGAAAATACCACCTTGTGAATCAAAGCTGAGCTCCAGGAAGTCCTTGGGTTCCATAAACTCCAGTGCAATAGTACTATCACCCAGTCTCACTGTGCACCTCGCTACCTTCATACCTCTCTTTTTTTCATGCAGTTCCTCCATCCTGCAAGTGCCATTTTACTGGGCTCCAGAGGCCCACAATCCATGTAGACAAATCATTTCTCCTCTCTGGACGTCAGTGGACTCCTCCATTAAATACGAGTTTGCATTGTCAAGATCCTTAAGGTTTCTTCCATCTCAAGCCTATGGTCCTTAGATTCCTTCAAAGATACTCATCCTTCAAGGCCAAGTTCAAAGGCTGCCTCCTCCACGAAGCATTCCTTGACTTCCAGCAACCAACTGCTGGAAGTCAACTGCTCTTTCTATGCTCTCTCAGTGCAACTAATTATACCATTTACTCTCCCATCATTTTACAATGGATGATTATTCATATGTCTGGCTTCCAATCAGATTGTAAACACTTTGAGAGGGGACTCCTCTCTTTAATTCCCAGTACTGCCTAGCAGAGCGACTTCCAAGTAGTAATTGCTGAATAAAAGACAACTGAATTGATTAATTAACTAATAAGTCAATTACAAAATATGGGGAATCACAAAATGCACTGATGCATTTAATGTTTCTTTAACGGATGAACTTTTTTTCAAACAAATTCTTCAGCAAAAGCTCGAAAGGAGAAGAGGAAGAGGAGCTGTTTGTTGGCTGAAGTGGACACGAGAGTCTAGGAGCCCAAGTGGACCAGGCTCCACCCTCTAGAGACCCCTGAGGCACCTCACTGTAGAGCACCCATAGGGCTCCATGAAGCATAGTCTAGAAATGACTGCACTAGGAGACAGAGACCCGAGGAATCGGGGGATAAGGGTCCCAGCCGGAGTTTGGCTTCAATTTCATCATCAAATTATTGCTCTTGGCCTCAGTCTCCTAACCTGCAAAATAACAGGAATGGCAAATAAGTGACACCCACGTGACCATTTCTCTCTTGCCTTTTCCTGGCCTTTCTCTAGGATTCTTCAGAAGCGTTCTCAATGCATCACTGCTGGGACTCCCTAGCTAGCCATCTGAATTGGTTTCACGTGAAACTGATTTGCCACCTTTGGGCTAACTCTATGATGCTTCAATTCTCTTTCAGGTCTAACATTGTCTAATTCTCATTTTTTAAAAAATCAGTTACTCCACTGGTGTTCCTGCTCTGTTATCAATGACACTGTTAAGCAAATTAAGCCCTGAAGGTATGTGTCTAGAGATTCCGTCCCCCAAATCAGAATGGGTAATTTAAGGCCAAACAAACTGGATCAGGCAATTTGAATCTGGTCTTGAGCAAGTGGTACCTTACAAATATGGACATAAGTGGATGACTACTAATTTCTTCTGATAGTCTAGGTTGAAGGATCCTGGGTCCAAGGAGATGGTGATGTGGATGGAAATTTTGACAAAAAGGGAAAGAAAAATTTGCTGATGATTTTTACTCTGGTGATGAAAATACCTAGAGAGGCTATAGAGATGACTTTGAATCTCTGAAGGCCCATCTTACAGAGCTGGGAGTGGATTGTTTCCATCTGGTCACCAAGGGTAGAACTAAGATGGAGGGTGGCAGCTCTGTGATAGCAGAGGTTGCAGGCTGGTGGTCCATGGGCCACATTCACCTCCCCAAGAATATCTTGTCTGGTTCATACAGCCTTTATGAAATGTTTAACATAAAGCTAACTTTAAAACCTTGAAAATTGACGTAAAAATAAAATTTCCATCGGCTCTTAAAAATTCAAGGGATCTGGAAATACCATCCTTTGGGTGAGCACTTGGGGCTGCCGCCCTAGGTTCTGCACTTGGGGTGGAGGAGAGGCACCCCGTGGGGGGAGATGTCTCCACCTTACTCTTTGCTGAGAACTGAAAATGTATTAAAGTTATTAAGATGCAAATTCAGTTTGTAGTTTTGATATTTAACAAGTACAGCCTCCCTTCCAGTGGGATGCTTTGGACACTCCACATGAGTTAAGCTACCCCAGCCCCAAACGGAGCTCCAGGTCTGGCAAGTCTGGACCCACATTCCTGCAAGTCCAGTAGAAATCATCTGCTGGTGTGGGGGAGCAGCCGTCTGCTTCTGAAGGGCACCTCTTTTCCAGTTAATCAGCATCTTCCATGACCCCTTGTCTTTACCAGCCCCATCTCCTTCATTTACCTTACCTGCCTCTGTAAACGTCTCAGTTTTTGAGCTCTGCTACAAGGAAATAGATTTGGGCTTCATATAAAGAAAAATGAATTGTTAACTATTTGTAAAATTTTAAAGTGGAACTTTAAGAATGAGATAGTGAGTTTCCCCATTCCCAGGGGCATGCAAGGACCACCCATAAAAGGGAAACCAACATGGTTGGAAGCTGGTTTAGAAGATGCTCTTTGAGGCCTCCTCACCCTTAAAAGGCACAACTCTGTGAGCAGCTGGTGGCAAACAGGACTTGTTCAAGGCTGAGCACGCAGGAAGAGGCCTGAGAGCTAAAAAAAAAATAATTGTCACATTAATTCAAGGTTGGGTCCAAAACCATCTGGCAACTTTCTCCAAAGCAGGAAGAAAAATTTTAAGTGTTCACTAGACTTGAAAAATAATCAGCATTTATTCCAGGAAAAATAATATCTTTCACTTGCTCAGTGACATGTGGTTTGAAGTGCACCTTGACATACATTATCCGAGTCCCTCTTCATAAAGCTACCAGAGGAGAGTTGTGTGGATAAGAGTAATCCAATTATACAGATGGAAGTGGAGGTCCAGGAAAATAGTATCTTATACTCAAGAAGTAAACAGCAATCATGACCTATATCTAGGTCTCAGCACTCCTTGGCTTTTACTGTCCCAATTTTATCTCACAGCAGCAAATCTCAGAGTCAGGAAACCAAAAAAAAGCATCTAAGGCTCACCAGCCAACCTCCCTTCCTCATGAGCTTCCACTGGAGGGATTCTACTGATAATCTACAGAAGCAGGGCCGCTCAATGCTGCAGCCCAACAGCTTTTCCATTGGCCTCACTTAGACCTTCTTCCCTCGACAAAAGCCCGATTCTTCTTCTGCTTTGGAGAGGATGGACAGGTGACCGCCATCTTCCCCAAAACTGCTTCTCATAGACCTGAAGTCTGTTATTAAGCTGACGCTCCATCTTTTTCATCTCCAGACAAAACAATTGACTTAACCTTTCCCCCAAATGACAAATACCCTCTTGAGTATTAAACACCCTTTTCGTATAAATGGAAAATTCCAGAGCGCCCACTTAACGAAACCCTCTTCTTTAAAAGCTCCCCCTTTCTAAAAGCAGTAGGGCTTTTAGCCAGCGAGCTCTTTAAGTAGTCCATTAGTATTCTGAAAGGATCAGCAGGAAATACAATTAAACCTTTTACCTCAGGTCTGAGTGAGAGCTTTGAAGAGAAGAGAGTGGCCAGGCCATGAAGTCAGGTCAGTCTGTTTCTCTCACTCCTCGGCCCCAGGCATGGGATCCCAGCCCTAGGGATCCTAGGGCTGTCTTGGGACCCCCTCCTCCTGCCTCTGGCCTCATCTGACTTCACATCCTGAAGTCCATTGCTGGCAATATCTCAAGGAAGTTACATTTGCTTGATGATAATTCTTGGACCACAGACACGTCGCTTCTTTATTTACCACAAAAGGGACTTACAAAGTATTTAAACTATTGTGACTCAAACCATTTTTTCATCCGGCTTATGGTAGTTAAACTACATTTCCTTCAATATAAAAGAGAATAAACATTACTATATATTTTTGAATGGTTATTGCGAGACTTACATGAAATGCAGCTTATGAAAGGCCTTTAGAAACTATGAGGTGCTTTGTGAATGTCCAGGAATATTAACATTGCCATCTCAGCCACTCTTATGATGGTCCCCTAGCCAGCAGGTCCCCACGGGGATGAGAAGGACAATGTCTGCGTTAAACCTGGTCCAAACTAGGACACTGGTGACGTGGGCGGAGCTTCCTGCGTGTCTCGCTTTTGTTTGTGCACACCTGCCGTCTCAGACATCTGACATCAGTGTAAATAGGCCTCTCGTAGGAATTGCCTTTGTCACTGCACCTGCCGGTTCCAATTTACTTGCTGTGATCAGAGCCCACGGCTCTTGACGGCTGTTCAGAGTCTGAAGGCACAAAAGAAAGCCTCTCCCTGGGGCCCATTTGTTTCTGTGCTGAGATGCCCCAGTGGGTGCTTATTCATAAATGGGGCATTTGGAGACCCCCAGCTTGCTTTTCCATCTCGCGCCTTTGCCAAGGTCCTTGGAGTCTGATGTCTGAACAAGAAGCTGCTTTTTTTTTCCCTTAATTACTTGGTCTGGAACTGGATGTTTCCCTTTGTGCAATATTTAGGGAAGATCCTCTATCAATTTGTAATACACCATTTGAAAGAAAAAAGACAATTTTTTGTTGATAAGCCAAGCCAGATGTAAATAGCCATCTCTTTGTAAATATAAGTAAAGAGATAAAAATCTATTCTTACCTATAATAGACTGATTGCATTATTGAGCCCAATTCTTTATTCTTCCTTCGTGCGACTTTGGAGCCCCTCCAGTAAAGACAGAGTATATTTCTCTATCCCTGGTGACACGGTTAAATGAATAAGGGAGAAGGGAAGGTGGACCTACATCTTCAGGGGCCTTGTGTGTTTAAATTAGCCCTTGAGCTTCTACCGCTGCCAGGTGAAGAACATGCCTGAGCTGTCTGGGTCCCAGGAGGGGTATGAGAGACATGTGGAGCCGAGCTGCCCCAGCTTAGCAGCAAACTCTGATCCACGGAGCCCGCCACTCCATCTGCAGACACATGAGAGAGCCCAGCCAAGATCATCTCACCCCCAGACGACCCACAGACACACAAAGTATAATAATACATGACTGTTGTCTTAAGCTACTGGGTTTTAGGCTGATTTGTCACATAGCAATTGCTAATTTCAACATTGTCAATGACAAAATCTCCGGAGAATTCAAAAAATTCAGCTCTTCCTAAAATAAACTTAATGTTAAAAAAAAGAAATGTTAGGAAATACATTAAAGTTTCCCTCATTACAGAAAAAAATCAATTCATTACAGAATACTTAGAAAATATAAGCAAAAGAGAGAAAAAAGAACAATCAACCATTCTTTAATCCTGAGAAAATCAACAGCTATTCACATTTTGCTGTCTATCATCTTTTAAAACCCAAAATGGTTTTGTTACTAAGTTTAAAAACAATAGCAATAAATCACAAAGGAAAATATCAATAGATTTGAGTGAATAAAAATATAATATGTCCGCATGTTTAAAGGGAATACTAGAAAATGAAGAGGAAGAGAAATGGGAGAAAATATTTGTAAGACATACGACAAAAGTGTTAATATCTTTGGCGCATAAAGAGTTCATCTACATTGAAAAGAAGAACGTGTGATCCTAAAAGCTAGATAGCCGAAGGGCCCAACTAAAACACTGACAGAAAGATGCTTATAAGTAAACATAATGTGGGAAAATATCCAACTTTATATGCAAACAATGAAATAGAAATTTAAATGACGCTGAAACGTTACTTTCCTATGACATTAGAAAGCAAAATTTAAATTATACTTATGGTGGGAGGTAGTAGGGTGTAATAAATACACGTATTATTGGTGAAATGGTAAATATATACAATCCTTAGGGAAATAAATGTCTTATAAGCCTAAAAATATGCATGTTTTTGACACAGTAATTTCACTTGTGGGGATCTATACTAAAGGCGTAATACTAAATACAGTTAAAGCTTTCTGCATAACTGGCCAATTATAAGGCAATCTTTAAGTAAATTGTGATACCCCCAATGATAGTATAGTATGCAGCTACTAAAATAGGGAGCATGAGACAGTTTAATAACTTAGTAAAAATGCTTACATTTAACATCAAGTGAAAAATCACCACTAAATTATACATGGAATATAATTAAAATTGCGTGCAGTAAAAATCTCGAAAGAATACACCAAAATGCTCATAGCAGTTTGTTTTGTTTTGTTTTGGATCATGGGACAATGAGCCACTTGTAATTTGTTTCCAGCTTTGTTCAGTCCAACTTAAACATTTTATCAACCCAGGGCAGACCTCACATTGGCCCTTTGAGCCTGTGCCCCAGAAGAGTGGCTCTTGATGCCATGGTCAGGAGAAGTCCAGAAAAACACTAGCAATTCTAGCAATTCTTGCTCCATAACACACGTGACACCTGCAATTAAATTATTTTCCTAAAAATGTATCTTCCACTTTGACCCCAGATTTGGTCCTTAGCTGTTCGGTGCCTGTCGTAGTGAGAATTCTCTAGAAGTAGATCCTAAGATAAGGATTCTTGTGAAAGCAATGTATTGAGGGAATGTTCTTGGGAGGAAGGAGTAAGTAGGTTAGGGCAGGGGAAGGAAGCTGGAGCGAGGGATGGGCTTCAGCCTGGTGCCGGGAGCTCTGGAACAGGACTTACAGCCCCGCATCTCCGTGCCCAGCAGTCACGACGTTCTGGCTCTCCTCCCCTCTCCACCCTCATCTTCAGAGTGGATGTCACCTGGTTAGCGAGGCCCTCTCCCTGGAGAAGGAGGCAGCTGAGGCATGTCAGCAGCAGAGGTGTGGGTACGGGGGCCCTGGGATGGACACCAACCTCAATCTGACAGCACCTCTCTCCCATCTTTCCTGTTGCCCACTCATTGTTGACCTTGGCCTTTTGGGATCTGGACCACATTGAGGGCTGAAATTCCTTTGTCTCTTGGCTTCCAATCGTCTCTGCCAAGTCTCTCTGACACAAAGTATGATAATAAGGACATCTTACAAGAAGCCAGGCTTAGAAAAACCTGGGACTGTGTAATTCAGGAGGGCAGTGCAGCACGGTCTCCCCATGGAGAGGCCCTAACCCAAACCTGTGGCAGCATGGGCCAGGGTCCTCAGTCTAGCCTGTGTGTCCTTACTTAGACCTGAGCTCAGGGCATGGGCCTTCTAAAGGCTAGGACCATCTAACCGGGGACATGATGGTGACCACATTGGCTAAACAGAAAGAATCGGGAAATGTTATTTTCGAAAGCATGCAAGGAGTAGAAAAAAAAACTGGTGACTCAGATCTACTGATCCTGCTGGTGAGTTTTCCAGCCATCTGTTATCTCTTCCAGGAGCCACCATTGAATGATCTGTAAATATTTCCCGAGGACCAGAAGGGTAGGGGAGGGGAGAGTTTTCTAGGTCGATCAGTCACGAGTAAAGGTGAAATCACAGATGTACACAGAGTGTCTGCAGGCAGTGAGAGGTGGAGCTGCCTGGGAGAGCAGAGCGCTCAGTCAGCAGGGAGTATTGTTGATGGAATCTCCTTAAGCTTGGATTTATCCTGCAGTGAGCTGGAAACTTGATGCTTCCGTGGACAAGACCATGCGAGACAAAGCATTATAAGTGCAGTATAAATGTGTTCCTGGGAATGCGTTTATCAAATTTTTAAAATCAAAACATTTTAAACTTATGCCTTTGCCCGTCAATATCTGATGCCCCTTTCTCTATTCTCCAACTATGTAGCTCATTTTATATTGTATTAGTTGACCTCATTAGGGAAATATGTCCCCAGTCAGATTGGAAGTTACGAGAATGGTCTTATTTAGATTCCAAAAAACTGGCAATATATGTTTAATTGATTAATTCATTAATTAAATGAAACCTCGTTTTCCTTCTGTAACACCTCTGCCAGAAAATCGTTCAGTGTCTGATTGCGTTATACCTTGCCCTACGAATGCATCCTGCATTTCGCAAGCCCATTCCTGCTGTTTTATCCTTCTTCCTCCTCTGTGTTCCAAGGGGCTGAATTCACTTGATGTTTTGGTCTTGAATTCTAAAAAAGTCTAGCTACTGCTCTTCCGGCCAGGGAAGACTATTGAAAGTGTTACTCACAAGGGTCTTTGCTGAATTACGGGACCCTGGACCTGCAATTTTCCGGGCAGAATTTCTGTAACCATGGCAACTATGCAATTACTAATGCCGTTAATCGTGATGATACTGTTTATTGGTCATTTACTCTGTGACTGGCATTGTGCTAAGCGCTTCACGTATATTTTCTCATTTAATTTTTCAGCCACGCTACAAGCAAAGTGTTATCATTGTTCCTATTTCCCAGAAAAGGAAACTGAGACTGAGAGAGGTTTGGTGATTTGCTCAAGGTCACAATGTTAGTCAGGGAAAGGAGACAGAGGCTAGTCAAAAGACAGCGCAAACATTTGAATCCAAGTCCGAGTGACTCCAATCGCTACGTAGTGTTTGGCCCCACCATCACAGGCACTCACAGTTACTGAAAGTTTATGACGTCCAGGCATTGGGCTCAGTGCTAATGTAAGTTATCTCATTTAACCCTCCAAGGAAGCACAACCGGAGGGAACGGCTGGATTGTGATGCAGGAAGAAGGAGGATGCAGGAGAAACGGAGCCGAGTGTCAGGTACGAGGGGACTTCTGGGGCCACCAGAGGAAGATGCGACCATAGTATCAGGGACTGGGGGAGTGGAGTAGGCTGGGATGTGAGGCACGAAATGAGTCGGAGTGAGTAGTTTGGGATGAGGATGGAGAAGACTCCCGAGCGTGCTGGAGCCCACTTTCATGTGCTACTGAGGGCAAACGGAAGCAAGATGGATCCATTCAAAGGGCGGGGCTGTAGCAGCCCCACGGCGACATCCCCTGCTAGCTGCAGCCCTCACGCTCTCTCCTTTCAAGGACTGGCTGGATGCCACACACCTTCACAGTACGCTCTTCACTTCATGAGACTGTGCATGGGAGGGGTGTCAGGGTGGAGCAGAGCCAACACTAATTTGGAGTCCAGAGACCCTAAGTTCCTTTCCTGGTTCAGTCTCCTACCAGCTGTGGCGTGTTTAGGAACTAATTTATCCTCTCTGAACCCTGGCTTTTCAACGGAAAAAATGATGCCTACAACCATAGGGTACTTGAGTGACTAAATGAGGTACCATACAGGAAGCATTTAGCCCAATGTGCACTTAGAAGGCATTTAATAAATATTAACCTCCTTCTCCATCTGTCCTTCTACAACTCCCTTTTTCTTTCTGTCCTTCCATTGTTTCATACACTTGATTCTATATCTCCAACTAAATTGTGAATTCCTTCAGGGCAAGGACTAAGTCTTTTATTGTCTTGGTTTTTTCATTCATTCATTTATTCATTCATGCAACATGTACTCTGTGTGAAGCACAGTTTACCCAGAGTTGATATTATGGCTTCGATCACTTGTTAAAAATATGAATAATACATGATCGATATTTTTTTAAATAAAAGATCCTTCACAGGCAACCGAAGTGTGAGGCTATGTCAAACTCAGTTTATACATCAGAAAAATGTTACATGGGAAGGGCTACTGAGTGTGTGACATTGTCAAACATTGGATCAGCACAGTGAACAGTGAAAAGGAACAATTCCCAGAAGGTTTCTCATTTCCCTCAGTTATTGAAGACATTGCCTTAACCTCCACCCTTGGCATCAATCACGCCTGCCTTTCACACATTTTGGAGGAGTAAATAGTTCAATCAGTGCCATATATCAGCTTGTCAAATTTTTAAATTAAAAAAATATTTTCCAATTACAAGAGCAGTTCATGTTCACTTACACAAATATTTTAATACAAATAAGAAAAAAGAAGATGCATTTAAAACATTTCTAATCATTCCACATAGAGGTACCTATTGTTAACACTTTGATATAAATCCTTCTAGATTTTTGAAATGTGCGTGGGATCGTATTACATTTGCCTAAAATAGGATTATACTATGTAATATTAGTTTGTCTTTCATCACTTTAATTTCCACTTTGGATTGCACCAATCTCTATTTGTTTATCAAAAAGAAGAAAGAAGGATTTTCATATTAAAGTGAAGTCAAGCATGGCAGTGTTTATGTGACTTGAGTTCTTGGCTAAAGCTTCTGTCAGCAAGAGTCTGTCCTCAGGCAGAGAGAGGAAGGTGTGTGTGTACTTTAAACCTCCCTCCAGGTGTGGTCCCATTGCCCATACTATTTCTCTGACATCCTAGTTCATTCTAACTTGTTTTCTCCCTCTCTCCCCCATTGTTGAACTTTCTTCTCTCTGGGCCTGCTAAGGGTTACAAGGATGTTAGCAGTGTCACCTCAAAAAGAGGTCAAGTCTATCGAGATCCCTGTTGTCCAAGCACGCCGCCTGCAGCCCTTGGCTGACACGTACCGCAGATGGCCCGGCAGGGGTGGATGGCGTACTGTACAAGAGAAGGGGCCAAGCCAAGGACATTGGGTTCTGCCTAGAATCAAATCCCATTTAATGGCGAATTCTGCAGTTTGAAAGTTTGAATAGGATGGTACTTTAAAAAGAACTCCGGCTGGTTAAATTTAGAGCCTGAAAAAAAATTCCAGTCTAATAACATGTTCTGGCTTGGGGCCAACCACATCGTTTAGACTGGGCAGCTGGATGAGTTTTCATTCGCTCTGGGCTGCCGCTCCATGCTGACTCGGAGGCAGGCCATAAGCGTCTTCACTTGAGTTGGCCTGGGTGGGACAGGGCCACTTAACGAGATGAGCAGCTTCCTGTGTGTCTCTGGCTGTTAAAGCAGCCTCGTGCTCGCTGATGCATTTTCAGAGGTGGATTGTGCAAGAAAGAGTGCTATTTTTGTAAATGGTTTGGCCTCTTCAGTCATTAGCCTGGCATTTCTCCTCATGCCCCACCACATCCATCCACCCCTTCTTTTGTTTGTAAACTGTTTGCAAAAGAAAGTCCGAAGAAAGGTCCATGCTCCCGGCATCTTGTGTTATTGCCGACAAGGAATTTCTTTTGTTTGTGTTTATCGACTCTACTAATAGGTATTTTCAGACTCTTAGCAGTATCTTCCTAATTCTCCCTAGTCTCTTAACTCATCAGAGCACATGGCCAGTTCCAGACCCTTTTATAGCTTAGTTCTATTCAAAGTACAAGTCAGCCAGTGTTTCAGAGTGCCTTCTATGGGCAAGACCCTCTGCCAGGTACCTGGGTGAAGGAGAGTAGGAGAAACTCCCAATCTCAGGGATTCACAAGCTGACTACACCAAGCCCTTTGCATAGCCTTCCAGGCTGAACTAGTTGCCCCTTCTACACCTGCGCCAAGATTACAATACTTCCTGATCAACTGCAGTGACTGGGCACTGCAGGCTTTGCACGTAGTAATTCCAAGTTTCCCAGCATCCTTGAGGTGTAAACATTATCAAGCCCATTTCATAGATGAGCACACTGAGGCTCAGAGAGTGAGAAATGTAACCAAGAGAACACAGTTAATGAGTGGCAGAGCCAGATCAAACACAGGTAAACTGACCCCAAGGTCAATGCTCTTTACCATGACATTATAGCCCCTGCTAGCGCAGAAGAGAAGAGGGAGAGAGAAATGAACTCTAAAGTGTGTGAGTGTGTGTGTGTGTGTGTGAGTGTGTGTGTGTGTACAGAGTGGGTGGTAGTGGGGGGGGCTGGACAGCCTAGTAAAGGAGATAAGATTGTTTATTTTTTTATTTTTCTAAGGTTCTCCCTTCTCCCCTGACCCCAGGGATTTTATTCAGCCTCCGAGGTCAGCCAACCATTGGGACAGTCAGTGCTGTATGCTGGGGGAAGGCCTTGGGAAGGCCTTGTCCTCTAGAAGTACTGCCTAGCCTGGCTGCTCCAGGATTTCCCAAGCTCGGGCTGCGGCAAGATGTCCACACACATGCCCACACCTTTGCCTTCCATGAGTGTGGGTCTGCCTAACTTGTGTTGGGGGGTGTCCCTTCACAGAGGCACTTGCCCCAGGTAGTTTGGCTCCTTACGGAATCTGGGCCCCTTCGTAGGATCACTGTACAGTAGAGGTTAGGAGGAGACAGAACCTGGCTAAGCCCACCAGGCTAGTATGTTCTGGAAGGTAGGAATTGGTGGAGGGAGAAGGAAGGAACATTGAAGTTTCCACATTATGCCCGTGTGTATCATCTGAATTTTTAAAAAATTGAAATGTAGTTGATTAACAATCTTGTGTTAGATTCAGGTATATAGTAAAGTGATTCAGTTATATTTTTTCAGATTATTTTCCATTATAGGTTATTACAAGATACTGAATTTAGTTCTCCGTGCTATACAGTAAATCCTTGTTGCTTATCTATTTTATGTATAGTAGTGTGTATTTGTTCATCTCTTACTCCTAATTTATCCCTCCCTGACTTTCCCCTTCAAAAACCATAAGTTTGTTTTCTATGTCTATGAGTTTGTTTCTGTTTTGTATATAGATCCATTTGTATTATTTTTTAGATTCCACATGTAATATTTGTCTTTCTCTCTTACTTACTTCACTCAGTATGATAATCTTTAGGTCCATCCATGCTGCTGCAAGTGGCATTATTTCATTCTTTTTTATGGCTGAGTAATATTCTAGTGCGTGTGTGTGTGTGTGTGTGTGTGTGTGCGCGCGTGCGTGTGTATACACCACATCGTCTTTACCCATTCATCTGTCGATGGACGCTTAGGTTGCTTCCATGTCTTGGCTATTGCAAATAGTGATTCTATGAACGTTGGGGTTCGTGTATCTTTTTGAAGTAGAGTTATCATTTTTTTGGAATATATGCCCAGGATTGGGATTGCAGGATCATATGGTAACTCCATTTTTAGTTTTTTTTGAGGAACCTCCATACTGTTCTCCATAGTGGCTGCACCAATTTACATTCCCACCAACAGCGTAGGAAGGTTCCCTTCCTCCACACCCGCTCCAGCATTTGTTAATTGTAGACTTTTCAATGATGGCCATTCTGACCAGTGTGAGATGATACCTTAATTGTGATTTTGATTTGCATTTCTCTAATAATTAGTGATGTATCGTCTGAATTTTAACAACAAAACATTACATTTGTAGTATGTGGGGAGCAGTTTAATGCAGTGACTACACACCCAGGGCCCAGAGTCGAAATGCATAGGTTCAAATACGAGTTCCACTACTTGTGCCAGTTACTAAAACTTGCTGTACCTCAGTTATCCTGTATCTGTAAGTACACTAGCAACACCTACGTCGTAAGGTGGTTGTGAGGATTAAATGCAATAAAGAATGTAAGGCCTCAGTGTACTTCAGGCACAAAGAACAAAGAACAAAGAACACACTTAACCAATTTTACTATTTATTATTATTGTTTATTATTATTGTTATTGTTGTTGTTAGTAATATTTGAAAACAATGACATTTAATGAATCTTGGGGATTTCAGAGCAGGGAGGCAGCCTGCTGCTCCCCCAGCCACAGGAGCCCCTGGAGGCCGGCCGGGGGTTAAGAATGCAGCTGAAATGAAAACCAATGGTCCGTTTTCTGCCCCTGCATCCTTTGGCTTTTTCTCTGCCTCTTCTCATTTTCCTAAAACCTCCACCACCTGAGTAATGGGACAGTGAAGGAGACAAGAGGTGGGAAGAGGGACGGGCTGTGGGGACCCCAGGTTGAAAGGAAGGATGTTCATGGAAACGGGCTGTGCAGGCGGAGTCTGCAAAGCTAAGTGATTTTTTTATGAACTCCGTGAAAGCTCCAAAGTCAGCTTGTCATGACATGGCTGGTGCTCCTTGAGAAGGGGGCTTTCCTAACGCTGCTATGATCTGGGCACTTACAGCAGGGTCAGGAACACTGACAATGGAAGCTTGCCCGTCACTCAGCCCCTGGCCGGGCCAGCAGGCCTTTCTTACCAGCGCTTCCTCTTTCACAGCGCACCACAGAGAGGAAAATCGAATCAGATCAGATCGCTGCCTTTCAAAATTTGTTCAGCAGCGATAAAAATAAACTCCAAACATCCACATATTTGATCAATTTACTTTTATCCCTTAATCGAATAAGCCCCACAATCAGAAAGAAAAACATTCTGCTAAGCGTTTCATTTCTCCAATGATTCATCTAGCCACGGTCTCAAAGATGACATGATGGGAATGAGGTATATTGAATGCTGAAATAATTTTTATGACCACATCACAAGAGGCTGGAATGGCTTTTAAGGTACATCATATTTTAATCACAAGCACATATAAAGCATCCATTGCTTGAAAACTTAGGAGAAGTTTGAATTGGAATGCCAGAGTCATAGTACCATTATCAAGAAAGGGAAGACTGGCTTTTCTTTTTTTTTTCAGTCCTTAACTCCTTCTGTGGTTGTTGGCTACTCTGATAGGCTTGAAAGAAAAGTGTTTTAGAAAGAAAGTAAAAAAAAAGTACACACAAAAGGAGATTTCAAACCAGCAGACACCCAAGGACTCTAAAATGGGTGACCTAACTATCTTGGGTTACTCACTAGCTGGAGGGTAGGTCTCCTTTGAAAGATGAGAAAGTTTCCTGGAAGCCAGGGCGTCTGCAGCATTTCCAGGGACTGTATTCCTGGCCAGTGCATCCTGCTGGTCTGCTCCAGGCTTGGCATCTCTGTCCTCCATGGAAGGAGGGAAATTAAACCATCAATGAGGTCCCTAATGCTAGGGCTCAAGTCACCCTCTCTTCAGCCTGTTGTCACTTAGGTCTAGGGAAACAGGAGGAAAAAGGCAAAGGGAAGTGTGTCAGGGAAGAAGGAAAACAGGCACAAGGAAGAGGAGGGACTATTTTTTAAGGAGGCAGGATGATGTGATGGGAAGAAAAACGTGCTTTGGAACCGGACAAAACTGGGTTCAAATCCTAGATCTGCCATTTTTCAACAATGTGATCTTGGATCAATGACTTAACCTGTCTGAGCTTTATCTTCTCAATCGTAAAACAAGGGGAAGTATCTGGTGTACTGGCTTGGCGTGAGAATGAATGAGAAGACTTATGTAAAGATTTTAGGTCAGTGCCTGAAATATAATAGATACATGACAAATATTCGTTTTCATATTTTCTCTCGTCTTCCAGCCTCTTCAGAGGTGAGAAAATAGAATAAAATAGAAAAGTGTCATTCAGTTCAAATCTTGTCCCTCGACTCTGAGACCCCTCCGTGGTGCACCATGGTCTACAGAATAAAGCCCCAGCTTCCTGGCAAAGCAGCCCAGTTCTGCACAATCCAGCCCCAGGCTGGCATAATTATCCATCTCTCCTGCGACACGCATCTGGGCGCCTTACACTCCATCCCTGCCAGACCATTCCGTCCTCTCACTTGGCCACTGTTTTTGCTCATGTGTTACTCTCAGCTTGGTATTCCTGTCTCTCCTTATTTACTCATGGAAATCCTATGGTTCTCCCCTCTTTCCCTTCTCATTTATTGGGCAACAGCCGGGTACCAGATACTCTGCTGGGAGGCAGAGACACAGAGAGAAAGATGACTGACCGCGATCTGAGTAGGGAGGCCGGGGTGGAGGTGTGGGAGATAGCCTGTCCAACCAAAGCTTTAATACAAGCAAGGGAACCATGAATTCTGCTGGGAGAGATGGTACGGAGAACAGCTACAGGAAGGAGGTAGCCACTGAGCTGGGCTCTGAAGGTTATGTAGGAGTGTTTCAAGAAGGAAGAGGGGCAGTGGTAGCAAAAGCAATGACATGGACACCATTTTGAGGGACTGTAAATCCGAAATCAGACTCTGTAGCTAGAGGAAAATAGAGTCAGGCGGTATAGGTGGGGTAAGCAACTCCAAGTCACAGGACGTGGCACAGATCTTACCCCACCACTTCCTGGCCGGGCATCCCTGGGCGATTCCCTCACATCTCTAACTCCAGTTTGCTCATCTGGAAAGTGGGGAGGTAAAAGCAGCGCCTCGCCAGTAAGACGTGTGAGGGTAAAGGAAGGTGATCTGTGTAATATTCTCGCAGGGACTCTGGCAACATAGGACGTGATGAGCAAGCATTGGTGCTTCTTATTTTTGTTGAAGTCTAGCTAAACTGTCAGCTCCTAGTCAGCTTTTCCTAACACTCTGAATCAACTCCAACTCCTTTGTCCTCCGTGCTTTCAGGGCACTTTTATAAACCTTAGCGTTTATTTCACGGCCTCTTGCGTGACCCTGTATTTGTTTTTCTGCTTCTTTCTCTAGCAGAGGAACCCTGTGCCTTGTTCATCTGTGGCACATCCTACAGCACCAAACACGGTTCTCTGGACGTGGTGGTTCATCACTGGACAATTGTTACTGAATGAATGAAACTTCTCGCTAAACAGCTTGAAGTGAATACTTTTAAGAAATTTTAGAGCAAACAGAAATCCTCTAATGAAGTGTTTTTCAAACTTTGCCTACCCAATCCTCAGTAAAAAATGTATTTTACAAGACCCAGTGTGTGTCTACATATATATTTATGGTTAAGGGAAACAAAAATTTCATGAAACAATAATTATCCTCACTACTGCAGCACATCCCAATATGTTCCAATCTATTCTTTTTTAATATTTTTTTTCTTTTAGAAGAGTTTTAGATTTAAAAAACTTGTTGTGAAGATATTACGAAGGTTTCCATATACCTCACACCCAATTTCCTTTATTAATATCTTAACATCAGTATGATATGTTCTTCACGATGAATGAACCAATACGAATGCATTCTCAACTGAAGTCCATACTTTATTCAGATTCCCTTACTTTTTACCTAAAGTCCTTTCTCTGTTCCAGGATCCCATCCAGGATCCATATTACAGTCATCCCATCTCCTTAGGTACCTCTTAGGTGTGATAATCTCTCAGACTGTCCTTCTTTCTGACGACCTTAACCATTTTGAGGAGTACTGGTCAGATATTTGTAGAATGTCCCTCAGTTGGGACTTGTCTGACATTTTTCTCATGATTAGACTGGGGCTATGAGTTTGGGGGAGGAAGACCACAGAGGTAAAGGGCCATTCTCATCACACACTATCAAAAGTGCATATTGTACTATCAATATCACTTATCAATGTTGACATTAACCTTGAAACCTGGATTGAGGTGGTATTTGTCCAGGCTTCTCCACTGTAAAGTTACTCTTTCTTTCCCTTGTCCATACTGTACTCTTTGGAAGAGAGTCACTGTGTGCAACCCACACTTAAGGAGGAAGGAGTTATGCTCCATCACCTTGAGGATGGAGTATCTACAAAAATTATTTGGGATTCTTCTGCATAGGATTCGTCTCTTCTTCTCCCATTTACTTATTTATTCATTCATTTATTTCTATCAGTATGAACTTATGGATTCTTTTTATGCTTTGGGTTATAATTCAATACTACCTTTACTACCTTAAGTATTTTGCTGCTCAGGACAACTGTGGTTGAGCTGTTGTCAGCTCCTGTATGCCTCTAACATACCTTTATCATTTATCATGATAGGTTGTTTTTCATTTGTGCATGAGCACTTCCTTACTTTCTGGCACTAAAAGATGTTCCAGAATCATCTTGTACCTTTCCTGCTACAGTCCTAGAATCAACCTTTTCTCCAAGAAGCCCTGGTTCCTTTTATTGGCGAATACTGTAGAAACTAAGGTCTGGGCATGCTCATTGCCACTAGAGCATCATTGCTTCTAGGCCCTTTCACCTGACAGAACAAGGAAATATATGTCTGTATACTAACTGGTATATAGCTATATACCTATAAATGTTTCCATAGGTAACCATCTGTGTCTATATGAAGCCGTACATGCATTCATACAGACGTCTCCAACTCTAATCCATTAAGACATGTATCATTCCAGCCTTCTCCCATTACCCACCTGTAATCTCCCACTCCAACAATGAGAAACCTATAAATGTTTCCATAGGTGACCATCTGTGTCTATATGAAGCCGTACATGCATTCATACAGATGTCTCCAACTCTAATCCATTAAGACATGTTTCATTCCAGCCTTCTCCCATTACCCACCTGTAATCTCCCACTCCAACAATGAGAAACCTAGATCCTAGCATCTGGGATCCTAGATCCCACTTACTTATTTGTTCATTTCAGTATACACATATACGGGGTTCAGTATTGGTAACCCATACCAACATGGGGCTCAACTTGATCTGCTAGAGTACAGGGCTTTTGTACAGTTCCCTCTGCCTTTAGTCTTCCAGACCCACTCATTCCCAGACTTACTTACTCAGCACCTTTCCCCCAACCCTCTTCAGTAAAACTTTTTCATACACGACATTCTTTGTCCTGCCACAGAGGTCTCGTCTTGGGGCTTCATTTCATCAGCATCTAGCTTCCAGTCCCAAGTCTTACTCATCATCTCCTACCTTGTTTGGTGGAGGCTGTCCTCCGACAGCTTTCTGAGAAACAGAAAATGGGAAGTTGCATTTTTGAGACAACGTCTTTATTCTGGCCTTACACTTGTTTCATAATTTTGTAGGTAAAAATGTCCACACCCTAATTTCCAGAATTTGTGAATATGTTACATTACATGGCAAAGGGGAATTTGCAGATATGATTAAGATTATGGACCTTGAGATGGGGAAGATATTTTAGACTACCCAGATGAGCCCAGTATAACCATATGAACCCATAAGAGCAGAGAACTGTCTCTGGCTGACGAGAGTGATGAGGCAGGGGTGATAACAGAGATCTTTGAAGCATGAGAAGACCTTGAAGCAGCACTGCTGGTTTTGAAGACAAACGTAGGAAACCATGAGCCTAGGAATGTGGGCAGCTTCTAGAAGTGGAGAACAACCCCGCTGGCCAACAGCCTGCAATGAAAGGGGGAATCTGTGTCCCAAAACTGAAAGGAACTTGGTTCTGTCAACAACCTGCATGAGGTTGGACTAGGATTCTCAATCTAGAGACTTCAGAAAGGAACACAGCCGTGCCAACACTGTGACTTAGGCCTCGCAAGCCTCACGCCTGAGTAACCAGCCTCGCCTGCCATGTGTCTGACCTCCAGAACTGTGAGATCATAAATTTGTGCTGTTTTAAGCTGCTAAGTTTGTGGTACTTTGTTATGGCAGCAATAAAAACTAACACATCTTGTTTGGATAGAAAATATCTAGGTGAGAAATATTTTTCCCTCTGAACTTCAGAGATACTGCTCTACTCTCTTCCAGCATCTAGTGTTGCTATTTCAGTGCCATTGAATAATTGCCATGGTTGTAATTTCAGGGCCATTCCCATTTCTGTTCCTTTTTATGTGACCTGATGGTTTTTTAGGATTTTCTCCTTATCCCATAATATTCTGAAACTTCGTAGTGATGTACCCTTAATTCATTCATTGGGATGAGCTCCTGGTGGCACTTTTCAGATTAGAAGCTCACTGTAACAGCTTTGGTTGCATACACACAATTTAGCTGTTGATAGTAATTTGATCCAGGCTCTGCTGAGCAGTTGTACAGATTTGGCCAGGCTCAGCTGATCTAGGCTGTACTCATCTGCAATCACCCATCTGTGCTCCATCTTGTCTCTCATAGGGTAGCCATAGGTAGCTTGTTTGCCTGGTTAGCAGTCGTTGGCAGTGGTCCCAAGAGCAAGAGTGGAAATACATAGAGCTTCTAGAAAGCCTAGAACTTCTGCCCTATTCTATTGGATGAAGCAAGTCATACAGCCAGCTTAGACTCGGGGTGGAGAAACAGATTCCACCTTTTGATAGGAGTATTATTATTTTTGCATGTTCGTAAGATCTTTTCCTATGTTATTTCTTTAATGATTTCCTTTCTCTCTTCTCCCCTGTTGTCTCTTTCTAGATGCTCTTTCAGTAGACCGTTGAACTTCCAAGACTGATAGAATTAGTTCCTTATCTTTTCTCTCCTATTTTCTATCTCTTTGACTTTTTTATACTTTCTGGAAGATATCCTCCACTCTAATTTCCAACCCGTCTATTGATTAGTTTTTTCATTTCAGCTGTCATAATTTTAATTTCCAAGAGCTCTATCTTTCTTACTCTTTGTATATTAATTTTGATACCAACGTGTTCTTTTGTCATGGATACAATAATTTCTTTGAACTCTCCAGACATTTTAGTATAGTGTTGTTTTACTTCAAAATTTCTTTCTGCTCCCTGACAATTAGATTGATTCTCCAAGTTCCTCTTTATTTTCTCCTGTGGTCTGAATTTCACATTAAAGGACTTTCTCAAAGGTCAGGAGATTCTTAGTTGTCTGTGCCTTCTTAAGAATGAGATCCTGTAACACTGAGCGGAAGCACTTTGCCCGTGAATGGGACATGCCACCTGGTCAGCTCTGTAATAAAGTTATTTAGAACAAATACATACATTTAACTGGAAAGACTCTGCAAACATCAGTAAATGTAGGTCTTTTCTCTTGTACAGGTTGGTTTCTCCAGATTCCTTCCTACCTCAGGGCCTTTGCACATGCTGTTTCCTCTAACTGGAATACACTCTTCTCCCCTCTCATGGTCTATTCAGTACCTACTTGTACTTCAAATCTAAGTTGAGGTGTCACTTCGTCATAGATACCTTTTCTTATCCTCCAGAACTGATTTTGAGCCCTTATAATGAACTCTTGCAACACCCTGTACTTCTTGTTACCACTACTTATCCCAGATAGAATTTAAAATATTATTTTATGTAAATATCCATCTAATCTCTTCTCAATTAGGCTACAAGCTCCATGGAGGCAAGACTCTTGTCTGTGTCATTCATTGCAGTGTCCCAAGCACATAGCATAGTACCTGGCATAAAATAGCTCCCCAGCGAATATGGGTCTATTTAATGAACACCTATAGAAGATAATTTTCTCCACTTACATATTTTTTCGTGACATAACTGAAAAAACAAAAAACCCCGCAAAACACCAAGTCCTGGTGTACCTTCTTGCATGATTTTTCTCATTGCTGCCTCACAAAAACTCTTGGAAAGACTATTCTCATCCCAGCTAACGTCCACCACAGAAAATCCTGGTAGTTCAAAAGGCTGCAGACACTCTGTTAACAGCCCCAGCTCGCAGGGGCTGCCTTATGTTAGGAAGGAGCCAGGGTTTGGCATGTCCTCAAGACAGAAACCCTTTTTTAAAATGTTTAAGCCCAAGGAGTGGGTGTGCGGCATCAGTTGGGGGAAGCTGTCTCCCCATCTCCAATGTTCATGCCACGACCCTGACATTGATGGTGTCACTTCGAGTGCCTGAGTGTCTCAGGAGTAACAGAAAAGGGAGAGTTCCCTGTTGCCAGATTTCACCTTACTAGGCACCACCGTGACTTTCCCTAAGTGCTAGAACTAAAATACAGATAAGTTTAAAATAAGTTCCTTAATTGCTATGGTAAGTTTAAGAAGTATTCAAGGCTCACGGTCTGTCTGCTTCAAAGGCTGCCACTCACTTGTGACCAGAAGCACATCAAAGTCAGTGATCTGCAGAGGCAGAGTCTCCTTACCCTCCCTCCCCCATGTCGGAAGAAACAAGCAAACATACATTATCCAATCAAGAGAAGGTGCCCTGAAAAATCTGACATTAAAATGAGGCAAAACTAAGAATATTCCAGTCTGAGAGGTTGCTCCAGTATCTTCATTTAAAATAATGGGCTATGAGAGCTGAATGGGACTGGTGAGATAATCATGTCAACCTTTCATTTGAACTTGAGGAAACCGAGTCTCAGCGAGGTTAGGCAACTTGCCAAAGGTCCCAGAGCTAGTGAGTTTTAAAGCCAAGAGTCAAATCCAGGCCCCTGAGAAATTGTACTAATTTATATTTAGAATAAATATTTGTGAAGGAATTCTACTTCTGCTTCAAATGTTGTGAACCCCAAGAGAATGCTGGTCCCACCCTAAGGAGGAAGAAAATGCTGGATAATTTATAAAATCATCACTTTTCTTGAGGCCATCACAGGGCAGAGGTTGCCATTGTAAAGCTAATTGTAAACTGCATTCCAGTGAGATGCAAACCTCAGGAAGAGACAGGACGCAGGACCGTCTCACCTTTGGTGGAACATGAGAGAAAGGCAGCCACGGTTCCAGAGGGTGGGAGGAAATCAGCTAAGATGGTAACATTCTTTAAGGCCAGTGTGGGCTAGCAGGAGTGTTTGGGATAGCTGGGCGCCCAGACACAGGGGGAGACGGCACTGCTCACAAGCTCTGCTCCACGGGCCTCCACTGTGTGCTCACAGGAAAGATGAGGGACAGGCCAGAGACTGGAGGGCCCCAGAGGTGGCACAGGCGGGCACAAAGCCTCACTGCTTTCCCAGATCCTTCTCCTTAGAAAGCAAAGGCTGAAGTTGCTGAGGGAGCAGAGGTAAACCTCTTGTCCATAGGCCCAGACAAAAGTCCATTGCTGCAGGACAGGGGTAGAAACAAAACCCTCTCTGCTCTTGGGAAAGGAACAGGAGGCCACTTCGGGTCCAGGGGGGTACACTGGCACCAAGCCAAAGTCAGCTGCCCCTGGAAGAGAGTGTATTTGACTCTTACGGCTGCTGTAACAGAGTACCACAAACTGAGTGGCTTCAGCAACAGAAATCTCACACTTCTGGAGGCCAGAAGTCTGAAATCAAGATGTCTTCATGTTTGGTTCCTTCTGGAGGCTCTGAAGGAGAATCTCCCTCATGCCTCTCTCCCAGCTTCTGGTGATGCCAGCAATCCCTGGAGTTCTTTGGCTTGTAGTTGCATCCCGCCGGCCTCTGCCTCTGTCCCATGGCTGTCTTCCCACTGTGTGTCTCTGTCTCTGCATCTCTCCCTCCTCTTATTAAGACACCAGTCACTGGGTTTAGGGCCCTGATCCAGTAGAGCCTCATCTTTAATTATATCTGCAAAGTTCTTATTTCCAAATAAGGTCCCATCCTGAGGTTTCAGGTGGACGTGAATTTGGGGGAGGGGACACTATTCAACCCAATACAAAGGATAGGAAACTCTTCCTGCCCGAGATCAACCACAGACTCAAGGCAGAATCTGGCTGCCACTGAAAGAGGGATAGAAAAGCTGCAAAGGCCCCTCTCCCAAGGCCCAGGGCCATAGGGCTGAGTAAGACTGAGGCTGGGCCAGGGCGACAGAATAACGCCCCCCTCCCAATATAGAGGAAGGAGAAACACTGGGAGGGCCAAGGGCATGGAGAGAGAGAGCCTGTTATAGACTGAATGTCTGTGTCTCCCAAAATGTGTATGTCAAAGTCCTAACCCCCAGTGTGGCTCTGTTTGGAGATGGGGCCTCTAAGGAAGTAATTAAGGTTAAATGAGGTCGTCAGTGTGGGCTCCTGATCTGATAGGATTGGTCGGTAACCTTCTAAGAAGAGATACCGTACGGCTTCTCCCCACGCTTCACATACACACTCACAGGTGCTGAGGAAAGGCCATCTGAACTCACAGACGAAAGGCAGCTGCCTGCAAACTAAGGCGAGAGCTCTCACCAGACACCGCCCTGCCTGGCTCCTTGATCTTGGACTTTCAGGTTCCAGAACTGTGAAAATACATGGCTGTTGTTGAAGCCACCCAGTCTAAGGTATTTCGTTATGGCAGCCTGAGCAGACTGATCCAGAGCCCCAGCACCCCTCTGGACACAGGCACGCAGGGCCTGCTGGGAGCTGAGATGGAGCAGAACAAGGAGGGAACCCCCATCCTCCTGACCCCACCTAAGTCCCGGGAATCAGCGCCTCTCGCAGGTGCACAGAGGGCGTGGCAACAACAAACCCCCAACCCAGGGTAACTCCTGGCTAGATTGACTCACTGCCGCCCCACGACACACACACACAGGAGCGGAAGAGGTGTGCCCATCTCTGGGTATAAATACTAAATTCTAGTTTAACTCTACCTGATGGCCACCAGGTAAAGAAGAAACAGGCAGCGGGACCTTCCTGGTGGTGTGGAAGGAGGGGCCAGGATGCAGGCAGGAGGTACTGCAACAGCACCGACTGCGCCTCTGTGAGTCTCCACTTCATTTCGGGAGAATTTCCTCTTCCGAAGGCAAGGTCAGCTTTGATGGCTCCCTACTTAGTCGTCCCTTGAACACACTTTACGAGCCAAATGAAAACCAGGAAATCACTGGGCCAATGGCGATTGGGGAAAAACAGACCCAACCACATTTATGTTTGTAGTTTCTTCAACATTTTTGACAAATCTCCAATTTACTCAAATCTCTTTAGACTCACAGCTGTAGACGTCTGGTTTAATGAGAACCATTCAACACAGCCCTGCATGAATTACGGGTGATTTATAGAGATCACTGTCAGAATCTCCGACGCAGGCGCTGCTGGGATTGCTGAGACCTCACGTCATGTGAAAGTTTTGCAGGGAATCTGGATTGCACGGGGTCCATCAGCCCAATGACGGTTTCTGCCGCGTTTTCTTCTTCTAGTGCTTTTCCTGGAAACGGCCGAAGCGCCTCCTGCCTTCGGCTCATTCACAGAGGTGAGGGGGCTCGCTCTAGATCTTTAACTCTTCGGGGATGGTTAACACATTTGGTCCAGAAGTGCCTGGACCTGCTTGGTTCCCAATGATCCACAATGCTTTAACTCTTCTACCTCTTCAGAGGTGATACAAAAGCACAGACTCTAGTGCCAGCCCTGCCACCTAGTAGCTTTGCAACTTTGTAAAAGTTACTTAACCTCTCTGTGCCTAATGTACTGATAGATATGCATCAGTTAGAGCAGTATCTGGCACACGGTATGTCCTATAAATTACTAACTACTATTACCACCTAAACTTAAAACACTTCCTTTCTGAAGCCCTGGTTCTTTCCACCATAGATCTCTGAATCAGCCTCCTAGACCCGCTCTGTAAAGTGCCCTTAACTCACCAGCGGCACTCATTACTCTTTTCTCCCAAGGTGCCCACAGGAAGCCATGCTGTGTTGATCCATCTGCCTCTTCCTCTAAATTGGGAGCCTCAAAAGGGCAGGGTCTTTTCCCTGATCGATTAACAGGCCTGGCACCTCAATTACAAAAGGTCCAACTCATGGACAGAGCTCACTAAATGTTCTTGGAATAAACAGATAAAGGAATGTTCTCCCTCACCTATAGAGGATGGGGAATAGAGGACTAACATTTATCAGACACCTAAGAAACACTAATTAGCTTATTTTACTTACTACTCTGAATCATGGAGTAAAATTATAAAGGACTTACCTATTAGAGGTTCACTTATTAGCTTGTCTTTATTAGTAAGTCAAATATAAGTGGTTTGCCCATAATTCAAAAAGAGTCATGTACCACAGTGTTCATTGCAGCACTATTTACAATAGCCAGGATGTGGAAGCAACCTAAGTGTCCATCGACAGATGAGTGGATAAAGAAGATGTGGCACATATATACAATGGAATATTACTCAGCCATAAAAAGAAACGAAATTGAGTTATTTGTAGTGAGGTGGATGGACCTAGAGACTGTCATACAGAGTGACGTAAGTCAGAAAGAGAAAAACAAATACCGTATGCTAACACATATATATGGAATCTAAAAAAAAAAAAAAGGTTATGAAGAACCTAGGGGCAGGACAGGAATAAAGACACAGACATAGAGAATGGACTTGAGGACACTGGGAGGGGAAAGGGTAAGCTGGGACAAAGTGAGAGAGTGGCACGGACATATATACACTACCAAATGTGAAATAGACAGCTAGTGGGAAGCAGCCCCATAGCACAGGGAGATCAGCTCGGCGTTTTGTGACCACCTAGAGGGGTGGGAGAGGGAGGGTGGGAGACGTAAGAGGGAGGAGATATGGGGATATACGTATATGTATAGCTGATTGTTATAAAGCAGAAACTAACACACCATTGTAAAGCCACTATACTCCCATAAAGATGTTAAAAATATATGTATAAGTGGTTTGCTTATTATTGTGTGTAACAAAGCACGGTGTGTACGTGGTTAGGATCATGGGCTCTGAAGGCAGACTGTCTTGGTTCAGAGCCAAGCTCTACACTGGGTGTGTCATCTATGGAAAGTTACCTAACCTCTGTGCCTCCGTTTTTTTCATCTGTTAAATGCGGATGATAATAGGACAGTAAAGATTTTATTATGTGTACAGTTAATACACGTCAAGTGACCATTACATAGTGAGTGCTCAATACATGTTACATTAGTGTTAGATTTTTTTTTTTTTTTTTGCGGTACGCGGGCCTCTCACTGTTGTGGCCTCTCCCGTTGCGGAGCACAGGCTCCGGACGTGCAGGCTCAGCAGCCATGGCTCACGGGCCCAGCCGCTCCGCGGCATGTGGGATCCTCCCAGACCAGGGCTCGAACCCGTGTCCCCTGCATTAGCAGGCAGATTCTCAACCACTGCGCCACCTGGGAAGCCCCTAGTGTTTGATATTTGTAATGAAGCAGATGTATTGCAATACAATTTTAATCCGTAATGTGTAGCTGACTGTATTTCATAAGACAGTAAGACAACTTTGAGAAGAGAAAGAAGAAACAGCAATCTGATGGTGGGTAGAATATTGAACTTGAAGTAAGAAAACCTAGTTTCCAGTCCCCATCTTGCCGCCCTGGCCTGTTTTTAACCTCTCTAAGCTTCCCTTTCCTCACCTAGGAATTGGAGGCGATGGGGACCTCCTCTCTGGGTAGTATGAAAATTAACCGAGATGGCATCTATGAAACAACCCACAGCGGCTCCTGGGACATTAGAGGGAACCCATGGAACCTGAGGTGATGGTATTCATTACATCTTTATTTTACTCATTTACCGTTTTCCAAAGAGATATTCACTCCATGACAGGTAAACTGGGGAAAGCGCTTAAAAATAAACACCCGTCATTCGGGGTTGGCAACGGCTCCCTGGAAAACCAGCATCTGGTGTTCGACTTGTAAGAGCAGTGGGCTGGGGCTGGTGTGGACAGAGTGCACTGGCAAACATCTCCCAACACCAAAGGGACAGCTTCTTGTTCAAGGTGGTAGAAGGCGCTCACTCTTTCAGCCTCTCGAGATCTCACCGAACAAACCCTCCAGCAGAGAGAAGGATTCTCTGGGAACAAGAGTTTCTAATCAATTTGAAGAAGGAGATGTGTCGGTTGAGGAAGCCAAGAAAGAGGTAGTTACAGCCCAGAATACGCCACTGGGTTGGTGGGGGGAGGACGGGGCGTAGAGGGGTGTGAGCCATCTTCCAGGTGACACACCTGAGACCCAGAATTTGGCAGTAAGTGCCATGGATGACGGGACTGGAGCAGAGCTTGGGGGTAAGTCAGAGATCTCCATGTTGAACAGTGGTTCCAGTGGGTTCCACCACCTCCCTTTCCCACTCCCAACTCGTGGGGAAAAATAAGTCCAGGGCCACCCCAGGCAGACACCTGGGAGGAGCTGATGTGCCTTGGGTGTGACTTGGCAGCTCAGAGCAATGTCCTTTTCATTCTGGTACCGGGCACTGCAGGCTGCCTGCTGGCTCTCTCCCTCGTCCCGAGGAGTAAAGCACACCAGTTCAAGTACGCAGAGGTCTCACTCCAGGAAGAGGCTCCTTGAAAGCAAATGCACAGTTGGAGGCACCTTCTCGGGGTTTCTATTTAGAATACTCAACCCACTCTTTCATGGGTTGTGTGGGTAACCGTGGCCATTACACTTGGGGAGATAGGGCGGCAGGGGACATTGGTGCCTTGCAAATAGTGTAGTATGTTATTAAACTGCATGGGCAAGGGGAAATCAGAAAATCTCACTGTACTGTGTATTTCAAAATCTGGATTTTAAATACCTTCAGAGAAGTCTGACCTCAAATTTCCTCCCAAGGCATGCCTGCTAAGTGAGCTGCTCTTCATTATGACAGAGCAAAACAGTGTCCCTAAATCTATGAACAAGACATACTTTTTCTTTTATACTTTAATCGTTTGTCAAATGTTTCCACTGAAAACTGGATCCTTTCTCCCTCTGTATCTGTTATCTATCACCGTAATAACGTTGTGTAACAATTTTCTCCAGAGCTCAGTGGTTTCGTTATAGCTCGTGAGTGTGAGCGTCAGCTGGGTGCTTCGGGGCTTGCCTCGGATCACTCATGCGTTTGTGGGTCAGTTCTGCCGATTTGAGCAGGGCTCTCTCATGTTTGGAGGTTGATTGGCTCTAGGCTGTTCTAGGATGGCCTTGGCTGGGATGAATGGCCTCTCCTCCACGGACCTCTCAGTTTCTTCCACTAGGCTAGCCCAGTCTTCTTCACATGCCAGTGGGATGGTTTTAAGAGAGAGCAAAAGCGTTTAAGGGCTACCAAGATGTAGGCTTGGAACCAGAACACTGTTACTCCCATTTGCTCTGTGGCCTAAAGCAAGTTCCATGGCCAGTGCAGATTCCCGACGTGAGAAGCTGCAAAGCCATTGCAAACAAGGGGCATGGCTACAGGAGGGGTGGAGAATGGGGGCCATCTTTGCAATCAATCCACCACACACTTCATTCCACTGGTTCAATTTTATGACTTCCTTCTTAGAGTGAGTATCTCTCTTCAGTCAAATGTGATGCTCAAGATTGGGACTTCCCTGGTGGCACAGTGATTAAGAATCCACCTGCCAATGCAGGGGACACAGGTTCGAGCCCTGGTCCGGGAAGATCCCACAGGCTGCAGAGCAACTGAGCCCGTGCACCACAGCTACTGAGCCTGCATTCTAGAGCCCACGAGCCACAACTACTGAGCCCGCGTGCCACAACTACTGAAGCCTGCGCCTAGAGCCCATGCTCCACAACAAGAGAAGCCACCGCAATGAGAAGCCTGCGCACTTCAACAAGGAGTGGCTCCTGCTCGCCGCACCTAGAGAAAGCCTGTGAGCAGCAACGAAGACCCAACACAGCCAAAAATTAAAAAATTAAAAAAAGATTGATCCAATCTCATTAGGCATCTGCCTCCCTTCCTCATGAGGCCGCGTGTATGAGTGTATAGTGTCACAAGGCTCTCTTAGTCTAGAGCTAGTTCATGATCTTTAGAGTGAAACAGAGAAAACATGCTTCTATATTTACAAAAGGGAAATTTTCTCTTCCTATGGAGCCACTGTTCATTGAAAGGGAAAACAGTGACCTGAGACAATCAAGTAAATATTCTCTGGTGATGTGGTCATCGATCTCATGGACATAGAGAAAGAACTAGGGGAGGGAAGGTCAGTCTTATGAGTTCTACCCACATTCCAGCCCTGCGAGATGCCCCTCGTCTGTTCCCTTTGTCACTGTCTTTATCACACTGCCCCATGAGGTCTGTCTGTCTGTCTTCCCTTGGGCAGGTCTGCTTTGAAGGCACTGAATGTTTCTTACTCACTGCTGTAACTGAGGGCCTAGAAAACTGTCTAACTCAAAGCAGACACTCAGGTAACTGAGTGAATGAATGAATGAATGAATGACAACGGAGTCTGAAGCAGAAGAATGACCAGGCATTGGCCAGGGGATAGAGGGAGCAGCGTCCCAAGAGGTAGAAACAGCCTGTACAAAGCCATGGTTATGAAAGCACATGGCACATTAGGAGGGACACTTCTTGTTGGGGTGTTTGTAGTGCAGGAGAACATCAGGATTTGAGGCTAGAAACATGGTCCATTTTAAGGAATTTGGACTTTATTTTGTAGAAAATAATGAATTAACACAGATTTTTATGTAAAAAGAGTAGTGTACTAAATAAAACTTAGGTTAAAAAAGCTTTTACAAAGCAACTCACAGTAAATTCATTTCTCTGAGCCTCAATTTTCCCATATTTAAATTAGGAATAATAATAGTTGACACATATTTGGCCAGGCTCTAGCCTAAGTACCTATTCTTCATGTGTATTAACTATTTTAACCTTCCCAATAACCCTGTGGAGTAGGAACTATTATTATCATCACCACCATTTCTCATTTTATAGATGAGGAACCTGATACTCAGAGAGGGTAAGGAACTTGCCCAAGGCCACACAGCAACGAAGTGGCTGCATGGCTGCAATTTGAACCCAGGTGTCTGGCTCCAGGGCCTGTGCTCTTAACTACTGCATTATTTTATCATTTATCATCCAGTGGCACCTGCCTCATAGGGCTATTGTAAAAATCAAGGTAAAGGACCTTAAAACAGGGTCTGGCATATAATATGTTTGCTGTTATTATTGCTTACCATTGTTGTTGTTAGCTGCAGAATGTAGATAGTAGTTAATATATTTAGTTATATAAATTATATTTTATTCATATAAATATATAAGCACTACTGTTTATCTATACATATAATTTATACATATAATTAATTTGAAGAATTATTATGAAACATAAGTGAGCATTTATGTCAGATATCTAGCACAATGCCTGGAACTTTAGCATAATCCCAATGTTTCTTCTTTTCCATGTCCTGTATTTTTTTAAATTTTTTTAAATTATTAAGCTCTGTGTTAGATTAGATGACCAACAGTTTTCTCAAGGCGATCTAGGCTTTTTCTAACATGATCTTCAAAACTCTTCCAGCCACTACCCATTCCCCAGGTCCAAATCCACTTCCACATTTTTAGGTATTTGTTATACAGCAGTACCCTACTTCTTGGTACTAAAATCTATATTAGTGTGCTGAGGCTGCCATAACAAACTACCACATGGGTGGCATAAACACCCATAATTTATTTTCTCACAGTTCTGGAGACTGGAAGTCAGAGATCAGTGTGTCAGGTGGGTTGTTGGTTTCTCCTGAGGCCTCTGTCCTTGGCTTGTAGGTGGCTGTCTTCTCCCTATGTCCTCACATGGTCTTCCCTCTGTGGGTGTCTGTGTCCTAATTTCTTTTTCTTATGAGGACAGTAGCTACATTGGATTAGGGCCACCCATATGACCTCATTTTAATTACCTCTTTAAAAGCCCTATCTCCAAGTACTGGGGGTTAGGACTTCAACATATGAATTTTGAGGGGGACACGATTCAGTCCGTAACAGCCTACTATCCAAATTATCTAGGAGAGAGATGGCAAGAGTCTAAAGCCAGAGAATGGAAGAGAGAAATGTGTTACAGACGCATAACCTTTGTCTAAATCCTAGTAGCCCCCAGAACCAAGGTGCCTTCCCAAGGTGCCTAAACAACTACTCCATTTGGTGGAGGGGAAAGAGCTGAGTCAGACCAGTTCCTTGGCTTTGTATCAAGAAATGAGCAGCCCTGGGATTTTCTGAGGGCGTTATTCATTTTTCACGTGGTCGTGTTGGCATCATGGAGACAGAAACTGAGAGAAACATTATGAGTTTGGAGCAAAGGGAAAAGTGAAAACAGAAAAGATAAATGGAAAAAACAACACATTTCACCCCAGAGATCAACCAAGGGAATCAAGAACTTCCAGCCTAGGCCTGGCCTTCCCCCTTCTAGAGAAGGAAGATTCCAGGCCCTTCAATAGGGTGGCAAAGGAGGGCAGAGAGTATTCCAGAGAAACGTGTACATCTGTGTTTATGGTGGGGACTGATGGAGAAATCTTCTGCGAAAGTCACTTTTCATGGAAAAACAGAGTGTGGTCTCAACAGGACTTCCTGTCCCTCAGGAGGAAGTGGCTCTGCAACTTAAGGACTGCAGGTTGTAAATGGCCAGGAGCGGGTGTGCTTCTGGGGGTGGGGTTTCTGATGGAAATCAAGTGTGAAATGGAGAAGGCAGGGTCAAGGCTGGGCAATAGATACTCTCAAGCAGACATCTCCTGGTCCCAGTCCGGGACTGGCCACTTCAGACAGATGGTACAGAGAGAAATCCCACCAGCACAGGCATTACCTGAGACAGTGGACACTGGCCACTGGAGTCTAAGGAGAGGGTGATGTGGCATCTTCTATGGGAACATCGGCTTGGGTACCATTCACTTCAAGGGAAATCTTTAGCTGCTTTCAACAGCATCTCTGAGGGAGCTGGAAGAACACTGGGATGGGAGTCAGAAGACCTGAGATGGGGTCTTGAATCTGCCCCTCCACCACCTGAGTGATTTTGGCCACATTTCTTGATTTTTCTGAGCCTCAGTATCCTCATTTAGAAAATGAGAACATGACATCGCCTCCTCCCACACAGCATTATAGAATTAGATCAAGTGATGTACATAAAAGCATCTTGTTCACTTCTCAAATGTTGAGGAAGAAACCAGGTGTAAATGATGAAGAAGACCCAGGGTCCTCACCTTCACAGAACTTTCTCATCTGTAAAAAGAAAGAAATGAATTGCTTGTCTTACAGGGCTGCTAAAGGAATCAAATAAGATTATTGGTAATGCTCAGTCTAGTAGTGGCTTTTAAGAGATATTCAATAAATCTTCTTTCTCTGACAAAAGCATTATCGTCATTAATATGGGAAACTTCTTTTGATCAAGGCCTTTTAAGAAAAAAATTTTAATGATTACGGAGAAAGGCTAGTTACTTGCACAAATTAAAAATGGGTTTGGGCATAAGCACATTCTGCTGTGGCAGGCTATTTCATTTGATGGATGGAGGATAAACGATTTGGAGGTTTCTTTTAATTGAAGTCAAAATTAATCCAAGCAACCAGCCCGAGTCCACTTGACAGAATGTGATTCTATTTGCAGATGGAGATGCTATCTGTTTAATGGGCATTGGGAAGCCTATCTGTGAGCATCAAAGCCCAGGACCCAACCCTCTTTCTGTCTTGTTCTCCCTCCCTTTATTTCTCTCTTAACATGCACCCCCAGGCATATATGCACATGCATACACACACACACACACACACACACACACGTGTGTGTGCACATGAATACAAATACACACCCATGAGCACACATATACACATGTGCACACACAATTCCCAGGAAGCTAATGTGTCCTCTTCATAAGATAACATGCCATTTTGAGAAATTGTTCTTATTTTTGCTACTCTAATAAATGTTTACTGAATGAAGAAATAGATCAATGAATGAGTTAGCTCTTATGGCCCGAACACCAGCTCTGAAACATGCTTTCTGAAAAAAAGGGAACCCCAGTTAAAGAAATTTGGGGAACACTGCATCCTATAATCAACTCCTGTAGGAGATTCCTAATGCACAAGAGCATATAAAGGTTCTGAGGAGTCTTCTAATAAAGAAACCAGCTTGTTTTTCCTGGTGCTGTGTTTATCATTTAAACCTGACAGTCTTTTCCCCGCAGGTTTCTTGAGATGTAATTGACATATACATGGTGCAAGTTTAAGGTGTACACCATGTTGAGAAACCAGGTTAACTTTGTTAATCCAGAGATGTCCCAACCTACTTGACCAAAGATAGCTCTCTTCTGTACGCGTTTGTTTGCCTGTGCTGCAATGCCCATTAACTCCACAAAACCTACTGTCCTGAGAAAATCAGTTTGGGAAATACTGTACCAGCTAGTTAGGTAATAGCACAGTCACACTCCCTGACCTCCAGCCGGAACCTGGCAGTATGCAGTGTTGCTGTTTCTGAAGATAAAACTTGCCCTGCTCATCTCTGCAGAACACCGAAGCCAGCTCCAGCTGTGCCAGCATTAAAAACTGGGCTCTATAATAAGGGCAAAGGAGATCTCAGTAAACTTAAGGGCAAAGGAGATCTCAGTAAACTTAAGGGCAAACTCAAGTAAACTCAGTAAACTCAAGGCCAGTGATCCAGTGGGATGTCAGAAAGTACTGGAATCAGGGATTTGAAGGTAGCAGGATGCTCTTTTTCCCATCCCTTCTCTTCTCCTTGCATCAGCTTCATTCCTTCTGGGGGGCTTCCTCTCCCTTTGCTAACAGTTCCCAGAGCAGGTGGAAGTTGCCCATGACAAAGCCTACATCTACACCTACACCTTAGCACCAGAGGAAAGCCCACCCCGGCCCAGGCATCTGTAGTCATGGGGCAGGGTCACATCTTACAAGGTGACAGCTGGACCCCTTTCCCCTCGGGGAGGAAGAGGTTTCTTGGCAGTCACTCCACAAGGGTCCACCATACTCTTATATCCTTTGCCCACCTGTGCCTCTAAGCCCTGGCCATGCCTTAAAATCACCTGGAAGCATTTTCAAAATATTTGTCTTGGGCTCCCCCAGCAGAGATGCCAATTCAGTAGATTCAGAGAGGGACACAGAAATCTATATGTTGTAAAAGTTCCTCTTGATTTTGCCAACGTATTGCTCTAGAATGATCCATCTACTGTTGTACTCTGGATATTTCACACCCTCCAGCGCTCTCGATATTTGGTTCTCATTATTCTCTCACCTGGGTGCTCCTCTGGCATTTTTTAACCCGTCAAAATAGATCTCATCTCCCAAGGCCCAGTTTAAATGCCACCTCCTCCAGGAAGTTTCCCTGATTCTGCCTGCCTGCTGAAATCAATGACTTATTCCTTTGTTCTTTTATTGCATTTGGCTGTAATTCATTAGAAATTAATCTTTCTCTCCCACTAGATTACAAGCCACAGAGGGCAAAAGACCAGTTATTTTAAATAATGTTTTCTGATTATAAATAATATATATTCATGTAAATTTTGGAAAATTCAGATAACTAAAAACAGAAGAAGAAAATCTCTAATTCCCCAATCAGAAATAGCCACAGTTTAAGTTTGGGCATGTTCCCTCTAGTGTTTTTTCAATGGGTCATATTGGTGTTTTTCTTCATATTTGGAGTCACGTATAATTTTCTACCCTGCTGTTCTTCAGTTGACTTTATTATTTTTTTTAAAGATTTGATGAAAGTTCATAATAATGCAGTTGACAAGGAAATTTAGTTATTTCCGAGATATACATTTTAAAGTAATAACTAGAATTATGACTTATAACATTATACCAGAACATATAAGACTTTTAGAAATTTCATGTAATGTCTGAAACATTTATATTAACATATTTCCATACAAATAACCCAAAGAAAATTTAGTATTAGTTGCTTTTTGTTTGTTTGTTTGTATTTTTATACTGCAGGTTCTTATTAGTCATCAATTTTATACACATCAGTGTATACATGTCAATCCCAATCGCCCAATTCATCACACCACCCCCCACCCCCCACAGTTTTCCCCCCTTGGTGTCCATACGTTTGTTCTCTACATCTGTGTCTCAACTTCTGCCCTGCAAACCAGTTCATCTGTACCATTTTTCTAGGTTCCACATACATGCGTTAATATACGATATTTGTTTTTCTCTTTCTGACTTACTTCACTCTGTATGACAGTCTCTAGATCCATCCACGTCTCAACAAATGACTCAATTTCGTTCCTTTTTATGGCTGAGTAATATTCCACTGTATATATGTACCACCACTTCTTTATCCATTCGTCTGTCGATGGGCATTTAGGTTGCTTCCAAGACCTGGCTATTGTAAATAGTGCTGCAATGAACATTGGGGTGCATGTGTCTTTTTGAATTATGGTTTTCTCTGGGTATATGCCCAGTAGTGGGATTGCTGGATCATATGGTAATTCTATTCTTAGTTTTTTAAGGAACCTCCATACTGTTCTCCATCGTGGCTGTATCAATTTACATTCCCACCATCTTCAGTTGACTTTAGATAGAAAATATTTTACTATGTTATTGTTTCTCCAAAAGCATTCTTTTAAATGGCTATGTCACATCCCATGGCAAAACATACCCCACTTTATTGACTTTCCCAATTGTTGGACGTTTGCATTATCTTCCATTTTTATTCTTGCTCTTAAGAATAACAAAGTGTGCTGGACATTTCTCATTTGTCTCTGCAGAGCCACTATTCAACTTGGGCCCATATGGACTCTGTCAAAGGGCTCCGTTGCTGTTGGCTTTGCTTGGACTCAGAATGGGGCGTGCGGGCAGGAGACTGGAAGCTGAGAGGAGGGTGAGGGTGGGCCGCGTATTCCCCTGGGGTGGCCACCCGGAGGCCTTCTCAAAGCAGCCTCCCTCTCCGACAGTCCTGCACTACCCCTTGTGCTATCCCCACACCCTGCCCACACTTTGTCAGTAGTTGGTTTTTCGTTTTGCTGTGCTTTTTTGCTTAAACTGCCCTCAAATTATTCAGTTTGATTGTGCTGTTTCCTGACAAGAGCCTGACAGACGCACTTGGCAGTTGACATTTTGTACCTAAATCTTTCACTGCGCTCAATTTCCCTCCTAGAGGTTCCAGATAAATTCTTAAAAGTGGATCAATGGATAGAAATCGGTTTACGGCACTTAATTTATACTGTCACATTGCTTTGCAAAAATCAATTATGCCAACTTATGTTCTTCCTAGAAGTGTTTGAGAACATTAAAAATTACCATTTTAAATCTTCAAAATGTTGGTAAAGCCAAAAGCAGTGCATGCTTTAATTTCATGCATTTCATTCATTACTAGAGAGATTGAATTTTTTCCCATATTTTCATTCTTTTATGAATGACTATGCTTCATTTCACCCTCTGTCCCTCCTAATATTTACCTATCTATAATAATCATCATAAGAATTGCAATTAATATTATCATTATCACCAATTTGGGCAATCAGATGAATAGTTGAACTATTCAATTAGCCAGAGACTAAAGACATGGTACAAAATGGGAAAATTAATAGCATCTGTTAAATGAGAATGCTTAGGGACCACATGTATTTTCAGTCAATGCACTGTTTTATAAAAATAGTAGCTATCCTATTATTTGCCAGGTGCTATGCTAAGTGATTTACATTTGTTATGTCATCAAACCGTTAACACAGGTTCTGACTGATTAATACATTCGAATAGCCATTGAATGATTTCCAGACATTATTTCTGAAGCCCAACTCCCCCCCAAATTTTATAAGCACTAGAAACCCAATATTTCTCTCCAAGATAAGACATGGCCTCCAACGTGATGTGACCTTATTGATGCTATAACATCTCTAACCTTTGGTTCCAAAGTTAAGCAAAAATGGAAATGTTGAAATTCCACTAGGCAGACAAACTGTTCTTGGATATCCCCGATTCACTTTCATAAACACTGAGGGTTTGGAAATTTGCATAAACATCCAATAAATTTTGAACCTTTTGCTGCTTAGAGCAACATGTTTGAGTTTCATCTGTTGGAGAGAAGAGATTTTTAGAAAACAACCACATAAAATGACTTCCAACTTCTCTTTACGAGTTCTATTTTAGAATGAAATAAAGAATTGCTAGGGCAAAATATGGCCAGTTTAGAAGAAGCAAGTGTCTCATGAGATAAGTCAGATTGCCAGGCCAGCCTGGTGCCACTGTCATTTTGAGTTCTTCCCTTCTACATAGAGCATTTCCCTGCCCAAATTTTCAACCTTTGTATTTTCCATTCTTAGAACCTCAGGCTCACTTTCCTTATTTCGCAGTTCCCTTCTTTTCCCATTTGGAGGGGCAGTAGCAAGAATGCAGCCAAGTCGTCTCTAGGGTTTGATCTGGTGGGGGAAAAAAGTGATAATTTTGCAGAAGAACCAAATGCTATTTCTGAGCTCTGTGGCTTTGCACAGATTTTTATTTCTGTAAGAGGTTGTGTTTTATGTATTATAGTCTTAGATTTCTGCTTGTTGCTCTGGACAGCCAAGCCTCAGTTTTAATTTCATATGACTTTGGCTGGTAATGATGAGTCTGGAAGATGAAACAGGACTCAGAGACAATTTTTCCCTTCTAGCCCTGCTAAAATTCCCCCTTGCTCATTTTCAGAAAGAGCTGACATTTTTTTAAAGTAAAATGAAAGGAGTATGAAGAAAAGAAATCACCCAATGCCCCAATCCCAGCTGATACCAGCATCCTTCCATGGGTGTGGTCATCCAGATGTTAGCTTCCCCAGATGTGCAGCTTTATCCACCCCAAGGCAGACCCACCTGTGCCGTGAGACTGTGATGTATATGAGGTCAGGCTGCATACCTCCAAGTTACACAGTTAAATGTAAGATGCTCTATCTTCAGCCTCTGGGTGTTCTAAGCCCAGCTCTCCATCCCTATCAGATCTCCAGATCATTCAGGCTGTGGGTTCCCAGAGGAAGGAGAAGAGACCATTTGTCCAAGGAAATGTCTGTAATACACGTTAAGTGGCCTGTGAGAGAGCCCTCTCATTTATTGACTGAAACATGAAACGGAAAACATGTGCAGCTAAGCACAGGGCCCCCGCAGGCTCTCGCTTCTTCCCAGGAAATGGAGTGATGAAGGATGGAGCAAACACGTGAATTCAGGCAGCCCACATGCCTGGGTGTTTCACAATGCAAAAAGCATCTGTTGGGTGGAAATCCCAGGCATTGGGATTGGAATTTATAGAGACAGACTGACTTCTAGTCTCTAGCAGGGATTCCATTCCTGCTGCTATGGGGATAGATTTTTCCATTAAGCAAGAAGGAAGCATTCCTCATTCAATTGTCTGGGCTTTTTTGATGCATTTCATGTACATTTACTAAATGCCAGTGTCTGTGTTAGGGGCTGAGGACCTAAAGATGAGTAAGGCATGGACCCTCCCTTCAAAAATCTCACTCTCGAATGGGAATAGAATGATGAATAAATAAATAAGGATTCGGGAGGAAACTGGTGGGTACAGCCATCCGTAAACCAAGAGTACAGGGTATTTGCTGGTTATGGCCATCAAATATCCATTTTTTCCTTCCTCTTGATAATATTAAAAATAACTTTTTGTTTGGGTATCACTCACACCCAACTGGCTGTACTCCCAGCCCAGGAGTGGGCCCTGATTGGCTGAAGCCAACCATCCCATCCCGTGTCTCTCTGGCCAGAATCATTGATTCAGGGCACAGAATCCAGTTCAAGCCGGTGTGATTCAGGAGACAGTTGCTGAAAGCTTCTAGAGGAGAAATTCAAATGCTCTTTTAAGAGAGCTTCCTCTTCCTGCTGGATGGCTATGGTCTCCAGGAACTCTTTGGTTCATGAGGGGGACTAGCCTTGGAGTGGAGAGGACAGTGCAGGAGGCAAGGAGTAGAAATTGAAAGGTAATGAGCTTTGGTGCCATTGCTGGGCCACTGGTGCAGGCATTTTCTAAAGCCCATCGTGCCACCTATGACTCTTCAGTTAGATGGACTGATAAACTCCCTTTATTACTTAAACCACCATGGGTGGAGGTTTCTAATACTTGCACCCCAAGATAGAGAGTGTTTCCAAAAAGGAGAGAGGGGTTTATATGAATAACTACAGCTAACAGTGCTGGGCATTTACATTGTGCCAAGTACTCTGCTCAACACCTTGTATGATTTTATTTAATCCTTACAATGATCCTAAGGGGTAGATTACTTTTACCCCCATTTTACAGGTTAGAGAATCAAGGCTTAGAGAGGTTAAATAGCTTTTGCCCAAGGGCACATAGAGCAAGTGTTGACTATTGGAATATCATTAGGAGGTTAAACCAAATGGGGACTAAACATGTCCATTGGATCGAGCAACGTGTGATTAACAGACAGAATCATTTCCACTCCCATCCAAAAACTGAACTGCGCTCTGACACTATCTGTTTCACATTCTTTCCCAACTTGGTGCAGCCAAGGGGACCAGAAGCTTCAATTCTGCAACAGCAAAAAGTGTCGCAGCCTGAGGAGGGGGAAGGCCCAGAGAAGGGGGCCTGGAAAGGGAGGACCCAGGAGGCCCATCTGGGGGCCAGAAATGAGTGTTGCCGGGCACGGATGTGGGGCAAAGGCGGCTATGGGGAGAGCGTGACTCCACTGAGCAAGTGGATTCGGCTCATTCATTTCCAACACAGAAGAAACTTACAAGTCATCTTGATGTCACAAACAAATTGACTACTAGTCCCTTCAAAGCTTGCCGCCAGGTTCCTCCGTGGAAATCAATCATCATATTTCAATTAGGGGCAAAAGTATTGAGCAGAATGTTGTCAACTAAACCAGGAACCTTGGACAAGGGACTCTGGCTAAGAGCACGTGGCAGTGCCCTCCTTGTGATGAAGACTGGGATAAAGATTTGTGGGAGCAGAGCAGCATCCCCCTATGTCTGTGGCCACAACAGCGACATAGTTATGGAACATAAGAGTAACCTGGCTTCGGGCATGCTTAATTCTCTGCCACACGTTCTGCTATGGAAACGCGATGGAAATGCACAGGAACTGAATATCTGCCAGACCCTAGAAGACCCTTGCTTCTTCCTGCTGCCAGTGGCTTCTTCATTTTTCTCCTAATCTAATTATGTAAAGATAAATTGTGACTTTCAAAAAAAAAACCCAGTGTCTTAGCCTGGGGATTTGCACAGTTGGCTTCTGCCCCTCTGGGTACACTTGGAAAGATGTGTGATACTGCAGTCAGCCTTCCCCTGGGACATCTTGAGTTTGGATCCCTGGTCCTGCACTGTGCGATCTTAGGGAAATTCACTGTGGCCTTAGATTCTATGTAAGGGAGTAGAAAGTAGGCCAGGGCTGAAAGTGAGAACTCCCCTGAAGAATGTTGGGAAACTCCCTAACGCTTTGCACAGCTCTGAGATACTCAGTGTGAACAGGGGTCAAACTCCACCAAAGGTCAAATGGACTTTTGTCCAGTGACCTGGGTGTGGAAAGAGTGGGGAAGAGAGTGGTGATCTAAACTTAATGCACGCTTCACCAAGATGGATGGGAACAGCTGTGGCTCTGGCTCCCAGGAAAGGAAGCCCATCTAGTGCACTCACATCCTGAGGATTTTCCTGTCTTGCTCAGCAGAGGCCATAGGACCTCGGGTGTGATGGGAAGAGCCAAATCCCAAATACCTTGAGCCTCCTCCAGTTCCACAGTACTGGGAACACAACTTGTATTTGCTGGCAATGGGATGGCCTTCCACCCAAGGAGGACAAGGACAGGCCCTGCTGTTCCCAGCTTCTCTCCGCATGGGTGTGGGTGTAACACACGCTCCTCCCATAGCTCAGGCACCATGGATTCTGCTGTCCCCTGACACTGAGTTAGAAGGGACTTCCAAGGTCATCCACTGATGCTTACTTCCTCTCCATCATCCTCAACAAATTGCCATGAGCCTTCTGTTTTAACACCTCCAGTAACAGGAAACTTACTCCCTAACTTGGCAGCCTTACTGCTTATCTTAGGGTTTTTTTTTTTCCATATTTCATGGAAATTCCTTCCTTGTAATGAACAGAAACTTATCTCCATGTAGCTCTTTTCTTTCTGGTCTTAATGTAGAATGACCATATTATTTATATTGCCCAAACCCAGGTTCATGTTTAAGACTAGAAATAGGCACTACCAATAATTACACCAAGACAATAGGGATAAATTGAAACTTTCCTGGGAAAATAAGACTTAAGACTTCCCCAGTCTTAGGTTTACCCTGGAGGTAACTAGAACAATTCTATTTCCCCTTCCTTAAGAGTCACTGATTTTTAATGGCACTTGAATTATCCCTGAGTCTTCTCTCCTCTAGAATAAATAAGGGAGGCTTATTTCTTTTGTGAAACGAAAATTGGACTGAGAAAAAGAATTAGCTATGATTTGGGGGGGGCTACATTGGGAGGGGCCAAGATCCAAGGTTATGTCCTGACATCCCAGAAAAGAAAGCATTTTGTAACATTCTGAAATGTGAAGTCTGTCAGAAGGACATGAGATCAGCCTCACGAATTGGGAAACATAAACTGTGGTTTTCTTTATTCTGCAGAAGTATTAGAAATTGCAGGTTTTTCATGAGGCATTATAGCGTGGCAGCGGTAGATGCCAAATTTTATCTACAGCCTGGGGCTGAGCTGGCTGCACCAGAATCTGGTGGGAAGCATATTAAAAATCAGATTCCTGGGTCGCACCTCAGAATCTCCACAGGGGCCTGTAGCATTGGCTTTCTGAAAAGCTCCGGAAGCCATTCTCATGATGAGCCACGTTGGAGGCCCCCCAGCACAATGGTCAAGAGCACTGACTTTGTGTCATACATTCATTCACTCCACAAATATTTATTGAGCACCTACTATGTGCCAGACACCTTCTAGGCACACAAAAACCAGCAGTAGACAAAAAAATAAGGTATAAAATTCAAATAGATTTGTGGTCAAGGGCTAGTCCAATTTTACTAGCTATGTGACTCAACTTTTCAACGCCTCAGTTTCCACCTCTGTAAAATGGGAATGATAATACCTACCTCGTAGGGTTGTTGTGATGTTTAAATAAGGTGAAATATGTAAAGCGCTTACCCCAGTGGCTTGTCCATAGTGAGCTCTCGATAAATATTAGTTGTAAAGACCACATCATGTTGAGGGTGGCAATGGTGTCAAAGACAACAACGATGATAAAACTAGGAAAGGGAAACAAAGAAAGATTAGTTTCATCCCGTGGAGACATCGAAACACGAATTACCATCACATCCAACTTCTTAGGGCACCACGTGGCCACTTTTTTCACTATGACTTTGAGTGGCCTTTCTTTACATGCCCTGGTCTCAAGTATAAAATGAAGGTCTTGTATTTGATGATAAATAGAGATTCCACCCAGCATTAATGTTCTATTAACCCCAATTCACTCAAATAACAGTGTCCAGGCACCTGGCCGTACTTCTGGCTTCCAGACCATGCTAGCTGCTGCTGTTCACCTGGACCTAAGGCCCCAGGGTTAAATGTGTCATTCCAGGCATGACTTGAACTCAAAAGTATATAGTAAAAGAAATAATAAGAAAATAAAATGATAAGGGACTGAGCTATCATTTCTGTCATTCCAGTTCTTATACCTGGGTAAGCTTCAGACTGGGCTTATACCCCAGTACTCAAGATGAGGCAGTGGCTCAGGAAGAAGGTGGACAGAGAGAAAGAAGGATGAGCGTGATCAGACCACCAGGGAGTGAGGCAGGGCCACGGAGGAGGCGGTGGCTGAGAAGCTGCCTAGTTTTGCAGGCAACAGCTTTCGCTTCTCCCCGGAGGTCAACAGAGATTGTAATGAGAACATGTTGGCCGAGGCCATGATTCATCGTCCAAAACTGGGCTGGGCCCCCAGCACTGGGAGAATTTCAAGGTTTTTCACATTATTCCCAAACCCCACTCCTCTATTTAAGGGTGTCACTCAGGGTTTATTATAGAAAGTGTCCAAAGGCCTCCATTCACCTATGTCTTAAGGCCCCAGAGGCTTGGGAAGAGTGGCAGTGGTCATGGGAGCAGCCTAGAGCAGGGATAAAGGGCAGTTCTGGGAGAGATTAGTGGGCAATCTCCTAGGAAGGAAAGCTCAGCTCGCTCTGTTCACACAACTTTGGTTCAGAGTTGTGAAGAGAAGCAAACACTGAAATGCTATGGAAAAACAAGAAATTGGAAGGAAACACAACTTCCAAGAGGCTACCAGCCAACCATAGTACCACTGTGTACCGTTGTATCATCTGGCACTGCACAATTCTAGGGGTGCCCTTCATACAGATCAGGGATAGGCAGACTTTTTCTGCAATGAACCAAATAATATTTTTGACCTTGTGAGCCATATGGTCTCTGTCACGACTACTTAACTTTGTCATTATAGCTAAGGTGGCAAGATAAAATACAAGCCACCATGTATTTTTTTTTTTTTTTTTTTGCGGTACGCGGGCCTCCCACTGTTGTGGGCTCTCCCATTGTGGGGGCTCCGGACGCGCAGGCTCAGCGGCCATGGCTCACGGGCCTAGCCGCTCCGCAGCATGCGGGATCTTCCCAGACCAGGGAAGACCGAACCCATGTCCCCCACATCGGCAGGCGGACTCTCAACCACTGTGCCACCAGGGAAGCCCACCACCATGTATTTTTATTTGCTAAATCTCGTCACCCTATTTGTAGCACAAAAGCTGCCATTGACAATACGTAAAAGAATGGACATGACTTTGCTTCAATAAAATTTTCTTTATAATAGGAGTCAGTGAGACAGATTTGGTGACAATATGAATGGCAACCCCTGGAGTTTTCCGATGCCATGGTCCTTGCCAGCCAGCAGTCCCAATAAGGCAGTCCAGTGTTCAAATATCCTGGCAAAGCAGAGCCACAGCCTTCAAACATGTTTGACCATAACCTCCATGGTAAGATACACATTTTATATCACGATCAAGCTTCACAAAACCGCACTTAACACTCGCTAAGTGCAATATACTCTATGATATTCTACACTCTATTATATTCTATTTAATTTTTTAAGTGTTGGTGGCAACCGGATCAATTAACTTTGCAATCTTCTAGTGTGCCTCAACTCCCGGATTTCTGGACTTTGGAGCCAGGAGATCTGACTTTCAGTCTTAGTTCCAACTCTTACCAAGTTTCTACGTAGGAGAATCACCTCATTTGAGAATTTGCATCTGCGACTGAGGATCGTAATTATTTCAGAGTGATTTTGTAGGAGAAACATGAAGTAATTCAGTTCTTCTATGTGGTGTAGTTACCATTGGTGGGACCCAGGATGGTTTTCAGTAGTACACAGGTATATATTGTAAGCACTTATTTTAATTATTTATGAAAATATACAACTTATATCAAGTGCATAATGTTTGCAGTGATATAAAGCTTCCTTTCAAAATGGATTTATCTGACATAAATTTGATTTATCTATGTTATCTTAAATACATTTATTTAGGTTGGTTATTTGAAGAAAAATATTAAGCAAATAATAGTACAAGTTAAATGTGAAAGTGGCAAAATTTATCCAGATGGTGAGTGAGTGTAGAATGGGAAGCATGGAGATTATGTATGAGCAAGTATAATCTAAAAGATGGTAGATGTAACATGATCACCCCTTGGAGATCTGAGCTGAATGTCTGGATTACTGGTGACTCCCCAGCACTTAGAATTGGATTGGCTCACAATAGGTGCTCAATAAGTGCTTATGATGGATGGGCAATGAATGGACAGGTAGATGGATGATGGATGGTTGGATGGATGGGTAGATAGATAATGGATGGATTGACAGATGATAGTAGATGGGTGGGTGATGGATGGATGGATGGATGGATGGATGGGAAAATGGATGAAATAATTAAACCCAAACCTTTTGGAATCAGAAGGACTTAGTTTACAGTTGAGGCATAGTGTCAAAGGTATCAGTGGCTGGAAACAGGAAGGGGAGGCAGACATTCTGTCTTTGAGGATACTAAAACCCTCCACACTGCCATAGTTAACACTGAGCAATAAGATGTGGTACATATATACAATGGAATATTAGCCATGAAAAGGAACGAAATTGGGTCATTTGTAGAGACATGGATGGACCTAGAGACTGTCATACAGAGTGAAGTAAACCAGAAAGGGAAAAACAAATATCGTATATTAACGCATATATGTGGAACCTGAAAAAATTGGTATAGACGATCTTATTTACAAAGCAGAAATAGAAACACAGATGTAGAGAACAAATGTATGGATACCAAGGGGGAGAGGGAGGGGGGTGGGATGAATTGGGAGATTGGGATTGACATATATACACTATTGATACTATGTATAAAATAGATAACTAATGAGAACCTACTGTATAGCACAGGCAACTCTACTCAATGCTCTGTGGTAACCTAAATGAGAAGGAAATCCAAAAAAGAGGGGATATATGTATACGTATAGCTGATTCACGTTGCTGTACAGTATAAACGAACACAATATTGTAAAGCAACTATACTCCAATAAAAAAAAATGTTAATTTTATGCTGTGTGAATTTCACCTCAAAAACGCTTTTTAAAATTAAAAAAAAAAAAACCACTAGGCTAAGACAGGAAACACTAAGCTGAGTCCATCGCTGTTGCCCACATCAAAATGTCATTCCTGGATGTAGGCACTATGCAGCAAATAACTAGTGAAGAGAGCATGAATAGAAATATCTAGAGCCATAAGTGTTTGGAAACACTAACTCATGTAAGTCTGAACTTCTAGCCATTTGCCGATGAGAAAGGCACCTTCCAGGTGCAGATCATGAGTGCAGAGGGCACTGGCAACCAGCAGCAATCACTTGTCAAAAGGACAAGGATACACAAGTCCATTGGGCTGCCCCACACAGGTAACAGTTGCCATGACAGGCCAATTCCAACAGAGGGGATTTTTTTGCTTTGTCAGAGTGGGAATGATAACTTACATAACAAAGGACAGCCCTTGTAATTCAGACGTTCCCTCCTGGCAATATGTTTTGAAAAGCATGACACGTTCAGCTTATTTTTGCAAACTTGGGACAGAGGCTTCTGCTTTCAAAACCTGGCTATTTCGTGCTGAAGGATTTAAAATGATACTATTTTCATCTCTTCCCTCATTTCAGCGCAGAAGCAGAAGCAGAGCAGTCTTTCCCGACAGAGAGGCTGTGCAGAATGGCAGGGAAGGTCCAGCCTCTGGACACCAGTCCTGGACCCCCACTAGCTGTCATGTTCTGCCACCTCTCTGTGCCTCAGTTTCCACACCTGCAAAGTAGGAATAATGTCCACAGGGCTGTCCTGAGGATTGAATGAGTTAATAAAGGCAAAACACTTAGAAACATTCCTAACACATAGCAAGCAATCAATCAATGTCAGTTATGTTATTCTGTGTTTGTACTTTGTATCAGAAATGTTCACTTTGAGAATATCATTTAATCCTCAAAAAATTAGGAATTATTCCTAGCTTTCAGACTACACCACTAGAGATCAAAGGTTAAGTGACTTAGCAACGTGTAGTAAATAGAAGCACACAGATCAGGTTTGATTCCAAGTTCCTCGTCTTTCTGTCTTGCCATCCCATGCTACTGTGCTAACCTAATTCTGCAATTAAAAACCGTTTCCATACAGTGTTAATTCAACTTGATTTATATTTTTAAGATTTCAATCTAAGAATAGAATGAACTCTCCCCCTTTTTTCCCATTGATTTTTTTTTTTTGGTCCAGCCGAGTGTGTGCGTGTTTGTGTGTGTGTGTGTGTTGGGTTCAGAAGAGATGCTACAATCTGACTTAAATGACCTTGAAGGTGAACCTGACTTCATCTTTATTCTGTGAGACTTAGTGGTAAGGGTGTATGGAGGAGCGATCTGGGGAGAAGAGATGGTCCATGGTGGCCGCTGCCTGGAAAGGGCCCCTGGTCCCTTGTGAAGGCCATCCAGACGGCTGAGGCTGCTAAGGTGGTGGAAATGTTGGAGCCTGCCCTTTGGGTACCAGCTTCTTCCAGGCCTCCAGGCTTCTGTCCAGATCCAGTGCCCATCTTCAGCCCAAGACACCCTTTAAGAGACTACAGGGTAGGGAAGGAATGGACATAAATGAAGATGCATCTGATGGAAAGGAGAAAAGGGAAGGAGGCTTGGGTGGGGGGTTCCCAATAGCCTGAGAAGGAAGCAAGAGCATTGCCTGAGTGAGGGGAGGTGAGTGGAAGCCTGGAGTGAGGTAGGAGAGAGCTGACTGACCAGAAAAAAATACCAGGAGACGTTGAGGGCCATTTACTAAGGGAGGAAGGAATGTTGACTCACTCTTCGGACGCTAAATGTGTCTATCTTAGGAAAGCAGCTTCCTTCCACTCTTGCAGCATCGGGCTGCAGTGTCTGGAGTTCCTCTGAGAGCAGATGACAAGTGCACGCAGCTCTGCGTGGATCCTTTCAGCCACTGAACAAACCCAAACTGAGCGCCTACTGTGTACCAGGGACTGTGTGGGGCTTTGAGGATACCGCAGTGATGCAAGGAACGATTCCCTGCTCTCATGGAACCCAGGTCTGTTAAGGAAGACAAACAACAAACAAAAAGCCAACCATGTTCATAAACAAGGAAACAAACAAGAGTGTGAAGAGAGAGAATAACAGGGAGTACCTTGCGGGGCAGGAGGGGGGTTGGTTCAGAGAAAGCCATACAGGAGAGCAGGATAAAGAGAGACTCGGGGGGTAGGGGACCGTATGTCTGCGGGGGCCTGGGAAAGAAGGAGCTGTCAGGGCAGTGAGCCTCAAGTCCAGCGAGCCAGGGAGACTGAAGCAAGACAGATCATCAGAGGGGTAGGCAGGCCAGATGGGGCCTGGCAGGTTTGGATTTGATTCCGAGGGTCTTTGGAAGTCAACTTGGGCATCCGCCTTTGTACACCATGAGGCTTTCTTCCCAGTGATGTCCAGCTTTTACCGTTTGAAAGCTTTCGCTTAAGGTATACCTTTGCATCATCCAGACTGTCCCCAAGTTCTCAGGACCAGACAGTATATTTGGGAGATGGCTGGGGATCAAGGGTCACGCTAAGCTCAAACATTTTTCTCTTAAGAGAGGCTCACCACCTTGGCTGACAACAAAGCCACCGGGAACTTTGTAAACACACAGTGGATGCCAGGGCTCCCGCATCAGAATCCCTGGGAGGTGGTGGGGGGAAGGCTGGACTCGAGGCCCTGATGATCCTCCTGCCTGGTCAGGGTGGAGCAGCCCTGCCTTACAAAGTTTCAGCTCACGGGCTTCCCTGGTGGCGCAGTGGTTGGGAGTCCGCCTGCCGATGCAGGGGACACGGGTTCGTGCCCCGGACACATGCCGCGGAGCGGCTGGGCCCGTGAGCCATGGCCGCTGAGCCTGCGCGTCCGGAGCCTGTGCTCCGCAATGGGAGAGGCCGCAGCAGTGGGAGGCCCGCGTACCGCAAAAAAAAAAAAAAGTTTCAACTCACCACCTCAGCCTCATAAAACCCGGGTCCCACCAAAGACCACATCAAAGAGGGGCACTGAAGAAACTGGCTTTCCCTCTGTTGCTAATGACTCAACCAAAGCATTTCTCCCCAGCCCCATGTACCTGCCTCGGGCCTCTTTGGAAAGTAAACCTGTCCGTTTGTCAATATTTACTGTGTCTGCTGCCTTCAACAGAGGAAGGGAAAACAGTTTTCACTGTCAAACTAATGTTTATACAAAGGATTTGTAGGCCTTCTCAGAGCTATGGAAAATCAATCACCCCCAGTTAACCTGTGCCCTTAATGAGGTGGTGGCTTTTCTCCCACCATCCTATCCATCAGGGGTGACAGTCCACAGCTTGTCAACTGGTAAGAATTTAGGTTGAAAAGGATTTTGCCCAGAATCCTGGGGAGACAGATGCTCAAAGTGTAACCCAGTCTGAGAGGGTGAAGCCTGCCCTGCTGATTCTGGAGGACAGCACCTGTAGGGCTCCATAGGGGACCCGTTCAGAAGAGACCAGCCAATGCCGAGACTCCTGAAAGAAGCCAATATTCTTTGGTGCCCAGAAAGCTTCCCAGCCCATTACCTTTGCTCCAGTCGACAGTACCCCCAGTGTTACTTCCAGGAAGGGGTCTGCTATCGTGATGTCAAAAGGCACTGCGATTCACGTCGCTGGAACCGAGCGTTGCTCAGAGGCAGGCTGGGCTGCTCCCAGGAGAGAGCAGTGTTGGCAGTTGGAACACCAGCCAGCTCCAACCCGGCTTCCATAGTCTCAGTCACAGCCCCAGGGTTTGGACAGCCAAGCCACCCGGGACAGACACACTGAAAAGCCATTTGCTGGGCTCGGGAGGAAAAACAAATCTGATCACTGCCTATGTCATTCAGAAGAGCCCTTGGGTTTTACGGGTCAATCCGAGGGGCAAAAAGAAGGCACATCTGAGAAAGAGCTTCAGGGGCCACTGTTTGCTCCGCCAGAAGTGCAGCCCAGATGTGCTGCTCTGGTTCCCACCAGGTGCCCAGCACTGAGCTGGACACCAAGGGGTGAACCAAGGCTGCAAAACATCATGCAACTCGCAGTCTGATGGATGGGCTCAAATCCCTCCTACGCACAAGAAGAATGGAAGAATCGGTGAGGTTAGCTCTTGGTAGGGGAAGAAAGTAAGAGGAAGAGTGGGGTGGTGAGGGGAGAGAGAGAGATGTCTTTTAATGTGGACCTTACTATATGCCAGTAAGAGCTTTACAAGTTTTAACTCACTGAATCCTCCTATCTCAACCCTCTTAAATGAACCCTGCTGTCTTTAAAATGGGGACAATACTAGAACCCACCCCAGAAGATTGTCCTTACATAGAATCTCAATAAAATAGTAGCTGAAAGGTACATAGAATAGTCCTAGAATGTGGTTAGTGCTCAATATGTATCAATACTTGTTATGATTATTACTACTATTACTATTACAACTACTTTCACTATCCCCATTTTACAGATGAGGAAACTGAGGCTTGAAGAGGCTATGGGATTAGCCTGAGGTCGCATGGGCAGTGAGCAACAGCCAGCATCAAATGCTAGGTCCCCCTGCTCTGGAGACTGTCTTCCCCACCCATCTATAAAAGGTCTGTTCTGCATGAACTGTCTGGTGTGAGGACCTTGCCTCCTCTAGTGAGACTCTGTGGGCCTGCGTGGACCTGCTCTCTGGTATCTCGGCCGTGGAACACTATCATCCTGGTACTGTTCCCGTGAGCATCCCACACAGAGTTTGCCGTACTTCACAAGGTATTCCAACCTTTCCTGTTGTCTAGAAATAGAGAGCCCTGCTCTGGGCATCCAGGCCACTCCTGGGATGACCACAGTGGAAGATGCTACAGCTCCTCCCCTGGAGGCCCTTTGCTTGGGGACTTGGCAGGGGAGCTGGGAGCCCTCACTTCCTGAAACGTGGGCTCTCTCCCTTCCTAAGCCTGTCGAACTGGCACCTGGCTGTGTCTCCCTGAGAGGCCTGGTACTTCTTACCCTTTTGTGAGGGGAACTCACATCGCCCAGTCCCCTAATAGTATGACACTGGTGTATTAGTTCTCTCGTTGCTGCTAACAAATTACTGCAAATATAGTGGCTTAAAGCAACGCAAGTTACTCTTAACGGTTCTGGAGGCCAGAAGTCCAGAATCAATCTTCCAGGTCAGAGTTGATTCGTTCTGGAGGGTCCAGAGGAGAATCTATTCCTTGCCTCTTCCAAATTCTAGAGGTCACCTGCGTTCCTTGGCTTCTGGTCACATCTCTCCAGCCTCTTCTTCTATCATCCCATCTCCTCTGACTCTGACACTCCCATTTCCCTCTTATAAGGATGCTTGTGATTACATTAGACCCACACAGATAATCTAGAATAATCTCCCATCTCAAGATCCTTAACTTGATTACATCTGCAAAGTCCCTTTTACATTGAGAAGCAATAATCTCAGGTTCTGAGGATTCAAATGGGGACATTGTTGGGGGCTGTTATTTAGCCTAGACCCCCTTCACTTATTCATTCAACAAGCTTGCACTGTGCTCCAGCCAGGCCCGGGTACTGTTTCCACGGCCTGGGAACAGTTGGACCTCATGTTCATTAGCTTCTTGGGGGTACAAACTCATCTTGTTTGGCTCCCTCCCAGTGCCTAGCCCTGAACAATTGCTAGCATTTGTTACGTGCCAGGTCTTCTCTTGAGCACCACAGTATGTGATCAGCATCAATACTGGCAACAAGCCTATGAGTACCTACTGTTACTCCACAGATGGGGACCTAGAGGTTTCCTACCCCACCCAAGTCTCACAGCTAATGAGTGAGGGCCATGATTTGCACCTGGGCAGCCTGACTCCTGAGTCCCGGCTTGTAACCTCTGTTCCATCTCGTCTCCCAAAGAACAGCTCTCAGCAAACACTTATTAAAAGAAGGAAGGGGAGGACACAGGCCCCTAGATCTGCAGGTTCAGGGAACTGAGGTCTTGATCATCATGAGTGGCCCTTTCATGAAAGAGAGGCTGGAAGGAAGGGCTCTGGGCCTTGAGGTTAGGCCTGCCAAGTGCACACTCCAGGGGCTCATGGGAGGCTGGAGCTGCATGGGTCACCATGACAGGTCAGACGTATTAGCTTCAAGGCTGTCCCCCAAGTCCTGGGCACTCCATGAGGAAAGGAGCACGTCTACTCTTGCTGACTATCTTATCACAAGCCTAACACCGTTCCTGCCCAACGTAGTTGCTTGACTGATAAATGTTGATTCATGAAATGACTTAGAGGTGCACTGAGTACACATTTTGACCCCAATGGCCAGATGCTAAAAGGCAATATTTAGGGACTTCCCTGGTGGTCCAGTGGTTAAGACTTTGCCTTCCAATGCAGGGGGTGCCGGTTCGATCCCTAGTCGGGAAGATAAGATCCCACCAAAACAGCCTCACAACCAAAAAAAACAAAACATAAAACAGAAGCAATATTGTAACAAATTCAATAAAGTCTTTAAAAATGATCCACATCAAAAAAAATCTTTAAAAAGAAAAAAAAGGGCAGTATTCAGCCAGAGCCATGTCGAGCTACGACCATCATGGAAGGAAATTTTGGATTAGCTTGCTGCCTCTCTCCAGAAAGCAGGGTCTGAGGCACAGGGTCTGCGGGAAAGATGCTGTTCCACAGGACCATCCCCGAAGGGATGAAGGGGTGAAGACCAGGGCAGTGAGGCAGGGAAGGAGGGTGCATTAGTTCTCTATGGCTGAGAAACAAGTAACAACAAAATCAGTGGCTCAAAACAACAAACACGGGCTTCCCTGGTGGCGCAGTGGTTGGGAGTCCGCCTACCGATTCAGGGGACATGGGTTCATGCCCCGGTCTGGGAAGATCCCACATGCCGTGGAGCGGCTGGGCCCGTGAGCCATGGCCGCTTAGCCTGCGCGTCCGGAGCCTGTGCTCCGCAACGGGAGAGGCCGCAACAGTGAGAGGCCCGCGTACCACAAAAAAAAAAACAAAAAAAACAAACACTGTTACCGCACACAGTCTGTAAGAGTCAGGAATCTCCAGGCTGTGCAGGCCGGTAGTTCTGGTCCAGGGTCTCTTGCAGGCTCAGTCACGTTGTCAGCTGGGGCTCTGATTTCTGCAAGCCCACCCATGTGTCTGCTGTCAGGAGACTTCAGCTCCTCACCTCCTGGGCCTCTTCACGGGCCACTCACGTGACATGGCAGCTGGCTTCCCCCAGAGTCAGCAATCTGAAAGAAAAAGATTGCATCTTCGTCTGTCTGGGCTGCCATAACAACATACCCCAGACTGGGTGGCTTCAACAGCAGAAGTTTACTTCTCACAGTTCTGGAGGCTGGAAGTCCAAGATCAAAGGTGTGGGCAGGGGTGATTTCTCCCGAGGCCTCTCTCCTTGGCTTCCAGATGGCCAGCTTCTCGCCGTGTCCCCGTGGTTTTTGTTCTGTGTGTGCACATCCCTGGTATCTCTTCCTCTTATAAGGACACCAGTCCTATTGGAGTAGAGCCTATCCTAATGGCCTCACTTAACTTGGTCACCTCTTTAAAGACCTTATCTCCAAGAACAGTCATATTCTGGTACTGGGGATTAAGGCTTCCACATATGAATTGAGGGGGGCAGGGGCAGGCACAAAATTCAGCCAATAACGAGAAAGAAGCCAAGAAGGAAGCCATAGTCCTTTATACCCTAATCTTGGAAGTGATATTCCATGATGTCTGCTGAATTCTATTCTCTGGAAGCAGATACTGAGTCCACCCACACTCAAGTAGAAGGAATAAAACGCTACCTGTTGAGGGGAGAAGTATCAAAGGGTTTGTCAACTCACCTTTAAAACTACCACAGGGGGAGCCAAGGAGAGGATGCATTATTGAACTGGCCACAGCTAAGTGTGGCTCGCTGTGGGGTTTTTTGGGACCATCCCCCGAGAACCACATGCACTGAGTCTCAGGACTCTCTGTGGCAAAGAGAAAGGGGAAGAATTTATTCACCAGTGCCCATCATCAGCTGGTCAGTGCCCACCTTAGGCGGTAGTATCTCCCCTGGACTCCAGATTGCTAAGGCAGGGCGTCCAGCAGCGTCCCTTGGCGCCAGCAGGGAAGCCCAGGCAGGAGGTGGGAGGCTCATGCGTGGACCTGAGCCTGGGCACCACCCGGAGGCACCTACAGGAAGCTGGGGACCTCTCAGAGCTGAGGCCACAGTGGTACTAGAATAAGGTGGGTGAGGCTGGAAGGGTCTGAAGGGGTGCAAAGTAGGCTACAGCGTGAATCTGAAATTCGATCAACAACTGACTTAATATTACAATTTTATTATTAAAAATATTAGCAGCTGAATTTTATATTTGTGGCATTAGTGTGCTGGCCCAATAATTTCTCAGCACTGTCCACTCCAGCAGTCACCATGGTGACTATTTGAGACACTGTCACCTGCAGCAGTGGAGAAGCAAGGCTCTTCCTGGCTGGTGGTGCCAGTAGGCGGGCTGCTGGCATGGGTGTTGGTACCATGTTAGGGGCCTGGCTATTCTCCCCTCACCCCTACTCCCCCGGCCCCATAGGAACTAACCAAAGTGAAGCCACCACTGCCTCAAAGCTAAGATGGACTTTTGTCAAGTCTGTTTTTTTAACAGTTTGACCCACTAGAATGAAAATGAAGTTTGAGTATCCTACGCGCTCCTATTTTCTTCCTGTTTTGTATATCCGTCAAGCCTAGGTTGAAGAGAAGAGTATTTATCATAGATGTTATTTCATGTGATTTTGGAGATTTTTTTTCTTCTTTGAGGAAGCAAAATTGCTTTTTTTTTTTTTTTTTTTTTTTTTTTTTTTTTTTTGGGGGGCTTTTTTTTTTTTTTTTTTTCTCCTTTTGGGGGCCCCGGCCCCGGCGCCGGCGTCTCGGGGCCCGGCTCTCGGGCGCATACGCCGCCCC